>NW_028276071.1:0-345879 GCF_052056855.1 Sturnus vulgaris | reverse complement strand
GCAGGAGAGATGCCCTTCATGTCTGGTGCTGCTCTGCCAGCCCAGGAGGGGACTGAGGGCCCTGAGCCCCCCGGCTGAGCTGGCTGGTAGGGGACACCAGAGCTGTGCTGCTCAGGGCAGTGTCTGCCCTGCAGGGCAGGGCTGGCAGGTGTCACATCTGCCCTGCAGCAGGGCTACCCTCAGCACTGCCTCCCTCCCTCCCTGCCCATGGCTCTGCTGCTGGACCTGTCCCAGCCCGAGCTGTTCCTGTGGCCCCGGGCTCCTTCCCTGCCAGAGCTGCCAGAGCCCAGCCCAGCCCCTGGGCCAGCTCTGCCCTGCAGCTGCTCGGGGGTGCAGGGATTAAAGAACAGCTCCCCCAAGCCTGGGCACCATGGAAAGGTGATGCTGGGTGGATCTGGAGGCTGGGGAGGTGGAGGCACCTGCTGAGGCTCCCAGGAAATCTCAGAGTGATGGTTCAAGAGCCTCAGCCCCTGCTCTACCCTGCACAGCTGAGTTTCCATTCCCACCAAGCTGAACTTGGGAAAAGTGGGAGCACAGATTCAGGAAACCAGAGACTCAAGCAAAAAATTCCTGCTCTGAATGAACTCATGAAAAGTCCCCTCAGAAATGACCTGGGAATGAGCTGGAGCTCTGAGCAGCCGTGGCACACACAGCACCCTCTGCACAGCAGCAGGACCTGCCTTGCAGGAGTCACTCTTTGCAGCCACAGCTCCCATCCACAGTCCATGGAGAGCTCCCAGGCAGGCTGAGAGCTGCCCATGCTGGGTCCAGGAGATCCCTCCAGGAGCACAGGGGACATTGCCCTGCACCCACACACTCACCATGTCCAGGGCTGTGAAGATGTTTCCCCAAGTGCACTCTCAGCTCAATGTCTTCCCAGTCCTGCGTGCCTTGAGCCTGTCTGTGCCTGGCTCCTGTGCCCTCAGTGCCTGCAGGCAGTGCCCTCAGCCCTGCTGGGCTGGCAGAGGAGCTGCTCCTCAGCAGAAATGTCTTTTTGAAGCTTCTCTTGGTTTACCTTGGGAGCTGCCTCTGTGCCAGGAGCCCGGCCCAGCTCAGCAGCACAGACACAGCACAAGGACTTTAATGAATCTCTTGGTTCATTAAATATTTACATTATAATCATTCCCTGAGAGAGTGTTCCAAAAACTTCTCAAGAACTCAAATTAAAATGCTGAAGTTTCTTGAAGTTTTAATGGGTCCCACTGAGGGACACAACTGAGAAAATGTCCCCAGGTTCCAGTTAGAGCAGGAAATTCGAGGCTGAGATGACAGGTGAGGACATAGAAATGTCAAGTCTTTCCCTTTTGACACCAACTCTTTTAGTAGTTTATAGAATCATGACCCAGTTATCTGCTTTAATTAGTCCCTTGAGAGTTTTGTATTGACATTCAGTGGGGCTCATTAATACTTTGAGATACTCAAGGTTTGGGTTTTGCTTTTGCCTTGGAATCTCTGAGACCTTTGTGCAATCATGGCCTCCAATTATCTGCTTTAATGAGTCCCTTGAGAGCCTTTGTCAGAAACAACACTCAATGGGGCTCATTAATGCTTCAAGGCACTCAGGGTTAATTTTAAGTTCTACTTTTTGACACTGATTCTCTGAGAGGTTTGTGCAGTGATGGCCTCCAATTATCTGCTTTAATTAGTCCCTTGAGTGGCTTTGTCAGTAATGATACTCAGTGGGGCTCATTAATGCTTCAAGGTACTCCGTTTTTCTAAGGTACTTGGAGTTTCCCTTTTGACACCAACTCTTTTAGTAGTTTATGCAATCATGGCTCCAATTATCTGCTTTAACGAGTTCCTTGAGAGCCTTGTACTGACACTCATTGGGGCTCATTAATGCTTCAAGTTACTTCAGTTTTTTAAGGTACTTTCCTTTTTCCTTTCCTCCCTTACTCTCTGAGTGGTTTTTGGGCAATTCTGGCCTCCAGTTCTCTCCTTCAAAGAGTCCATCAGGAGCCTGTGTTGGGGATGGACCTCAGTGGGACCCATTAATGCCTCAAGACACTTTGGGTTTTTCTTCTGATTTGGACTCCTGGAAAGGTTTGTGCAATCTCCTCTCAGTGCCTGAGGTTCAAGGGCTCAGCACCAAATGCACGCCGGGGCTGATTGGGATCAAGAAAGTCCTGACAAACCATGGCTCTGCCTTGATTTCCCTCTGGTCAAGAACATATCCAGCAATTAGTTACACTGAGTATTTCAGCTACTTTGATATTTACATTTTCGTCACAATTTTCATGACTAATCCTTGGTAAAACTCTAGAGGTGTTTCTGGCAAACAAAGATTGTGGCTGCTATCAAGATACAACTTACAAACACCAGTAGTTCTTTAGTGACATGGTTCTTCATTATTTTTCCTCAATCTCATTTGGGTTAGTGTTATGAATGGTTTTCTATTTTTCCAATTAATCAAACAACAAAGATTAAAAGTAACAACAAATTTTTAATAGTAACAATTATAAATGAATACAATCAAAAGTATTAAAGATGATTACAAAAATTATTGAAACTGAATATAATCCAAGTAAAGTATTACAGTTGTATAATTTGGGATGGTTAAAATTTGAGAGTAAGTGTTTTAGTATAATTGAGGTTCATATAAAGCATAAGCAAAACTGACCGGGGGTACGGGGAGTGGTTCGCCATTCCTTTCGTACCAAAGCATCCAGGCTAACAATCCCACTTATATACTGTAGGCTACAGAAGTTTCTAGAAAGCTCCTCCTAGTTTCTATTCCTAAGATCTACGTAACTATCCTGCACGGCGCATGCTCTACTAATGGGTTAGGGGGTCTCTCATCCTTTTGAGGGTCTTATTTCCGGTGAAGGCTCATCATCTTCATCAGTGACCGAGGTGTGACCTGCAGGTAGCGCAGGCGCCCTGTGTGACTGAGCAGATGTTTTCCATAACATGACTCTAATTAAGTCCCATGCTTGGAATCATTCCATTTTTGACAGCTTCAAGGTTGAAGCTCTGTTTTTAGATGCCGCTTATCAGACCTCCGTCCTTCGACTATTCTTATCTGACTTTCTTCTAACCTCCTTCTTCGACTCCCAACATCTGGGAGATGTCTTTTGTCCTGTCTCACCCATCTCCCCCCTCACTCTGTAACAATTGTCTTCTATTGATCTAAATACAATTTTGTTAATATAGTTACAACTTAATTAGCACAAATGACATTTATCACAATTCCCCCATTTCTCTTTTTGATTATATTGATTCGTGCTTTAAAAAGTTGCTACTTGGTATTGTCTATGTTTCTTCATACTAGCCTCTAATTTTTCTAACATTTTTCATGTGGCATCCAGCTTTTCACACTTTTTCTCAAATTTGATTAACATTTCTCATGCCAGGGTATTCTCTTTGCATTCAGTCACTATTTTCTCGATCTTTCTCCCTCGAGTGCAAGTGGATTGTGCTTTCAGTACCATTAAGGAATTTAATTTCCCTTTTGCTGTTGATTCCAGATCCATGGGCATGGCTGTAAGTTGCATTCCTTGAATTACTGAGTGGATTAGTTTGATTAGACAGGGTATCATGCAAGGTAGAAACAATAGTTCTAAAACAGAACATAATAGCATGAATCCCAATTTTTTTTTATTTTTTTTTTCACTACATGCCTCTAGAAAGTTTATCCTACTAATCAGCTTTCAGAATTCCATTTTTGAAGTGGTACATGTGCCACTCTTTTAATTTTATCAGCAAGTTTTGTGATGGCCTCCCCATGATCATCTATTTCCACACAGCACTCAGATTCATTAAACCTCCCACAAACTCCTCCTTCTTCTGCCAATAGATAGTCTAGGGCAATTTCTTGCATCAAATTTGCAAAAAGGTTTTTATTTGAAGTTGGCAAATCCCAGTCGCCATAGTGCTGTTTTAATTGTTTATACACCTCATTCAATTCCCTTAACTCTTTCCCTCTGATTTTTTCCTATCCTTTTTTGTTTCTTTTTGTTTTTCAACTTCCGTTATCATATTTTTCAAAACAAAAGAAAATTTTATATCTAGGACAAAGTTGATTATTGTTAGGATAAGGAGTTCACCCATTGAATCCTAAATTTCTTCTTACTCAATAGAATTTTGGACTTTTCACACAATTTTCTAAAAAGTTGGTACAGTCATAACAGGCAGCAGTAACATGTGAATGTGCCACAAAAACTGATTTAATCTTATCCTTGACCCACAGGGATCAGGAATAGTTTGTTTCTTTACTGCTGGTTCTTGCGTTGCTTGTCTTCTTGTAATTTGTTCCTGTATGGTCTGTTCTTTTTTGCTCCATGCAGTCTTATGGCTTTGGCCAGTTGCCAGGGGTATTAGAGTAAGCACAATGAAAATAAATCTCAGGAATTTTAACTTTCTACCTGTCTCAAGGCCCCTTGGGTTGCAGCCAAGGGCCGAGATGTCAGTCTTCTTGGTAGCAAAGTTTTTATCCTGGAATTTGTTTCTCTTTGATACCCTTGGCCTCATAAGGTTCGTATGAACTATTTTAACTTTTTTTTTTTTTTTTCCAAAGATGGCACAAAGTATTCGTAGTTCTGCAGCACTGCCTTATCTTTCTCCTTAGATTGATCAGCTATTTTTCCTAATCCACTAAAGCTCCGGAGATATGCCAACTACAAGATTTGTTTTCACATAACTTGTCCCAATAGCATTCCAAAATAATTACTACAAATTTTTTTTTTTTTAAAGTTAGCTGTTTACATACACAACTTAAACAAACCAATTATCTTTTTTTTTTTCTCCACTCTAGTTACTTTTTACTACAAATTAAAACAATAGGTACAAATAACACAAATTTATGGACAACACTTTAAGCCATGGTTAGTAATTTTCCAGTGTGTTAATTATGTTTTTGACCCTCTTAATAACAGGTGTTACCAGTCTTTTTTTCTGGAGTTGTAGTTCTTCAAATAAATTAGTTCATGTTGACTGTTGGAGGCTCTTGGAGAAATTTTTCAATCCTCCTGGGCTGTTTTCATTGATCAACGAGGTGTCTGATTCTTTCTCATCAGCACTGTTCTGCCTTCAGGTTCAATGAGGTTGCAGCTGGCAGCTAATTCAGGATGTCCAGACTTTGATAATGCACCTTTTAAAACAACTTTAAACTGGTATTTCAAACAGCAGTAAAATAATTTTTTTTTTCACTGCACATACAAAAATCACATTCTCCCTTGGTCCCAAAGTACAGTGGTTCTATGCTAACTCTATATGGACTGTAGCTTTTGGCACCCAGTACCCTCCTTAGCTTCATTCGATTTATTACAATTTGAGTAATTTGTTTTTTTTTTAATAAAATTTTACAAAATGGACACAAAGTGCTCTCGTGCCCCAGTGAATCCCCCCATGTGAGCTGTCTGGGATCTGTTGGGCCAAAAGTCCTGGCACCGCTCTTTTACTATTGGGCAGAAGAATTCATCCTTTTTCCAGGGTTACCCCCAGCTTTTTCACAGCTTCCACTTCTGCCAAGGAAAAGCATGGTGCCCCACCCTGTGCTTTTGCTTCCCGAAAAGCCACACTTACACTGCTGTTTTCTCCTAGGGCTCCCCCCCTGCTTTATTATCAGCCAAATTGTTTCCTCTTATTTTATGATGCTTGTATCCTTAAATAGTCTGTTCAGTTGGTGTTGAATATTGAATTCTGCAGCTTTAAGACTGATTCCAGGAGTGAAAGAGGAGAGAAAAAGTGCAGAATTAGTTATCAGAAACTACACTGACTCCCCCGCATTCCTGCTCACAGACCTAGTTGTCTGCAGTGGACAGTGGGAGAGAACTCTCTTTTGCTTTTTGGTTAAGTTGTTTTTTTCCTTCTTAACCAATTAAAGTAAAAAAATTCCCTGGAGTGTGTTTTTCTTCTTTTTTTTTCTTGAATTATTCAATTTTGCTCTGGACTGAAAACCCAAGAAAGCACTGGAAGCTCACACCGTAGCCCACCTAGCCTGGCCTGGGCCAAGGCATTTCCCAGCACTGAAGGAACTGATACCAGACTAAGTAAATTAAGCTGCAAGTTACAAAAAACCTTCTTTTGAATCTGTCATCTTTTTGAAACAATAAGTTTTGTTGTTTAATATTGTTCATTTTTATACTGAAAAGTGTTTTGCCTGTTAAATAAATAGTTATTTTTCTCACTTCTCTCTGAGGAAATATTTTTTTTCTCTAACTAATTAAAAAAGAGATTGCTTAAATTTGTTTCCCAGAAAAATTCTATTCAAAAGTTTCTTTCTAAATTTACCTTAAACTAAAACAAAGTCCTTGTGTCTACTAAAAATATGATTTCTTCATTTTGAGAATCTACTTTCAGCTTTATCAAGGGGTCTTCTGGTATTTTGGTTCATATTAAATAAATGAGCCTCTGACCCCCCCTTAGTTTTCTTGAATTAATTTTTTTTTTTTGTGTATGTCCTTTTTTTGTGACAAGAAAAGCACATAGGTCTTGTGTCCTTAGAAGCAGGACCTGATTTTTCTTTCTTCTTTTTATTCTTTCCTGATAAATTCTTTGTGTTTGTGGCTGTTTGTATTTCTTGGATTGCTGTCATTAGAATCTTGGCTTTAATTTTCTTTTCCTCATCTCTCCGAACATACACTTCTTGTGCTTCCTTTAACAACTCCTGAAGCTCCTATCCTGCTAATCTTCCAATTTTTCTAACTTTTTTCCTGATGGCCCCCCCTAAGACTTAGCTACAAATTGTGTTTTCAAAAGGACCTGCCCTGCTGGTGTATCGGGGTCTATGCTTGAGTATAACTGCAAATCCTTTTTTTTTTTAGTCTCTTTAACCATTCTGCCAGGCATTCATCTTTCTCTTGGTGCTCACTCAGAGATTTCCCTATATTTTGTCCTCTGGGCATTGCTTCCTGAATACCTTGGATAATCATTTACCTGAAATCTCTCATATTTTGCTTATGTTCTACCTCCTGATTATTACAATTTGGATCTGCCATAGGCCATTTCTGATCTTTTTGGTTTGGCTTCTAATGATCTCTATTTTAAGCCTGTATATTCCTGACTATCTAATCATTTCTCTCTACCACTGTAAACAAGATTTTTAAAATAGACTGCAATTCCATTCAGGTGTAAATATTCAGTCCTAATAACTGATCTAGTTTCTTTGCTACTTCAATATGATCTTCTGGCATTCTGCCCATCTCTTTCTTAAATTTCCTAAAGTCCCTAGTATTCAGGGGAACACTCATGTAACCAATAGGTCCCTGTCCTGGGGCCAGATTTGCCATTGGAACCTCTCTAAGAGGGTATAATCTATCTTCCCTTCCTGCTCCCTCATCCTCTTTGTCACTTTCTTCCTCCTGTGCCCTTCTGCCTCTAGTTCTGTGTGCTACTGGCTCGTCCTGAATAGGGGGTGCATCAGGGACCAGGGGCTGGACAGGCTGGCCAGGCTGTCTGTATGGGGGTGGGAGGTGATCTAACGGGTCCCATGGCTTTATCTGGTCCCTTCTTGCTGCCTGTCCTTTAGTTTGCAAAGGGTATAACGAATAACCTTCTTTTTCTTGCCTTTGAACTATAAATTTACCCCCCCCACACTTTTTGGAAGCCACAAAGCTGCATATTCACTTTCTTCTTAATTAAAACGTTGTTTTGAACTCATATATAGATTTAAAACCTGACAAATCTAATCCTCAAATGATTTAAACTCTGGCCAGTACAAATTATTTGCACAAATCTTTTCTTTTGTCCACTCAAACATACAGTACTGTATAATTTTCTGCTTACTTTTTCTCTTTGGGATTCCCTTGTAGCCCAGTATTGTAACACTATCCCCAGGGGGCTGTCCTGAGGAATCTCGCTCCCCTTCTGGGAAACCCCCTCTCGGTTCCCAGGCACACCGGGTTCTCGTGAACTATTCTCATAATTCACAACCCCTGGGTCAGAGATTTTACTTTTTTTCTGGCCCATCTCTGGCGGCAACATTTCCCTTGCTCTCTCTCATTCGTTCTGCGGTTCAACTCCGCTTAATATACCAATTTCACTTCTTTTGCCAAACACTTGTTTCCTACCTAATTCCTTCTTTTCCTTTTATTCTCTCCCCAGCCTCTCTTTCTGACTATTTTCCACAATCCTTTCTTAATTACGTACTGAAACTTCCATCTATTATCCTCCCAACAGATAGTTGAACCTGACTCATTCACTCCCTTCTTAAATCACTTCTCCGAGCATCAGCTCCCTTCTCAAAGACTTTTCCTGTCAGTTCTCGGGCTGGGACTTTCCCTCCCAGTCCCTCCCGGGGTATTCACTCGCTCTCCCCTTTCAGACCTTCCTCACTCACACACAAGCACACAGCCGCCCCCTTTACCCAACCCCGTGGTGCTCACACAGCCCCGTTTTCACACAGGGCTCTTGTGCACAAGACGTTTTACGGGCACCTTTCCCTTTCTGCCGGCATTCCCACAGGAGCCTTCTTCTGGCACAGCTCCTTGTAGCGAGCTTCTTTGGCTTATGCTTTATTTTAATTTGGAACTCCTTTCTCCAAGAGACCCTGGTCTAGCCTCGGGACCACCTTAACAACTGGTGGGGAGCTCCTTCCCAAAACCAGCCACTCTTCACTGGGACTGGAGTTCCCGGGTTTCGGCACCAAATTGTTATGAATGATGTTCTATTTTTCCAATTTATCAAGCAACAAGATTAAATTTAATAGTAGAGTTTTAATAGTAACAAAATGAATACAATCAAAGTATAGGTGATGACAATTAAAGTATTGGAGATGAATACAATCAAAGTGCATATATTTCAGAATATACAAAATTTGGCAGTAAGTAATTTAGTATAATTGAGGTTCATATAAAGCATAAGCAAAACCAACCAGGGAGGGGCTCCCCTCCGACCGGGGATACGGGGAGTGGCTCCCATTCCTCACGTACCAAAGCATCCAGGCTAACAACCCCACTTATATACTGTAGGCTACAGAAGTTTCTAGAAAGCTCCTCCTAGTTTCTATTCCTAAAATATATGTCACTGTGTGTACAGTGCATGCTCTACTAATGGGTTAGGGGGTCTCTCATCCTTTTGAGGGTCTTATTTCCGATGAAGACTCATCGTCTTCCTCAGTGACGGAGGTGTGACCTGCAGGTAGCACAGGTGCACTGTGTGACTGAGCAGATGTTTTCCATTACAAGACTTTAATTGAGTCCCATGCTTGGAATCATCCCATTTTGGCCCATTTCAAGGTCGAAACTTTTTATTTCTAGATGCTGCTTGTCAGACCTACGTCCTTCTACTATTCTTGTTTGACTTTCTTCCAACCTCCTTCTTCGACTCCCAACATCTGGAAGATGTCCTTTGCCCTGTCTCACCCATCTCCCCCCTCACTCTGTAACAATTGTCTTCTATTGATCTAAATACCATTTTGTTAATATAGTTACAATTTAATTGGCATAAATTACATTTATCACAGTGGACAATATTGAAAAGTTAAAACAAAGGAAAGAAAAAACAAACCAACAAGCAAACCAACAAGAAGAATCAAAGGTGACTTTTATCACAAGTGATTTTCAGAAATTGGCAAGCAGTTTACTGTTTCTGAAACCATCTAGTGTTCAGTCTCCACACTGCCGCCTTGAGCTCCTGATTCCTCAGGCTGTAGATGAGAGGGTTCAGGGCTGGAGGCACCACTGAGTACAGAACTGACACTGCCAGATCCAGAGATGGGGATGAGATGGAGGGGGGCTTCAGGTAGGCAAACACTGCAGTGCTGAGGAACAGGGAGACCACAGCCAGGTGAGAGAGGCAGGTGGAAAAGGCTTTGTGCCGTCCCTGCTCTGAGGGGATCCTCAGCACAGCCCTGAAGATCTGCACATAGGAGAAAACAATGAACACAAAACAACCAAATAACAAACAGGCACTAACAGCAATGAGCCCAAGTTCCCTGAGGTAGCTGGAGTGTGAGCAGGAGAGTTTGAGGATGTGTGGGATTTCACAGAAGAATCCCCCCAGGGCATTTCCATGGCACAGGGGCAGGGAAAATGTATTGGCTGTGTGCAGCAGAGCATTGAGAAAGCCACTGGCCCAGGCAGCTGCTGCCATGTGGGCACAAGCTCTGCTGCCCAGGAGGGTCCCGTAGTGCAGGGGTTTGCAGATGGACACGTAGCGGTCGTAGCACATGATGGTGAGAAATGCAAATTCTGCTGCAATGAAAAAGGCAAAGAAAAATACCTGAGCAGCACATCCTTCATAGGAGATGTGTCTGGTGTCCCAGAGGGAATTGTGCATGGCTTTGGGGACAGTGGTGCAGATGCAGCCCAGGTCAGAGAGGGCCAGGTTGAGCAGGAAGAAGAACATGGGGGTGTGCAGGTGGTGGCCGCAGGCTACGGCGCTGATGATGAGGCCGTTGGCCAGGAGGGCAGCCAGGGAGATGGCCAGGAAGAGGCAGAAGTGCAGGAGCTGCAGCTGCCGCGTGTCTGCCAATGGCAGCAGGAGGAAGTGGCTGATGGAGCTGCTGTTGGACATTTGCTGTCTCTGTGCATCATGGACTGTTGAAAGAAGACATTGCAAAGCTGAGACAAATTTCCTTGAGTCAATCCTACGCTACTTTTTACAAATTTACTTAAAATTGCTTCTCTTTCTTTGGGGAAATTTCACTCTTCTTTTTTTTTTTATCTCTGAACTTGCAGTTTTTCTTTTTTCAGGGAGATAATATTTTTTCAGCATTGATCTCAGCCGGAACACTGGGGAGCCCAGAGAGAAACAGGGCTCCCTGTGCCTCAGTGCAGTCAGACCTGCTGTTCCTCACAGATGTGCCCTTTGCTCAATGCACCTGACTGTAATTCAGGGTGATGACACTTAAAATGGGCTTAAAAAAAAAAAAAAAAAAAAAGACTTTTTGAAAGCTCAATTTTTACAAGAAATTTCCCTAAACTTTTCTTGTCTTTTTTGTTTGGTTTGTTTTGTGGGTTTTTTTGTGTGTATTGCTGAACAGAGAGGGATACCAAGGTTTGCTCTGGCTCTCTGGTGCCTGCAGTTGTGCCTACTGGGAGCTGTTTCTCTCTATCCAAGCCTTATCCCTGCCAGTGCTCCCAGAGCCCAGCCCAGCCCGGGGGGCTCAGCTCTGCCCTGCACACCCCTCCCAGCACAGGGCACTGCCCAGGGCCATCTCCCTGCCAGCAGGGCCTTAAGGGCAGCTCACACAAACTGAGATGCTGCAAGCCAAGGTGCTGCTGCTGCTGTCTGTAGGCACAGGAGGGTGAGGAGGCACTTTGTGAGGAAGATGGGAGGCACATCTGCTGATGCCCAGTGGGACAGTGCAGGAGTGTCAGTGACACAGACACACCTGACAGCCCCTTTGCCTTGCCTTGAGGAGAAAGCTGAGAGCAGCCCTGGCCATGCAGCACCATCTCCACAGCAGGAGGGATCTGCCCTGATGGGGGTGGCTCCTTCCACCTCCAACTTCTCCCCACAGTCCATGGGGAGCTGCCAGGCAGGCTGAGAGCTGTCCCTGGCAGGTGGCACATGGCCTGGGCTGGCCAAGAGCCCTGAGGGCTGCAGGAGCTGCTCTGCAGGACAGCCCTGGCTGCAGCCCTGGCTGCGGCCCCAGCTTCAGCCCCTGCAGCCGTCCCTGGCAGCAGGAGCTGTCCTGCCCTGTCCCTCTGACGGTGCCCAGGGCAGCCCCGCTCTGCAGAACATCCTCCTCCTCCTTCTCCTCCTCCTCTTCCTGTGCCTCAGAGAAACTGGGCGAGTCCTCCTGACACATCCCCCAGGCCGTGGGCTGTGCTGGCTCCAGGAGATCCCTCCAGGAGCACAGGGGACATTGCCCTGCACCCACACACTCACCATGTCCAGGCCTGTGAAGATGTTTCCCCAAGTGCAGTCTCAGCTCAATGTCTTCCCAGTCCTGAGTGCCTTGAGCCTGTCTGTGCCTGGCTCCTGTGCCCTCAGTGCCTGCAGGCAGTGCCCTCAGCCCTGCTGGGCTGACAGAGGAGCTGCTCCTCAGCAGAAATGTCTTTTTGAAGCTTCTCTTGGTTTACCTTGGGAGCTGCCTCTGTGCCAGGAGCCCGGCCCAGCTCAGCAGCACAGACACAGCACAAGGACTTTAATGAATCTCTTGGTTCATTAAATATTTACATTATAATCATTCCCTGAGAGAGTGTTCCAAAAACTTCTCAAGAACTCAAATTAAAATGCTGAAGTTTCTAGAAGTTTTAATGGGTCCCACTGAGGGACACAACTGAGAAAATGTCCCCAGGTTCCAGTTAGAGCAGGAAATTCGAGGCAGAGATGACAGGTGGGGACATAGAAATGTCAAGTCTTTCCCTTTTGACACCAACTCTTTTAGTAGTTTATAGAATCATGCCCCCAGTTATCTGCTTTAATTAGTCCCTTGAGAGTTTTGTATTGACATTCAGTGGGGCTCATTAATACTTTGAGATACTCAAGGTTTGGGTTTTGCTTTTGCCTTGGAATCTCTGAGACATTTGTGCAATCATGGCCTCCAATTATCTGCTTTAATGAGTCCCTTGAGAGCCTTTGTCAGTAACAACACTCAGTGGGGCTCATTAATGCTTCAAGGCACTCAGGGTTAATTTTAAGTTCTACTTTTTGACACTGAGTCTCTGAGAGGTTTGTGCAGTGATGGCCTCCAATTATCTGCTTTAATTAGTCCCTTGAGTGGCTTTGTCAGTAATGATACTCAGTGGGGTTCATTAATGCTTCAGGGTACTCAGTTTTTCTAAGGTACTTGGAGTTTCCCTTTTGACACCAACTCTTTTAGTAGTTTATGCAATCATGGCTCCAATTATCTGCTTTAACGAGTCCCTTGAGAGCCTTGTACTGACACTCAGTGGGGCTCATTAATGCTTCAAGTTACTTCAGTTTTTTAAGGTACTTTCCTTTTTCCTTTCCTCCCTTACTCTCTGAGTGGTTTTTGGACAATTCTGGCCTCCAGTTCTCTCCTCCAAGGAGTCCATGAGGAGCCTGTGTTGGGGATGGACCTCAGTGGGACCCATTAATGCCTCAAGACACTTTGGATTTTTCTTCTGACTTGGACTCCTGGAAAGGTTTGTGCAATCTCCTCTCAGTGCCTGAGGTTCAAGGGCTCAGCACCAAATGCACCCCGGGGCTGATTGGGATCAAGCAAGTCCTGACAAACCATGGCTCTGCCTTGATTTCCCTCTGGTCAAGAACATATCCAGCAATTAGTTACACTGAGTATTTCAGCTACTTTGATATTTACATTTTCATCACAATTTTCATGACTAATCCTTGGTAAAACTCTAGAGGTGTTTCTGGCAAACAAAGATTGTGGCTGCTATCAAGACACAACTTACAAACACCAGTAGTTCTTTAGTGACACGGTTCTTCATTATTTTTCCTCAATCTCATTTGGGTTAGGAACAATAATTCCGTTGCCCATGGAGCTGATGCCTTTTTAATTCCAGAATAATGTCCCCAAGGTCCTTTGCTGTTCAGCTCTACTGTGCTGTCTGTGGGTGACAAGGCTTGGTGGGGTCCTTTCCCCTCTGGCTGGAGAGGTGCCAGGTCCCAGTCCCTGAGGGCACCCAGGCTCCTGGATGGAATTTGTGTGGAATTCCACATCCTCAGTGTCACATCAGCCTTCACATGGAGCCCCGTGGATCAGAGCATTTTCCAAAGAGCTGTTGGGGCAAACAGGGAGATTTGGTCTGGCAGGATCTCTAAAACAATATCCCATAACATCCACTTGTTCTGGCACAGAGCACTTGGCTGCAGGGACACATTCCCATTGTTCTCAGCCAGGTTTCAGGAGTCAAACAGTGTTGTCTTTGCCCAGAGCTGTTCCTTCAGCTGGCCTGGGAGGGCCATTTGGCCTCTGCACCCACACTCTGGCTCCATTATTAGGACTGGTGCATCCAAACCCTTTATCTCCATGAACAGCAGTGATTTGAGGTGGATGTCCTTTTTGCACAGTTCTTTTAAAACTGCAGCATCAATAATTGTGCTACCCTTCCACAACTGAATATGGGGTTGAATAATCCAACTGTTCACTTCTGTTTAACAGAATTAATTAATTTATCCTTGATAATCTGAACTAATTACTCCTCCCATGACATGAACACTCTTCAAGGCCAAGCTTGAGTGAGCAATCATCAAACCAAAGTATCCTGGAGGAATCTGAATCACTATTCCAGTATTGATGACTCTCATTTGATCCTTATTTATCCTGATTAATTCCTATGCATGAAGGCCCAGCCCTGCAGCCTCTGGGGTGGCCCTGTCAGGGGCCATCACACCCGGAATAATTTCCCAGGCAGTCACAGTGTCACTGTCCAGGGCTGTATTTGCAAACTGGGTGCAGCCATGCACAGCCAGGGGGTTCCCATTTCCCAGTGGGGCCATTGTTAAGGGTAGGGAGCACATCTGGGAGATGGGTTCTCCATCGGGACAGGTTCCCATCTCCTCGTTTTTTCAACTGCTCTTTTAACAACTGCTTCATCTGTTCAATCAATGCTGCAGCTTGTGTAGTCTGGTATATAAAAAACCCAGCAGTCTTACTCACTGCACTTTTCACAGAAATAAAGCATTGCACATCCTAGTGTCAGCAAACCCTGTAAAAACTGCCAATTTCATCCTTTCCTCTTTCATTCATTGTACACAATCTCACAGTTTACCAGTGATATTTGGGTCCTGGCCAATCATTTCTTTAGAGTATTCAGTGTTAAATCCCTGAGTAGCCAAAACTAAAAAAATCAGTATTTGGAACATTATTCTACAATGTTATTATATACATATAAATATATACATTTAAAATAATTTATTTTTACATATGTATATAATTATTTATTATATTACTATTATTTCTCTTGCACAAACAAATCCAAGCTCAAGATTAAGAAGATTTTCTGTTCCTCCATGTGGGAGAGTACCAACAACAATTGATCCTTCTGTTGGTGCTGTTTCTGGGATTCTGTTTACAAAATTCACCCTCATCTTCCTACACCCATAAGTTCTTTTCCTTTTTCCATGTGCAATTTTTGGATGCATTTTAATACATCCTGTGGTTCAGCTTCTTTCAGCTGCCTTCCCCATTGCTCACACAGTGCTCCAACCTCAGCCCCCTTTAGAGCCAGCAAACTCCAGGGAAGGTTTTCCCCATACCTGGGAATTTCAGACAAGACTGATTCCTTACATTTACATTTAAAAAGCAACATTTTGTGGTGATCTGGCCAGACTACACCAACTTTGTTTTACCAGTGGGCAGGGGCAGCAGCAGAGACACAGACACCAAGTTCAGCAATCAGTGTCATTTACTGTAGTTCAAAGCAGCAAAGCATCACAAAAGGAGAAGCTCAGCAATGCAGCCAACCATCAGCACCAAAGATTGCCTGCAGGGATTAAGAGACAGCACCAGTCACCCTCAGACTTTGCCATCAGCCAGGTGCACACATCAGCTGGGGAAGCTGTCACAGCCAAGGACTGCAGAGCCACTCCTGGACACTGGGAATTCCTGCAGGTGCCTCCAGCCACAGGGGAGGCTTCCAACCCCGCTGTGAGAGGGCCCAGCTCTGATAGTGCTGAATAAACAAACTGACAGCACTTCTAGTGCAGGAACAGCTGCTTTCATTCTCCTCTTGGGCTCCTCCCAAAGCCTGTCCAGGCCTCAAGGAGGAACCAAGGGAGGTGCCTTTGACCATAACAGTCCCAAACAAGGACAGATGTCAGATTTCATGGCCTTGTCTGGTTTCTAAATACAGAAAGGTCAATCCATGTTTCACTCATGAGTGCATACATTTATCACAGCACTAATGACCATGTATATTTGCTAATATAAAGATAACCTTTGGTTGGAAGGTTCATCCAGAGGTCACCTTTGGCTCAGGGCCTGTTGTCCAGGCCTTGGCACTTCAGGGACTGGGTTTAGTGCTGGGCTTGACTGCTGGGAACGATGGGAGACAAGCACACCAGATGATGATCAGCAAGTCTCAATTTATTGATCAGAAGGCTGCAGTTATATAGACACAATAATAAGGCTCATACATATTGCAAAAGCTAAGCTCATCATGGGTTCTGTGCTCTAACCTTGTTAAACGTCATCCCTGCACATATTGCTGCATACTCCGGATGGCTGTGGTGGCTCCACCACAACAGCTAGTTCTTGTTTTGACAAAAGCTAATTCTTATTTTGACATCCCGTGATTTCCTTGCTCCTTGCTCAAAGGCACAATGTTCTTGCCCAAGGCCTTATTTCCTGACTAGTGGAATCTCATCATGTCCCTTCTCACGTAGCCAGTCCTACACAAAACTCTCCACACTTGACAGTGCTGGGTGAACAGCTGGACTCCATGTGCTCAGAGGTCTTTTGCAACACAAAGGATTCTATAATTCCAGGATTCCATCTGCTGCATTCAGTTAGGCCCCTGTTGGCAGCATTACTTTGGTCAAAAGTCCCCTCTTGGTCAGCTCTTGTGGCCTAAGGCTTCAGCTCCTTTAGCTCCTGGTGCTGAGCTGCTCATGCTGAACGAGATGGCTCAGAGAGAAGAATACAGTTCATCCAATTCCTCCTGGGACACTGAGAGGGAGGCTGTGGAAACAGGAGCATTGTTTGCTGTGCTCTCCTCTCTGCCCTTCACACCTTTCAGCACTTTGAAGCAGCCAAGAGCTTTCTCCAAGGGTGCAGTGAAGCAGCTGCTCCTGCTCCCAGCTCTGGCTCTTCCCACTCTCTGACCTTGACTGGTTTTGTCCCTCTTGCTGTGCCCTCTGTTCCCCCTGTGCTCGGTGGCTGCTGCCCAGGACTGTGGCACTGGCACAGATCAGGGGCTCCAGTCCCTCCTTTCTGTGCCCTTGGAGCTGCCTGCTCACAGCAGCCTTTTCCATCTGGAAGCTCCACATGGACAGGGAGTCCCCACCTCTGTTCCCTGCACAACCTCCAGGAGCCCAGGGCTGCCATCTCCAGTCCCTGCTGGCCCGGGGGGCTCCCAGGTGGCCCAGGCTGCTGTGACACCACTGCACACGGGAGGGAAGAGTGGCAGGGGCTGTGCTGAAACTCAGGTCCATGTGCTGCTGCTGCTGCTGCTGCTGCTGCTGCTGCTGCTGTGGGGGTCGTTTGTCCAGCCCTGCCCCAGAGTCAGGGATCAGATCCAGGCCCTGCTGCTGCTCCCTCGGGATCAGCCACAATTTGGGTGTTGCTGTCAGTGCCAGCAGAGGCGGTGGCTGCAGCAGTGGGTGCTGACAGTGCCCCAAGCCCCGGGGCCAGAGGGGTCCCTGCGCTGGGGGCTGGGAGGGAGCTGCCCCTTGTTCTCCCTCTGCCCCACACAGAGCTGGGCTGGGCACAAGTGGGGCAGCACAGCAAACAGGAGCCTGTGAGTCTCTGCCAGCCCTGTCTGCTCAGAGTTTGGCCCTTGCAGCTCCAGGTGGACAAAGGCAGCTGCTCCTGGCCCCTCTGTGTGTCCCCGTGCTCTGCAGTGCTGCTCCACCAGTCTGTGCCCAGCAATGGGGAAAAGCCTCAGCCCTGCAGGGCCAGGAGCTGCCGGGCTCTGCCTGAGAAGCTCAGCCAGGAGGAAGGAGCTGCTCCACACGGGAACCAGCAGCAGAGGACACTCCTTTTTTATGGCATGTTTTCTGTTTTAAAGAAAAGAAAAAGAAAAAGAAAAAAAAGCCTCTATAAAATGTGGAAGATAAAAACACCCAAGTGTGCAGTGAAAAACCTTCTGTTTTAACTTTCAATTAAGAGGTAACTGATCTCTTGAAACAGAAAACTCAGTTATTTACTCTGTAAATGAGCTGATGGCATTGATGCATCTTACTGGTCTCAGTAACCTTTTTAAAAAAGATTTTGGGGTTTGTTTCCAATATTATTATTTTAAATTGTGGTGAAACTGGTGGGAAGCAAGAAGAAATTCCTTTGTGCCCTGCCAGCTCCAAGCAGGACTGGGAATCTAAATTCTGTCACAGCCCAAATCCTTTAGAAGATGCCCTTCCTTCTCACCCTGTGAATGAGCTGCACATTCCCTTTGAAATTATCAGGGTTTTTTTAAAGAAAGTCTCACTTATGGCTTTTTGCTTGGTTT
Source organism: Sturnus vulgaris (assembly GCF_052056855.1). NCBI lineage: Eukaryota > Metazoa > Chordata > Aves > Passeriformes > Sturnidae > Sturnus > Sturnus vulgaris. The sequence continues at coordinate 327,895 of NW_028276071.1, read as the reverse complement.
GGAATTACAGAAGTGCAATTCTCCATCCCTCAGCTCCAGCCCGCACTGCCTTAGGAGCACGGCCCACTCACCAGATTTTGTCCAGTCATGACACTTCTAGAGGAAAAAGAAAGTGCAATTGCACAATTCCAGCTAAGAAGGAATGAAGAGTGGGACGAATAAAACAACCTGTGGAGATCCAGGTGTTCAGCTGGGACTGTGGAGAGTTTGGGCTCTTGCCAACTGGATGTGTGTCTCTAACTGCAGTGTCTTGGCCTGCAGGAGAGTCTCACTCACCTGCAGAAGCACAAAGCTCAGGTGCTGTGCTCGGAACGGGCTCATCTGATGCAAAGCTGTCAGAGCCATGTGAGGGCAGAGCGGGCCCAGCCGTGCCCAGGGCTGAGCCCAGCAGAGCCCTGGCAGAGCCCAGAGCAGCCTCAGCATCCACAGAGCCCGGCTGCAAGGAGAGAAACCAGAAACCGCCCGTCAGCTGAAGGCTCCTGTCCCCCTTGTCCCAGCTCCCGCCGTGCCCAGGCCATGCTGGCCGTGCCCAGAGCGGTGCCCAAAGCTGCCCATCATTGCTGCCTTGGGCACAGAGCAGGAGGGCAGGACTGTGCCCAGCCTGCAGCCAGCCATGGCACATCCAGCCCCTCAGAAACTGCCCAGAGCCAAAAAGCAGCTTGGCAGCCCCTGAAGAATTCATTGCATCTGCCCCAGCAAAGGGGGGAACCTTTGGTGCCCGGCCAGGCCACGCTGTGCCCAGATCTGGGAGCATCCCCCTGGCTGTGGACTCACCCACAAACTGGGTGTGGATCTGTGCAGAAGGTGCCAGAATCCAAGTCCATCATCTTCAGCTGGCCAGGTCGAGGAACAGATTGTCATCATTGAGGTTGTCCTTGGTGTCTCCAGCAGCAGCCCCACCTGGTACAGCTTCTCCAGGGGCTCCTTCTCCTTCCCTGGGGGCCAGACCAGGCTGTCAGTGTTCTGCCCACGGCCCCAGCCATCAATGAACCAGACAAGGAAACCCAGGATGGATGGTGGCCACCAGTGCTTGCCACACCAGATCTCCAGCTCAGCTCCAGCCCAAGAGCTGCGTGTTCCCTTCTGATGATCCCTGCCCAGAGCTACACACAGAGCAAAAAACAGACAAAAGTCTGGTTTGCTTTGCCACTGACTGCAGCTGTTACCTGCCAGGCTCCTGGATCCAACTGTGCACATGGATCTGTCCCATCTCCTAGGGCAGATGAACACCCTGCAGCCAAGGATCACAGAAAAGGTCTTCTAAGGACAGCCTGTCCAAGGGCTGCATGGACAAACACATCTTAATAAAATCTTGGCACTCTGAAGAGAGAAACCAGAAATCACCAGTCAGCTGGAGACATTGTCTCCCCGTTCCTGTGCTCAGGCCATGCTGGGTGTGCCCAGGATTGTGCCTAAACTTCCCCATGGATTCTCTATTTGGAGGAGAGCAGGAGAGCAGGACATGTGCCACCTCCTCAGCAGCTGCCAGAGCAGGATGCTCACGAGCCTGCTGCTGTCTCCCAGCACTGGTACTCCCCCCGTGCCCAGAGATGAGGATCCACCTTGAGAGAGCCCTCGTGGGAACAAGATCCATCCCCAGATGATCTCCTGGCCCCTCCTGAACGGCTGCTTCCCCATGACCAGGTGGTACAGCAGGAGGCCCAGGGACCAGATCGTTGCTGCCTCGCCGTGGTAGCGTTGGTGGTGGATCCACTCTGGTGGGCTGTAGGACAGGGCTCCTATGGAATACAGATGGAGTTCATCAGGGGGATGCTGCTGCTCCCAGAGCCTGGCCCCAGCATCCCTGGGCATGTGGGGGCTGCTCCAGTGGCACTTGGTGTGACCCACTGTCCTCTCAGCAGCACCTGGGACTTGTGTACAAACTCGGGGTTGGAAAAGAATTCACTGGTGCTGGAAGAGGGCAGCAGAAGCCCCAGGGAGGTCCAACCATGACATGCAAAAGAAAACCCTACCCAGTGGTGGAGAAAACCCACTCTTCTCCCCACCTGCATGGCCTCCAAAAAATGTTAATAAGCCAAGGCAAACAAGGGGAGAGGAGCAGTTCAAGCCCTTCCTTGTCTGCACACCAAACTGAGCAGTGCACGGGTCTGACCCCCCTCTCTGCTACCCCCATGGGGTTTTTATTGGCCTGGCTGCCCCAGCTCCAGTCCAGCACAGGGCAGAGTGGGTGATGAAGGCTGTCAGCAGGGCTGGGAGCGGGCACCCCTCACACCCCCAGCCAAATCAATTTGGCTCAAGCATTGACCCCATCCCGGCTGCAATAGGGGGAAGCCTCGGTGCTACAGCCAGGCTGGGCCATGAGATGCCCAGGAGCATCCTCTGGGAGGGCTCATCTGCAAACTGGGTGTAAGTTGTCCTGGAGGAAGGTGCCACGGCCAAAGTAGATCAGTTTCAGCTGCCCAGTGGCCAGGTCGAGCAGGATGTTCTCTGCTTTCATGTCCCTGAGCAGGACCCCGCAGCTGGTGCAGTGCACAGCCTCCAGCACCTGCTGGAACAGCTCCCGCACCTCCTGCTCAAGCAGGAATCTCCACTCTGACCGCAAACCTGAGAGGTCCTGGCACCACTCCGGACGCTCCAGCACCAACAAGAAGCTGTTGGGCAGCTCAACCCAACCGACTCCAGGAGCTGAATGACCCCAGCACACCCAGAGAACGCCCTGGCCAGCAGCACGATCTCCAGGGGCAGGATCTCAGTGGGGTTTGGGCCCTGCCAGGGCTCTGGGACCCCTCACCCAGCCCAGGATGCTCTGCACCAGGGATGCAGCGCTCACCCCACGCCCGCTCTCCCAGCAGCAAACCCACCTGGTACCGCTCCTTCAGGCCCTGCTGCACCTTCCCTGCCGGCGAGACGCGGCTGTCAGCGCTCGGCCCGGGGCCAGGAACGGCCCCCGAGCGCCCCTCAGCCGCCCCGGGCCGGGCAGCCCCAGGCGTTCGCTCTTTGGAACGGGACAGCGGCGGCTCGGGGCCGGCGGCCGCGCTGCCGAGCGGCGGAGCTCGGGCCGGGGGAGCCGCAGCGCAGGCGGCGGGAGCGGCCGCGCCGCGTGTGTCCTCCACGGACCCCGGGAGGAGCCGGGGCCGGGGCCGGGGCCGGGGCCGGGACAGGAGGAGCCAAAGGGAGGCGATGCCGCCCCAGCCCCGGGCACTGATGCCCGCCCAGCAGCGCCACCGCCAGCACGGGCAGAGCCGGGCCGAGGCGAGACCGCGGCGGGACGGCCGGGAATGGGGACGGAGGCTGGGATGGGGACGGGGAGGGGGAAAGGGAGGGGGACGGGACGGGGCAGCCCCTCCCAAGGCCGGGAGCATGGCCCGGCCCGGAATAAGGAGATGGACGCCGGGGAGGTGGGAGGTGGCAGGGGTAGAGCACCAAACGAAGAGCGCGAGAGGGTGTGGGACAGTGGGAGAAGGAGATGAGGACCAAGAGAAGGGACACAGCGGGTCTGTGGAATCGCTGCTCTTCTGCCGCTGCCGAAGTGCCGGGTGCATTTGTCCGCGTGTCCGTGCGTCCATTCCCTGTGTGTCCATTCCCCGTGTGTCCATTCCCAGTTCCGCCCCTTGTGCCCCACAGCCAAGCCCCGCTCCCCTCGGGGCAGCACGGGCCGCTCCGCTCCGGGGCCGAAGCAGAGTCACGGAGCATCTCTTCCTCCTGCACCCACGCCAAAACCACCGTCTTGTTTAGCTTCTTCTTCACTAGATTCGAACTTCTATTTCTGGCAATCTTGCAACTTGCCCCTCGTGCTCGCATGCCCCGGGCCCCATCCCGCTCGCCCACCCCGCTCTGCGGTCTGTTCCTCACAAGCAAGCAAAGCGCTGTCCGGACTCTCCCCTGGAGCAGAGGAAAGTGCTGAATGAGGAGCCTGGCAGCGCCAGGCAGAGCCAGCCCCGTGGGAGGGCAGAGCAGCACATGAGGAGTGAGAAATGCAGCCCCTGCAGGGCAGCGCTGCTCCCCGGCCGCTCCGGGTGGGCAGCGGCAGCAGAGGGGCCACACCCGGCTCGGTGCCCTCGTCCCCAGGGCTGTTCCTGTTTTCTTGTCCAGTTCCAGGAGAAAATCGGAGACTGCCGAAAGGAGGATTAAAATAAAAGAGTGAAACTGCTATTTTTGCCCAGTTTGGTGCCAATCCGATATAGCAGCTCAGCTCTCAGCTGCCTGCCTCCTCCCTGCCAATCCAGCACTTTCAGCCTGGAGCAAAGGCCCTCTCTGCAGAGAAACTGCTGGCTGCTTTATTTCTCCTGCTGTTCATCGACACAGCTAGAAAAGCAAACTAGTTTGGATCCTGAGTCCGTCAAAACAGGTGAACTTTGTCATGTTAAGTCAAGACACAGAGCCTTGACCCCTGCACAATGTCCTAGGAATCGCCTTTGTTGCTGCTGTGTATTGTCCCTGCTGAGGGTGAAATACTGTGGGAGCCCGTGCCCTGTCTCTAGAACTCACAGCCGACCAAATCACTGTGCTCTAAAATCTGGCATTTGCAGGTTTCTGGTGTGTCCAGCATTGCTTTCAATGCCAAACAGGGAGAAGGCAAAATGTGTGTAGCTAATGATACTGTACAGTGCATAAAACTTCCTGAGTCCTAGGTGTTCAAGATACGATCAGTTTGGAATTACTGTGATGTAGAACCAGAAAAAGGGAGCATATAAGGAAAGGAATTAATAGTATATGTGAATATCTTGAGTTGTCTCTTTCCATTTTCATTTCACTTCTGGAAAGTTCTTCTGCTTCTCGAGAATCTTCTTCACAGTGATGTTTGCTCTTTCCAAGAACCTTTCCTGGAGAACGAGGTCGAGCTCCTGTCACAAGATGTGCCACCAACTGCAGCTTCTCTTGGCTTTCCACACTGTGAGGGCAGCACAATTTTCACAACAAAGCAGGATAAATGTCTTGAGAACTTGAGAACTTGTTCTTTCTTTTCCTTTTGGGCTGGGAAGTTGTGCTGTGGGTAAGGTTTTCATTGTTACTGTTCTAACCTAAGAAAACAGGAGGTGCTACCAGGAATTGTTAGGGAAGGCAATCCTGACTGAATGCAGAGAAAGAATCTCCAGAGCCTGCAGCCAGAAGTGGAGGGTTGTGTGATAATAATTCCAACACCCCCATGCACATCTTGACAGTGATCTAGAAGATGAAAATGGGCTGACAGAGGGAGTTGGTTTCTGTGTTCAGTTTAGCTGATTCTACATCTCTTGCACTGGTATAAATCAAGAGTACCAGCAGTTCATGACAAGCATCAGAACAAGCTGGACCTCTGTGAGGAGATGACTGAAAGAATCTGAAAAGGAGAAATGCAGGGAATGAACTTTGTCTGTAAGAAGGGTCATTTTTTTCCTAGTAATTTCCAATTCATTCCCTCTGCTTTTGTCCTTTATAGCAAGGCTATTTGCATCCCAGATTCCCCATGAAATGAGAACTCTGAGCTTGTGGAAGTGCCTGAGAGATGCCCTGTTCCTCTGCAGGGACACTCAGGCTGAAACAGGAGCCTGAGGCCTGTGTGGGGAAGCCTCCTCGGAGCTGGAATTTGTGCCGTGCTGGGAGAGGAGGAGCAGGGGGAGAAGGCTGGGCGCTGTGTGGCAGGAGCAGGAGGTTTGGGCTCAGGACATTCCGCCTGCGCCGCTGCCCCGCAATGGGCGGCCGTGCCCGGGGCTCTGGGCCTGGCCCCGCGTGCGCTGAGCTCCCGACACTGCGGGAGCTGCCCGGGCTGGGCTCAGGATCCCGCTGGGGCTGGGCAGCAGGCTGGGCTCCCACTGGCATCAGCAGCAGCTGGAAATACCTCTGGGCATCTCCATTTTCTGCTGCTGCTTGGAAGGAACAATGAAGCAAGTCAACAAGTTCTGGTTTCTCTTTGTCCTGGTGGATTTTTTCATTTTATTTGACACTCCAGAGGCAATTTCTGTGATAGCCTCTGTCAGCTGATTCTATTTCAGCAGCACCAGCAACAGGGCACTGTTTGAGCACTGCCAAAGTGGCCTGTGTGGCTTTAATTCTCCTTGACTTTGTGCTCAGGGACTTGTGAGCATTACGAGATCTGCTACTCATGTTGGCTGCAACAAACAGCCCGAGTTCCCCATCACAAAAGCACTCTGGATAGCACTGATCGGAAAAGGCAATTGAAGTTTTACAGATAAAATTCAAATGGCAAACAGAAGAGGGGCAAGGGCAGCCATGATCTACAATTCCCAAGGCAAAGGCAACAACAGCCTCCTGCTGTCACCTCAGGGTGAGTAAAACAGGGCTGAAAGCAGCGCTGGAACCCGATCCTTTCTTTCTCTGCAGGCTGGGTCAGGGCAGCACAGGCAGGCCCTGAGGAATCAGGGCTGGGTGTGGGTGATTGTTGGTCTCCTCCAGAATTGCCCTGGACAAAGGCCTTGGAAGCCGAGGCAGGAGCAGGTGGGAAGGGGCCGGCGCTGCTGCTGCTCCTGCCCGGGAGCCCCGGCTGGGCCGGGCCGGCGCCCACTGCGCTGCGGCTGCTGCTGCTGCCAGAGCCGGGCGGGACTCGGGGACAGGGAATGGACACGGGGGGACAGCAAAGGCCTTGGGGGCTGCAGGGATGTTGGTGCTGGGGCAGCGCCAGCACAGAGCTTCAGCCTGCAATGAACCCCGAGGGAAACGCTGGGGAAAGGCTCCATTTCAGCCTTTCTTTATTCATCGTTGTGAAGGGACCGAAATAAAAGGGGAACAAGAGGGCCCCACCCCTACTCCTTTGGGAGGAGCCATGAGGGGCTGTGAGGGGCCATGAGGGGCTGTGAGGAGCTGTGGGAGGCCAGGCACCTCATGGAATAAGGGGTCCATTGTGACACTGTGGAACCAAGGAGATCGTTGTTGGCAGTACAAAAGGTAATGGAACCAAAAGTCCATTGTGACATTGCAGGGCCTCAGGGAGCCACGGTGGCCATTATGACACTTCAGGACCCACTGGAACCAAGGGGCCATTGTGACACTCCAGGGCCTTGTATAACCCAGGGGTCATTGTAGCATGGCAGGGCCTCATGGAATCAAGGGGATCGTAGTGACACTGTGGGGCTCCATGAGACCACAGGGACATTCTGACTCTGTGGAACCAAGGATACCATTGTTACACATTGTGACACCAAAGGGCCATTGTGAACTGCAGGACCTCGTGGAACCAATGAGACCAATGTGACATTGCAGGGCCTCACGGAACCAAGGGCCCATTGTGACACTGTGTGGCACCATGGAACCAAGGGGCCATTGTGACAGTACAGGGCTCCATGGAACTAAGAACTCATGTAACAGAGAGGGGCCCAATGGAATCAAGGTGCCATTCCATACTTCAGGGCTTCATGGAACCAAGGTGCCATTGTGATACTGTGGAACCAAAAGAGACCATTGTGACACTGTGAGGCCTCATGGAATCCTGGAGACCATTCTGACACTCTGGGTCCCCACAGAACCAAGACGCCATTGTGACACCACAGGGCCTCATGGAACCAAGGCAACCATTGTGACACTGCAGGGTCTCACTGGCACAAGGGCCCAGTGTGACACTCTGGGTCTCCATGGAAGCAAGGGGCCAGTGTGACACAGCCAGGCCTCGTGGAACCAAAGGGACATTCTGGCATTGTGCAGTCCCATGGAACCAAGGAAACCATTTTGACACTGCATGGCCTCATGGAAGCAAGGGGCCATTGTGCCACTGCAGAGCCAAGGAGACCATTGTGACACTGCTGGGCCTCATGGAAACAAAAATCTGTTGTGATACTATGGGGCCACATGGAACCAAGGGGCAATTGTGATGCTGCAGGGCCCCAAGGACACAAAAGCATGGAACAGGTCTGGCTGGCTTGGTCTTCTGGGGATGGCCTAACTGTTCCAGCTGACCTTGCCATGTTGAGGGTTGCTTCTCATCTGCCCCTGAAACCTTGGAGTTCCATGCTTTCCTTCCTGTGGGAAAGAACTTTCCTTCTTCTCCAGGTGCCCAATGGCCAAAATTGGGATACTTCCTCCAAATGTGATTATATTCTTGGATGGCTCCCATATGAAACCTGCCAGGACAGACAACTCTGGCTGGCCATGATCTCTTAGGGGCCACCTTGCATCTGCCTTTAAAACAGTGAGGGGCCATGCTTTTCTTTCCATGGAAAAAAACATCTTTCATGTTCAGGTATCCATGGCCTAAATTGGGAATGATCCTCCAAAACTCACTATATCTAAGAACAGCTCCAAGAAAAAAGCTGCAAGGAATGTCTAGGTTCATTTGGCTTCCTTAGGGCCAGCTCTCATCTGCCTTTGAAACACTGGGGCTCTTCCCTTCCCATGGAGAAGAACTGTCATTGCAATCCAGGAACTCACAGGTGAAATGGAATTCCACTTCGAAAACTCTACAAATATCCAAAAGTTGCTTTCAGACAAAAGCTGCAAGGACAGACAGGTCTGGCTTGCCTTGGCCTCTGGTGAGAACCTCTGATCTGCCTCCAAAACCCTGGAGATCTGTGATTTCCTTCCTGTGGAAAAGAAACATCCTTGTCCAGGTGCCCATGGCCTCTGCACATCTGTGCTCAGTGGAGTGGAGATTGAGGACAGGAGAGGAGAGCCCTGGGAGGGATTGAAGGGGGATTTGAGAGATGGTGGATCCTTTTGACATAGAGAACAGCCAGAGAAAGAAAGAAATAATGCCAAGAGCAGATGGGGAGGACAAGACTGGGAACAAAGAGAAAGGAGTTTATCTCCCAGGGCAGGGTTGTGTTGCAACACATCCCCCAGGAGGAGTCTGGAGCAGCCCAAGGCTTTGTGTGTCCAGGCAGAGGCAGGCAGGAGGCAGAGCTGTCAGCAAAGGAAGGGGCCAGCGAGGTGGGGCAGCCGGGGGATGACGACAGCCTGCAGGGACAGAGGCGCAGGGCATGGACACCGTAGGACAGCCTGGGCTGCAGAGGGCACAGGGATGGGCAGCAGCTGAAAGGCCCTGACACAGCCAACTCCTGCAGCACTTGGGCCATGCAGGCTGGCCCTGGGCCTGAGGCCAGCAGGGGACAAGTGAGCCTTGCTGTGCTGGGGCCTCATTGCCTCCTTGTCCCTGCTCAGCAGCCTGGCAGGGGCCGCCCCATGGTGCTGCCCTTGGCATTGCACATGCCCAGAGCCCAGTGGGCCGGGAAGAGCCCTGAGCAATGAGGGAGGGACAGGATCTGCCTTGCCAGGGGCTGGGGCTCAGCCCTTGGCCCTTTGCATTCCTGAAACACATCCAGGTGTGCTCAGCATCAGAGACACCTTTCCTTTGTTTGTTCCCACCTGTCATCAGTGCCTCCAGTGTTGTGCTCTAACTGGAACCTGGGGACACTTTCTCAGTAATATCCCTCATTGAGACCCATTAAAGTCAACAAAACTTTGGAGTTTGAATATGTCTTTGAGTTCTCCAGAAGTTTTCTTTCAGCTCCCTCTCAGGGACTGATGTTCAGGGTCTCAGCACTGTTGGAAAATCCCAGCTTTACAGAGATGGGGCAACTGAGAGGGGTTTTAAAAAGATTTTATTCCATTATCAGTCTCATTCAAGGGTGAAACATAAGAGATGTGAAACTCCATGCCATTCTATCTGAAGCCAACTTCTTTCCTGGTTACAATATTTTATAAATGTTTTTCAGCCTATTAGCTTTTGCCACACAATGGTGCTAATAATTCTAACACTAATCACCTAGTATTTTACTCCATGTAGTCTTGCCACAATGCATTTTGCACAGTTCTAATTCTCCTAAATATTTGATCTTTTTACAAGGCCAATGTTTGAAACTTGTTTCTAGTTCAGTCTCTCTCTCAGCAATGTCTTCTCTATTCCAGGGCCATTCTGAGTCAGCACACCTTATCTCAGAGTTTGCATCCAGATGTAGAAGACTGTGTGAGCTTTCAGTCAGGTTTTGAGAATCCTTTACAAATCCATTTCTCACAAATATCAATCACAGAATGCTGCAATCACCTCTGCTCTAAAGACAACAGTAATAAAATACACCCATTAAAATAGGAATGGATATTTCTAAGAAGGTCTTTGTCATATTTCTCTGATACCTTTAGTTGTAAGTTTTCCTAGTCTCCTTGGATGTGCTTTTCTGATGTGCTAGGGTGATGAAGACAAAACAGTCCTATTCTAGTTAAGAACTCAAGGACAGTTTCTCCAAACTTCAGGCTCTAAGCACAAACAACATGGAAAGGTGGAGAGTGGGTTCATGCAAATGAACCAAAACCTATAAAAGTGTAAGATTTTGTGACCAACCCCCTCATTTGCTTCCATCTTGGAGCCATCCAAGCAGGGGTCACAACTGTAGCACTCATACTGCTAGGGTGTGGCTTTTGGAGGCCTTTCGTGGCTTCTCAATAAATACCCATTTTATTCCCCTGAACTCTGTGTGTAGCCTCTGTTCCAGCTCCTCAAGGCATCAGAGCAGAGCAGCATTTAGAAGCAATTTCAGGATTTCTAGGCAGGAAGTGGAGCTGACAACCACCTGCATCTGTGCTGCTGTGCTGGGAGTCTCTTCCCTCCACTCTGCTCACAGGCACTGCCCTGCAGAGACAGACAAGGGCTCAGGAAGCACCTGGGTCACACAGGGCACAGCAGGACACTTTATTTTACTTCAATGCACAGTGATCATGGCTCCTTACTGTCTCTGCTTAACACAGGCCCAGTAGATACTGATGTAGCAATACTGTGACCAATGGCATCCCTTTATGGAAAATATTATCAAAAGTTAAAAAAAAAAAAAAAAAAAAAGAGGAAAAGTAGAACACACTAATTAGAATAGCAAAAAAGACACGTGGCACAAAGCAGTCTGGGCAGCCTGTAATGAGTTCCATTCTTAATGTTATGCAGACAGGCACTTTATTGTTTCTGGAAAGCAGTAATAAAATACACCCTTAAAAACTGGAATGGGTATTTCTTACATGGTCTTTGAAGTATTTCTCTGTAACTGGAGAAAGAAACCTTCCTCATGAACTGCAGAAGACCTGAGGGAAGCCAATGCAGAGCCATGGTTTGTCAGGACTGGCTTGACCCCAATGAGCCCCGTGGTGCATTTGGTGCTGAGCCCTTGAAGCTCAGGGCCTAAGAGGAGATTGCACAAACCCTTGCAGGAGTCCAATTCAGAAGAACCTTTCAGCTGCTGCACATCCCTGTGCCTTGGGCTGGCCCAGACTTCTTCTGGGGGATGTGTTGTACCACAGCCCTGCCCTGGGAGAGAGATTCCTTTCTCCTTGTTTCCAGTCTGGGCCTCCCCAGCTGCCCTTGGCATTAATTGTTTCTTTCTCTGGATATTCTCTACTATGTCAAAAGGATCCATCATCTCTGAAACTGCCTGTCAATCCCTCTCAGGGCTCTCCTCTGCTCTCCTCAGTCTCCAGTGCCCTGAGCACAGAGCTCCTTTGACCACTATAAAGTGGTGATGTGCTTGAGGCCATGGGCACCTGGACATGAATGACAGTTCTTGTCTGTAAGAAGGAAAGCACAGAAGCCCAGGGTTTTGAAGGCAGATGGGAGGCAGTCACCAGAGGCCAAGGCAAGCCAGACCTGTTGCTCTTAGTCTGGGAGAAATCCTTGCACAGATGGAATCTGGGAGGCCAAATCCCAGTTCTGTCCATGGGCATCAGGACAAGATGGACAGTTCTTTTCCATAGGAAGGAAAGTAGGGAGCGCCAGTGTTTCAAAGGCACTGAGAGCTGGCCCTCGGGAAGCCAAGGGAACCTACACAGTCCTGGCAGCTTTTGTCTGGGAGCTGTCCTTGCATAGATACGGAATTCTGGAGGCAGACTCCCAATTTTGGCCGTGGATGCCTGCACTTGAAAGACGATTTTTCCATGGGAAGAGAAGGTTCAGGGGGTGCCCCTGGGGCACGCGGGGCTTGGCACGGGTGCGAGCAGGGAACAGAAAAACGGACACGGGGACAAACGGCGCCAGGGCTTCAGTTGCAGCGGCAGCAGCAGCGGCAGCAGCAGCAGCGGCAGCAGCAGCAGCAAAACAAACAATTTTATCAACTCTCAGTTTTCCCTGTCCCTCTCCCGCCATCCCACACCCTCTCCCGCAGTCCCGCACCCTCTCTCACTCCCTTTCCCTGTGTCCCCCTCCTCTCCCAGTCTCCCTCTCCCCATTCCAGGCCGGGCCATGCCCCTGGCCCGCTCCCGGGCGGGGCTGCCCCGTCCCCGGCCCCGGCCCCGTCCCCGTCCCCGTCCCCGTCCCCGGGCGTCCCGCCGTGCTCTCGCCTTCGCCTGGCTCTGGGCGTGCTGGCGGTGGCGCTGCTGGGCGGGCATCAGTGCCTGGGGCTGAGGCGGCATCGCCTCCCTTTGGCTCCACCTGGCCCTGGCCCGAGCCCGGCCCCGGCCCCGGCCCCGGCCACGGCCCCAAGGTGGGATCCAGCCCCGGCCCCGGCCCCGGCCCCGGCCCCGGCCCCGGCCCCGGCCCCGGCCCCGGCTCCTCCCGGGGCCCGTGGAGGACACACGCGGCGCGGCCGCTCCCGCCGCCTGCGCTGCGGCTCCCCCGGCCCGAGCTCCGCCGCTCGGCAGCGCGGCCGCCGGCCCCGAGCCGCCGCTGTCCCGTTCCAAAGAGCCAACGCCTGGGGCTGCCCGGCCCGGGGCGGCTGAGGGGCGCTCGGGGGCCGTTCCTGGCCCCGGGCCGAGCGCTGACAGCCGCGTCTCGCCGGCAGGGAAGGCGCAGCAGGGCCTGAAGCAGCGGTACCGGCTGGGTTCGCTGCTGGGGCGCGGCGGCTTCGGCAGCGTCTGGGCGGCGACGCGGCTCTCGGACGGCGCCCCGGTGAGTGGCGGGGCCGGCGGCGGGCACAGGAGGAGGGGGCGCAGGAGGAGGAGGAGGATGGGGCTCGGCAGAGCGGGCGGCGAGCTCAGCCCGCTGTTGGCCTTCGCTTGCAGGTGGCCATCAAAAGGGTGCCTCGGAACCGCGTCCGGCACTGGGGCGAACTGGTGAGTGAGCGAGACCAGCGGGAGAAGTCGAGGCCCGGCAGAGTGGAAGCCGCCAGGACCCTGGAGGGAGAGGGGGCGTGGGGCCAGCAGAGCATCCCGGGCTGCATGAGGGCTTCCCGAGCCCTGGCACGGCATCAGCCCCGCTGACGGCATCGTGGTCTTCCCGCAGCCCGACGGCACCAGCGCACCCCTGGAGATCGTGCTGCTGGACAAGGTGTCCACCGGCTTCCCTGGTGTCATCCAGCTGCTGGAGTGGCTTGAGCTCCCCAACAACATCGTGATGGTGCTGGAGCGCCCGGAGCGGTGCCAGGACCTTCATCATTTCATCCGGGCACGGGGGTTCCTGTCCGAGGAGGTGGCGCGGGAGCTGTTCCGCCAGGTGCTGGAGGCCGTGCGGCACTGCACCAGCTGCGGGGTCCTGCACAGGGACATCAAGCCACAGAATGTCCTGGTTGACCTGGCCACCGGGCAGGCAAAACTGATTGACTTCGGCTGTGGCACCTACCTGCAGGACACAGCCTACACTCACTTTGCAGGTAAGCCCACACAGCCGTGTCCTCCCGGTCTCGGCATCTCCTGGCCCAACATCTCCTGGCCCAGCCTGGGTGTGGTAGTGGGGATTCTCCCTTTTGCTGCCAGTCATGGCACTGAGCCTTCAGCCGAGTTGCTTTTGAGTTAGGGGAAGTGGGGCCAGCTTTCAGCCTTGCTGGCAGCCTTTGCCAGCAACTCTGCCCAGGACTGGGGCTGGGCCACCCAGCCCGACAGAAACACTTGTGGGTGGGGGTGGCAGAGAGGGGGGGCCAGAACCTGTGCACCAGCCGGTTTGGTGTGCAGATGAGAAAGGGCTTGCACTGCTGTGCTCACCTTGTTTGCCGTGGCCTCATAATGTGTTTTGGGCCATGCAGGCAGGGAGGATGAAAGCATGGATTTTGCCCAGCACTGAGTGGGTTTTAACTTCTCATGGTCAGGCCTTGTATCTGTATTCCATAGGAACCCTGTCCTACAGCCCCCCGGAATGGACCAAGTTTGGCTGGTACTACGGCAAGCCAGCTACCATCTGGTCCCTGGGCATCCTGCTGCACCAGATGGTCTGTGGGGAGCACCCTTTCAGGAGGGGCCAGAACATCAGCTGGGACCATCAGCTCTCACTGCCACAACGGCTCTCTCAAGGTGGATCCTCATCTCTGGGCACGGGGGGAATACCAGTGCTGGGAGACAGCAGCAGGCTCGTGAGCATCCTGCTCTGGCAGCTGCTGAGGGGGTGGCACATGTCCTGCTCTCCTCCAAAACAAAGAACTGATGGGAAGGTTTAGGCCCAGCTCTGAGCACATGCAGCATGGCCTGGGCATGGGAAGAGTGGGGCAAAGCAGACTGGAGACTTCTCCAGCTGACCAGTGGTTTATGGTTTCTCTCTCCAGAATGCCAAGGTCTGATCAGGAGGTGTTTATCCATGCTGGACACGGAAAGGCCCTCATTAGAAGATCTGATCAGTGATCCTTGGATGCAGAATATTCATCAGCCATAGAAGAAGGGAGAGAGCCACAGGCACGCTTTGATGCAGGGCCCTGGTAAGTTACAGCTCCACCCATGCCCTGGCAATCAGGAGCAAAGAACCCCAGACTTTTCTGTCCTGCCTGTGTCACTGCACGGGGGTCATCAGATGGGAACACACAGCCCTTGTGCTGGAGCTGAGCTGCTCTGCCCAGCACTGGTAGCCCCCATCTGAGCTGGTTTGGCTTGTCCTGGTTCACTGGCAGCTGGGGCCCTGGGCAGAACACTGACAGCCTGGTCTCACCCCCAGGGAAGGAGAAGGAGCCCCTGGAGTAGCTGTACCAGGTGGGGCTGCTGCTGCTGGGGACAGCAAGGAAGACGTCAAGGATGACAACCTCTTCCTCCACCTGGCCACAAAAAAGCTGAAGATGATGGACTTGGATTCTGGCACCTTCTTCAAAGCCAGGCTCCACAGCGAATTTGCAGATGAGTCCAGACCCAGGGGGATGCTCCCAGATTTGGGCATTGCACAGGTTCCCCCTTTGCTGGGGAGGATAAAACGGATTCTTCCGTCGGCTGCCAAGCTGCTTTTTGGCAGGGCTGGGGGGATGGGATGGGATGGGATGGGATGGGATGGGATGGGATGGGATGGGATGGGCTGGGCTGGGTACAAAATGGGAGTTGGCTCCTGGCCCTGCCAACAGCCCCCAGCACCCACCGTGCCCTGGGCTGGGGCTGGAGCTGGGGCAGCCAGCCTGACACAAACAAAGCCCATGGCAGCAGCAGAGGTGGGACTGCAGAACTGTGCATGGCTGCTTTGCTTTGCAGGCAAGGAAGGGCTTGGGCTGCTCCACTGCCCTTGCTTGCTTTGAGATCACTATTACTTTTGGGGGCAGTGCAGGGGGAAAGGGAAAAACCATGGGCTTCCCTTACCCCTGGGTAAATTTTTCCCTGGCATGTAGAGGTTGGGCCTTCCTCCAGCCCCTGACAGAGATAAGATTTTTTACCTTTTCTCGTGTCTCCCCTTTTTGTCTGTAATCTATTTTCATTCATTTGTCATTTGTTTCTCTAAAGGAAGTGTTCTAGGTGGTGTCCAGTGTGGATCAGGAAGTGCTTGGGCCCAGCTGCAGCGTGGATGGGCCGTGTCCTTGGAGAAGGCTGAGGACATCGTTTGGGACCAGCTTTTCTTCGGGCAGCGATGGTGTGAGGTGGGTCCCCGTCTCCTTGGCAGGGTGAGATAAGAGCTTTTGGGAGATGGCAGCGAGCACAGGAGCATCCTGCTGTGGCAGCTGCTGAGGGGCTGGATGTGCCATGGCTGGCTGCAGGCTGGGCACAGTCCTGCCCTCCTGCTCTGTGCCCAAGGCAGCAATGATGGGCAGCTTTGGGCACCGCTCTGGGCACGGCCAGCATGGCCTGGGCACGGCGGGAGCTGGGACAAGGGGGACAGGAGCCTTCAGCTGATGGGCGGTTTCTGGTTTCTCTCCTTGCAGCCGGGCTCTGTGGATGCTGAGGCTGCTCTGGGCTCTGCCAGGGCTCAGCTGCAGCTCAGCACCGGGCCGGAATCAGCCAAAGGAGAAATGGTGTGACCTGCAGCAGAGACTTGCTTGAGCATTTCGGCAACGCAGCTCAAGTTTGCAGAGCGTACACCTGCAGGGGAAAACATGACACCTCCCCAAAATTAAACTTGTTCAATACCTTCTGAAATGAAATCAATCTGGGATGACCCCAAGTGACATTTTTCAGCTTGCTCAAGCTGTAGCTCAGCCCTTCTCTGAACAGTTCTCCCCCCCACCTGCCCTTTACTTCACAACTGCTCCCGCCTTTCCCCCAGTGAGTTCCCAGCCCATTGCAGTCTCCATCACACTGCTGCCTTCCTCGATGCCCCTCACCACAAGGAAGACCAAGCCCCAGGCTTAGGGACTCATCCTGTCACTGGCTGAAGAGCAGCAATGTCTCAGAGGCCTGATGAGATTTTTTTGTCATTCAGAGCTGCTCTCCAGCCCTCAGCTCTCCTCACTGCTGAGTTCCCATTCCCTGTTCCTCATCCTTCCAGCAGGATGAACTCTGTGACTCCCCTTGAGCCTCCCCACTCCTCCCAGCCCACCCACCCAGCTCAGTTAGGCTTCAGCTGAAGCTTCTTTGTGTCCCCTGGCACTTCAGTCCAGTCCCCTCTGCAGGGAGCCCCAGCCCCAGAGCACAGCACACAACAGTGCAGTCTGGGCTGGACCAGCTCCCCTCCAGCCCTGGCTTGGCTGTTTGTGGCAGCTGAATGCTCCCTGTTTGCAGCTGTCACTGCAGGATGGCCCCAGGGCAGAGCCCAGCCAGGCTCCCACTGCATCCCCTGAAGCTCGGGGCACACGGTGGCCCCAGGGCTGAGGTTCATGGGGAGCACCCAGAGCTGTGGTTTGCAGTCAGTGTTTGCAAGTGTTGTGTTCTCATCTCTTACAGCCTGTGGGGAAAACAACCTGTGCTGCAGCTCAGCACTGCCCCTCTGGGCAGGGACAAGGCTGAAGGGCTTTCCCATTCCAGAGGAGCCAGCATTGAGCCTTGGTAGGGTCTGGCACGGCTGGAGCTGGGTCTGGTTCCCGTTTGGGACTCGCTGCCCACTCACCCCCACTGCCCTCCCTCACCCGTGGGCAGAAGGGTCTGTCTGTGCCAGGGGCTCTTGGATGTCTCTGTATCCATGGACAGAAGGGTCTGTCTGTGCCAGGGGCTCTTGGATCTCTCTGTATCCATGGACAGAAGGTTTTATCTGTGCCAGGGTTTCCATAATGTCTTTGTACCCATGGGTATGGAACGAACACAGAGAGTGAAAGTGTCAGCCACGTTGCCAATGGCCGTGGCTGTCAATGTGTGTGTGGCTGCAGCACAGGCCCAGGGCCAATGGCCGTGGCTGTCAGTGTGTGTGTGGCTGCAGCACAGGCCCAGGGTGTAGCCAGGCCCTTGTTGTGCCTCCGGCGCAGCTCGGCAGCCCCATCGCAGCCCGGGGCCGCGGCCCTTCCCCGCCGGGGCCCTGACCCGGCCCGGCCCGGCCGCGGGACCCGGCCCGACCAGGGCGCGGCCGCTCCAGAGGCCCCGCCCGGCCCCCAAGGGATGGGCTCCGCCCGCCCGCTGGGCCCGGGCCGGGCCCCGGCTTTGCAGGAAGCTTCCCGCCGACTTTGCACAGCCTGGAGCCACAGTGTCCCTTTGCTGTGCTGAGAAGCCTTAAAAAACACGGCTAGTTTAACCCCTCTGCACACCTCTTGAGGGATCCCTGCACACCTTAGCAGAGACCATAAATATCCTTTGTGCCTCATGAGGGATCCCTGCAAAACCTAGCAGAGAGCCCAGAATATCCCTTTGTGCCTCATAATAGAATCCAGCCCCTGTCCACCTTAGGATGGACTCAGCTCCTCTGCAGGCTTTGACAACAACCACTAAACTGCCACGTAAATCACGAGGAACTCAACCCCCCTGCCAACCTTACAGAGCTCTCCAGTCACCTGTACACCATAGAAGGGACCCAAATCCCCTAAGAACCTCAGGAGGAACCCCAGCCACATGCACCACTGACAAAGAACCCAAACCCCATATATCTTATTGGAAAACTCCACACCCCACCTTGTGCCTCATGACAGACCCCAGTCATCTGCCAGCCTTACAGGGGTCCCCATCACCTGCGTGCCATGGAATAGCCAGGCCTGCCATTAACTCTAGCCAGCAGCGTGTTCCCTGACAGAAACCCTTTCCAGTGCCCTTCTGGGAATCGGGAACACCTGTTGAGGTGCTGGCTGCATCTGTGGGAGCGATGTGGAGCCTGAGTCCCTGCTGTGCTCCACTGCTGAGCTGGCAGCTCGCTGGTCACAGCCAGGACGTTCTCTGTTTGCCCCAGAGCTGGGGCCTGCAGGCACCTTGGCACCCCTTGGCACAGGCTGTGCCACCCAACAAAGCCCAGGAGGCCACGAGGAGAACCCGAGGGCGGCAGGAAGCTGAGAGAACCCCCTGCTCTAGAACTGAGGGAGTTCCTTCAGAAGCAAAGACAGTGACTTGAGGAGATTCCTACTGTGCTCAAAGTTTGCCTCTGAAGACTCAGAGATGAGCTTGTCAGAAATCTGAGAAAATAGCTGGGAAAAGGTTTTGCCTAATTTGGTTGTGACTAGGTACAAATCTCCAGTGGGAAAAGAGCCTCTGCAGTAGGTTGAGTGTCTTGGGGTGTCTTTGTTCTTCCTAGCGTAAAGAGTACCAATTAAATGCAATTTTATTTTTTATTCTAGATGTGTAAACATGTTCAAAGCTTTTCAGAATTCAAAAACTACTTGTAAAAATGCACTATTGTAGAAGAGGGGAAGAAACATTTGGAGATTTCTTTGTATAAAAAAAAGAGAGTAACTATTTCTAAAAATGCCTAATTTCTAAAAATGAAAAGCAAAGAAAACAAGGTGCCCCAAGCCTGACTGCTGCCTGCTCAGTGCTGCTTGTGCCCAGACAAGGAGCTCAACCAGTGCTGGTGGTACCACCCAGACATCAGAGCTGAAGCCCAAAGGTGATGCTGGAATTAAGCCCATCCCTGGCAGGAGGAGCCCACCTTCAGTCCTGACTGGGAACCAGGGCCAGCACCTTTGGGGTCAGAGGGTCCTGTTCTGGGTGGTGGTGGCAGAGCAATAAGCTGCTAAGGCAGCCGTGGCAGGGACAAAGGACACTGGCTTGGGGATGGCCGGTGACAGGTACCAGGTGTCTCCAGCTGATGGCTTTGACCACTCTTCTTAGACTGCAGGGGCGTTCCTGTGGAGAGAGGAGTGTCTGAGGCCCCAGCTGCCGCTGGCACACAGGGACCCTCCTGCACTGCAGGGCCCAGGGCTGGCAAGGCTCCCCAGCACGG
Organism: Sturnus vulgaris; assembly: GCF_052056855.1. Classification (NCBI taxonomy): domain Eukaryota; kingdom Metazoa; phylum Chordata; class Aves; order Passeriformes; family Sturnidae; genus Sturnus; species Sturnus vulgaris. Next base: position 308,634 of record NW_028276071.1, on the reverse strand, counting down.
CTGGAGCTGCTGGCACACCTTGGCCCAGCTGCACAGCTGCCCCTCAAGGCCCCGGCCAGCAGGGGATGGCTCTGGGCAGGGTCCCTGGCCAGGAGCAGGCCCCAGAGTGAGTCTGCCTTCCAAGGGCAATCTGGTCCCTGCTCTTTCTCCTCCCCACCTTGCTTTGCCTCTGCCCGATGCTCCTGGGGCTGCTCTTGGCCCCGCAGCCTCAGTGGGAGCCAGCACTGGCTGCAGCCCCAGCGGGCTCCCCAGGACAAGGCCCAGCAATTAAGAGGCCAATTAAAGACTGGGCAGCAGCAGAACCCTCAGCACCATTATGTGGACAACCACTGATAATCCACAACTCCACAGCAGCCTCACTGGGAATGTTTCCTTTCTACAAGCAGCCATCAAATGAAGCTGTTTGAGGGGGAGAGCAACAATACACTCAGCAGTTTCTCTTCCAGCGATATCAGTGTGTGATAAAGCAAAAGAAGAGGACAGTCGACCAAACAATCAGCCCCACCAATACCCCTAGCAAGATGCATTTTCCCAGAGAGAAACGCTTTCCTGTGCCCTTCTGGGAATCAGGAACACGTGTTGAGGTGCTGGCTGCCTCTGTGGGAGCGATGGGGAGCGTGAGCCCGTGCTGTGCTCCACTGCTGAGCAGACAAATCGCTGGATGTGGCCAGGACGTTCTCTGTTTCCCCCAGAGCTGGTACCTGCAGGCACCTTGGCACCCCTTGGCAGAGGCTGTGCCACCCAACAAAGCCCAGAAGGCCGGGAGGAGAGCCCAGGGCCAGCACAGCTGCTTGGGCAGTCGCTCCTTCCAGGGACCTGGGCCCGACCCATCCCTGAGCAGCCACTGCCAGCCCCGAGGCTCCCTGCCCCGGGACAGCTCCCCCAGCCCAAGGGGACAGAGTCAGGCCCTGTCAGGACCCAGTGCAGCCCCTGCCCAGTCGGGAGCCAGGGCTGGCTGTGGCCCTGGGCTCGCAGCAGGGCTCCCGCTCGGGGCTGCTCCTGTGCCTTGGGCCTCTGGGCACTCAGGGCAGCTCCAGGAGCAGCTGCAGCGGGAGGGACCTTGGTGCATGAGTCCTGTTTCCCAGGAGCTGGGAACGAGCTCCAGAGGCCTCGAAGCTGAGGCGCCTCCAGCTTTGGCTGCTGCAGGGCCGTGCAAGGGCAGGCCCTGGGGGAAGAGCTGCTGCCACACAGCCCTGCCCAGGGCTGAGCCTGGCACAGCAATGACCTCCTGTGCCTGTGCCCGTGTCTGGCATCACTTTCCCACCTGCAATAGAGGCTGGCACCGGCCCACTGCTGCCTCTGAAATGGGGCTCCTTCTGCACAGACTTTTGGTCCATCACTTGAGAAAGAAAAAGGGACAGCTGGATCAGATGGAACTATTCCCCATTGGATAGGCTGCACCTTCAGAAGGCAATCCTTGGCAAAGTCATGGATAAGGTTCAAGAAACATTTGGGCTTCTGAGCCAGAGCCAGGGCCCTCACTCTCAAACAGCTGCCAGGCCTGAGCCTCAGGAGCAGTGAGGGGATTGCACAGGGCGAGGGCACACACGTGCACGGCTCTGTCCTGGCACCTGCAGCGATGCCCCCTGGCCGAGCTTTGGGCTCTGAGCTGGCAGCTCCCTCAGGGTGAAAGGCCTTGACCTACCCTCACCATCTCCCAGAGGCTCATCCCTGAACGTGGGTTGGGAAGCCAGATCACCTTCCCCAACAGGTTCATCTGCAAAGAAAGGCAGAGCACAACAGCTCCCAGCACTGCAGGAGATCCTCAGGCTGCCTGGGGCCGGCAAAGGAGCCATGCAAGGTTCAGCCCTGGGGCACAGTCCTGGGCCCTTCCCTTCCTTTCCCTCTCTGATCTTCTCTGAGGCTGCACAGAGCACACAGAAGGAGACACTGGCATTGCACATGGGAAGAGCATTGACAGCTAAATGCTCCTTCCTCCCACTGACAGCCATCCTGTGGGACCAGTCAGGGCTCCAGAAAGAAGCAGAGCAAGGATTCCAGAATTCAACAACCCTCAGACAGTTAAGGGAAGTGGCACATGAGGGAGCTGTTGCCACCTTGACACTGCTTATTCTGTCAGCAAAGGGACATTGAGAACTTGCCTCGAGCATCTGGGAATGTCTTCAAACCACCATTCCCCAGTAATTCCAAATAATCCATGTCCTGATCCCAGTCTAGAAGGGAGCACAGATCAGAATCATTTCCATGGTTTGCTGAGATCCCCTTCTGCCTTAGGGACCTGGGCACTGCAAGGGAGTTGGGTAAGGCTGTGTGAGCCAGATGTGAATGGACATGGCCAAAGCTGCAAAGGGGCCTGGGGAGCTCTGGGCTGGCTCCTGGTCACGGTGCACACTCTTTGCAGGTGCTCTACAACAGCCTTGGGTGGTGGCTGGACCAGGCCAGAGCCCATTGGGGTCTCTCACTCCCACAGTGGAAAGTCTTGCTAAAACACTGGGGAGAACTGCAGCATGCAGTGCCACAGCCACACTTCTCAACCTTCCTCCTGTCCTCTCTCCCTCTCTCCCTACTACTGTGGGATACCTCTTAGCTCTCTCTCTCCATGCCTCTTTCCCCTGGAACAGCTCCCCCAGCCCAAGGGGGCAGAGGCAGGCCCTGTCAGGACACACTGGAGCCCTGCTCTCCCCCTCTGCCCTTTCCCCACCATGGTCACCCCTTGCAGCCCCTCCCAGGTTTGGGGTGGTGTCTCCGATGGAGGGACCCCAGCAGGATTGCTCAGTACCCGAGTGCCCTGAGCCTGCTCGGGAGAATTCCTCTGGGCTGTGCCCGTCTTGTCCGGGCTGTGCCCGCACTGCCAAGCAGCAGAGATGGCAGCTCAAGGCTCAGCAGGGCTCAGGCCCCGAGGCACAGCAATTACCTCCTGTGACTGTGCCTGGCATCGCCTCCCTTCCTGCAGCAGAGGCTGGCACAGAACCACTGCTTCCTCCGGGAAACTCAGCCTTCAGCACAGTCTTTCCTTTCATCTCTGGAGAAAGGGAAAACTGGATCAGATGGAACCGTTCCAGATTGGGGTGGTGCCATCATCAGGAGGCAATGCTTGTCAAAGAAATGGATATGGATAAGGAAATCATATAAACTTTTGGGATTGGCCAGGGCCCTTCCTTCTCCAAACAGAAAGCTGCCCTTTCTGATCTACTCTGAGACCAGGAAATTTCAGGGGATCTCAGGGTGTGCATGGCCCGTGGGGCACTTTGGGCTCCGTGTCAGCTGATGCCAAAGCCTTCCTGCAGAGGCTGGGGAGAAGCTGCAGCCAGGCCAGGCTGGGAAACAGCCCTGCAGGCTGTGACAGCAGCAGTGGGGCAGCGAGGCTGCCATGGATCCCTTCCCACTGTGCCAGGCACGGCGTGTCCAGATGTGCAGAGAAAGCTTCCAGCTGGTGAGTGTCAGGAGAAGGCTGAGGGAAATGCACCCACCACGGCGTCTCTCCAGGTCACTCAGCTTCTGGTCCAGACGTTTCGATTCCTCCAGGGATTTCTTGTCTCCTACGTCTTGGTTCTTCCATCTGGGAGGACCTTAATGGAAAGTAGTTCCATTTCTCCTTCAGGCTGCAGTGACAGTGAGTGCAGTGAGTGCTCCAAGGCACTCCCCCAGCTCTGCAGGGGTAGAGGGAGCAGGTGCCTGAAGTGGCCCCACACTGGATGGAAGGAGCCCCTTGTAGGGCAGTCAGGGGAGAAAGGACTCCCTGGAGCTGCCAGCAGCTCTGAACCCAGCCCTGGCCAGGGCCAGGGCTTGGCAGCAGCATCGGGAGCAGCTCAGGCTGCCTGGGGCTGGCAAAGGAGCCGTGCAAGGCACAACCATGGGCCCTTCCCTTCCCTTCCCTTCCCTTCCCTTCCCTTCCCTTCCCTTCCCTCTCTGCTCTTCTCTGTGACTGTACAGAGCACACAGAGGGAGACACCAGCATTGAACATGGGAAGAGGATTGAAGGAATGCTCCTTCCTCCCACTGACAGTGATCCTGAGGGATCACTCAGGACTCCAGAAGGGAGCAGGGCATGGTTTCCTGAATCCCTCAACCCTGAGATTACGTAAAGGAAACATCACAGGAGAGAGCTCTTGTCACAGTGACACAGATTATTCTGTCAGGAAGGGTGCAATGAGAACTTGCCTCCACCATGCTCTGGAATCTTCATACTGTCATTCACCAGCTATTCTAAATAAGCCATGTCAGGATTCAAATCTAGAAGGGAGCACAAATCAGAAGCATTTCCATGGTGTGCTGAGATCTCCTTGTGCCTTAGGGAATGGGCACTGCAAGGGGGTCGGGTAAGGCTGTGGGAGCCAGATGTGAATGGATTTGGCCAAAGCTGCTGAGAGGCCTGGGGAGCTCTGGGCTGACTCTGGTCACTCTTCACACTCTTTCCACGCCCTGTGCAACATCCCTGGATGGGTGGCGGGAGCAGCCCAGGGTCCCTGTGGGCTCTCTCTCACCCCCAGAAGAAAGCCTCCCTAAAGCCTTTTGAAAACCATCCCCAACACTTCCTGGGGAGAAGGGAGCACTGTCCCGGGAAAGGGGAGCCAGGCCGCCGGCTCACCTGCTCCCTGTGCTCGCCACGGAGCTGCCTGGGCAGCCCTGGCAGGCAGGGCCAGTGCCAGGAGGAGCAGGAGGAAGAGGCGCAGAGCAAGGGCCACGGTGCCTTGTCCTGTGCCAGTCCCGCAGCTCTTGCTGCCCCCGCTGTCCTGACACCGCTGTCCCAATGTCAGCACCACTGCCGCCGCCGCCGCTGCTGCCGCAGCAGTTGTGCTCAAGGACTGACTGCTCGGTGGCTGTGGTGCTGTGCAACCACGGGGCTCTGGGACCTCTGGGACCCCAGAGCCTGCTGTGACCTCAGCCTGCTGTGACCCCAGAGCCTGCTGTGACCTCATGGCCTTAGCTGCACCCCCAGAGTGTACCCCCATCTGCACGAATGGACTGCCCTGATTGTAAATGTTTTGCTCCATCAAAGGGCCATTGCTTAGCAAAACCTTTGTTTTGCCTGCTGACACTGCTGGTCAGGCTGTTGCCCGATGCCCCAAACAGAACACAAACTAACAGAGTGTCAGTTTATGCGGTGCTTTATTCAGGGCCCGGGGAACCTGCGGACTAGCGTCCAAAGTCAGGATCCCACAGTTCCCTTTTTCGTCAGGTTTTTTATACCTTTTTACAAAGTAGTCTACGTGCAGAGGTACACATTCTTCAAGACAATACAGATACATAAATCTTGTAGATATCATTCCTAAAAGTTATAAATTTTGCATGCTTGTCTATTCAAAACTATAGGCTACCCCCCCTTTAATTCCCCCTTGCATGTTTTCCCATCACCAGAACCCTTTATTTATTATTATACTTTAGCCTTATCCTGAAAGTTTCTAAATGTTCTATATGCTCCACTAAATTCTTTAATTATCTTTAATTATTGTTTCCACAGTCCCCAGCTCATTCCCAGGGCTGGTTCCCAGGGCCTGTCCGAGAACTGCAGTTTTCTAAGCCTTAGCATGACTACTACTATATCTACATTAGTCCTTTTTCTCATTATTTCGGTATCAAGGCTGTGTCTCTGGAGATGCTCTCCATGGCTCCCCTCTTTTCCTGGGCATGCCATTGGAGGAGGTCCAGGCCCAGATGATGCCACTGAAGGAGATGTGCCCTCCGCCCAGGGATGCTCAGCACGGGCTCCCCCAGCCCCTCGGGGCCCCGCCGCTGGTCACAGCAGCCCCTGCCTGGCTCCTGCCTGCCCGCACCGTGGGCATCCATGGCTGCTCCTGGACATGGAGCTCAGCCAGTGCTGGTGCCGTGTGGGCTGTGCTGGTGGTACCAACCAGACACTGGGGTGACAGCTCCATCTCTTCATTGAGACAGAAGGCTGCCAGGTACTGGAACAGCGACCTGCAATGGATGGAGTACAGACGGGCTGTGGTGGACAGGCACTGCTGGCACAACTACGAGTTGTCCAGCCCGTTCCACGTGGAGCGCAGAGGTGAGCGTGGGGCAGAGCGTGTCCCCTCGGGCTCTGCCCTGGGAATGACCCTGGAACTCCTGAAAACCTCCCTGGGAACCACCCGAGACATGTCAGCCCTTCTTGTGCCCATCCCCGGGGCCTCCTGCCCCCTCACCCCAAGTGAGGCTCTCCCAGTCCATCCCAGCCTCTCCCAGTGTCCTCACAGTCCCTCCCAGTGTCACCAGAATCCCTCCCAATTCCTCAGTCCACAGCCATTTGAGGCTTTTACTTGGCCGCAAAATGAGATTTTTCACCCTTCCTCCGGTCTAGCTCAGGTGTTAGGGTGAAGTTCCCCTGGGCCCTTGCCTCATGGACGTAAATATGATATCAAAAGAGGCTCTTTCCCCTAATAAAGTTACAGGTTTATTTCTCGTGGGTAGCGAGTGAAAAAGGGAAGGGAAAAAGGAGAAAAGAGAGGGAAAAAAGAGGGAAAAAAGCCAGAAAGAGGGAAAAAGAGACAGAAGCCAGGGGGTACTGACCTTTTCTAGGGTCTGGAAAGGGGGGGCGGGGAGAAATTGGATCCCGGCCAGCTCTGTGTGGCCAGGAGGGGAGAGGGACCAAGATACAGGGTACAGCAGGGGTCATGGAATGTACCGTTTACAATGTATCTAGGAAACGCAACAGCCATTCCATTCCCAGTCCACTCCCAGTCCTAAACCCACTCTCAGACCTCCAATCTGTCTCCCATTGCCTTCCCAGTCCTTCCCAATCTTTCCAAATCCTTTTCCAGTCCAATCCCAGACCACCACCCTCTCCTTTTGCCCTAATCCACTCCACTCTCTCCCAGTGTTCCCCTACTCTATCCAGTTTCATTCCCAGTCACTCTCAGTGCCATACCAGCCCTCTTTCATCTCTCCCAGTTTCCCCCAGCTGATCCCAGTGTGTCCCCACTCTCTCCCAGTGCCCCTCAGTGAGTCCATCTCACTGGTTCCGTCGAACTCCCAGCCCGGCCCCAGCTGCCTGCTCTGCTCTGGGATGGATTTCTACCCTGCCGACATCCAGCTGAGCTGGTTCCAGGGCCAGCAGGAGCTCTCAGGGCATGTGGTGGCCACCGACCTGGTTTCCAGCAGCACTAGGAGCTGGAAACCCCCCCTGGCACGGGGTCAGCTCCAGCTGCCAGGTGGAGCACGTCAGCCTGGAGCACCCCCTGAGCCGGCACTGGGGCACGGCCCGGACCCCACAGTGCGGGGGGAGTGGGGGAGGCACTGAGGGGGCTGGGAGAGGGAGTGGGGTGTGCTGGGAGTAACTGGGAGAGAGTTTGAGATAGCCTGGTTAAAACTGGGAGTAGGGTTCAGGGGTCTGGAAGGGCTGAGGAGTTTAAAGGATGCTGTGGAGGGTGGGATGGGGTTCCAGGGGTCCTGGTGGGCACTGGGAGGGAGTCTGGGGGTGCTGGGTGCAATTGGGAGGGATTTGAGTGAACTGGGTGGGGCTGGGAAAAGATCAGGTATTGGAAAGCAGGAGTTGGAATGAGGCTGGTTGTGCTGGAAAGAGACTGGGAGGGTCTTGGTGAGTCCTGGTGGGGCTGGGAAGGGACTGGGAGAAAGACTGGGGGTCCTGGGGTGGTGGGGGGCAAATGGGACGGGGTTACGCTATCCTGAGCAGGACAGGAGGGGATCTGGTGGATCCAGGGTAAGCTGGGAAGAGACTGGGAGGAGGTTTCAGGGGGTCCTGACTTTGGCCTGCGGCAATTGAGAATGTGATTAGAGGGGCTTTGGGTATCTGTGAGAGGTTTTGGGGGGTCCTGACCCCTGCGGACCCCCAGAGACGCCACCAGACACCGCCCAAAGCAAGGTGCTGATGGGGATCAGGGTCTCCTTGTTGGGCTTTGTCTTCCTGGCGCTGGGGCTCGGCTTCTACCTGTGCAAGAAGGTGACGGGGGGTCCCGGAGTGTGTGTGCTCTCCCTGAGGACCCCTGGCTCAGTTTCACCCCCTTTTCTCTGCCCACAGAGCTCCTGACCCAGCAGCGGCTTCAGCCCCTCCCCGTGGCCTCGAGCCCAGCCAGAACCCCCTGCTCCACCCCCACGCTGATTTTGGGAGTGTTGTGTGTCCCCCCCAGCCCCGCAGTCACTCTGCCCCAGCTCAGCTGCTCCCAGTGTTCCAAATAAATCTTCCCAGTTTGCCGCAGTCCCGTTTATTGTGGGGCGGGACTGGGGAGGGACTTGGGGGGACCCCGCGGGGGGATCGTGATTGGGCGGGGAGGGTGGGCCCAGGTGGGGAACACTGGGTGCTGCGGGTCTGCCCGGCAACCGGTGAGTCATCACAGCTGCTCTCGCTGATTGGCTGAATCTTCTCCATCGCATTCTCTGATTGGCTGAGGAGAGCCCCGGGAGTTGAGAGAAGGAACAGGAGAGATCCCGCCCCGAGCACCGGCACGGGAACAACAGACCCAGCCTGGGCACAGCGAGGGAATTTATTACCAACCACATCACAGCAGCACAAGGAGAAGGGAGAGAAATCTCTCCAACCCCTTCGCCCCACCCAACACGGATCACCAGGACCACGGATCACCAGGGCTCTGCCCAACGGGGGTCACTGGGGATCATCCAACACCGATTCTCCCATGAGGGATGGAGCTGGAGCAGAGCACGAAGCTCTTCCCACACTGGGGACAATCACAGGCCTTCCTTTATTGGTGGCTTCGTTGGTGCTGGGTCAAGTGAGAGCTCGTGGAGAAGCCCTTCCCACACTCAGGACACTCGTAGGGCCTCTCCCCGGTGTGGATGCCCCGGTGGGCAGTGAGGGTGGAGTTGTGCTTGAAGCCCTTCCCGCAGGCGGGGCAGCGGAAGGGCCTCTCCTCTGTGTGAATCCGCTCATGTCTGAGGAGATTGGAGCTGCTCTGAAACCTCTTCCCACACTGGGGACACTCGTAGGGCCTCTCCCCAGTGTGGATGCACTGGTGTTTTCTCAGGCTGGAGCTCCACCCAAAGCTCTTCCCACATTCCAAGCAGGTGTAGGGCCGTTCTCCTGTGTGGATCACCTGGTGCTGCAACAGGTAACATATTGTCCTAAAGCTGTTCTCACATTGCCCACACTCGTAGGGCCTCTCCCCAGTGTGCATCCTCTGGTGCCGGATCAGGCTGGAGCTGTAGCTGAAATCCTTCCCACATTCCAAGCACCTGTGGGGCTTCTCCCCTCCATGAGCCTTCTCCACCACCTCTGAGCTCTGACTGAATCTCCGGCCGCCTTCCTGGCTCAGGGAGGGTCTTTGCTCCTCAGAGCTCCCTGGGCTGGGTTTGCAGCCCCTCCTCCTGAGGAAACTCTGGGGCTTTTCCTCCTCCTCCATCTGCCCACACCTTGGGAACAAAAAATCCTGGTTTGGGAGAAAACAAGAGGAGAGGGCCTTGGGTTGGGGAGCTCTTCCTTGCCCAAGTGCAGCTCAGGAAGACATGGGGCATCTTGTGTCTGTAAGAACCACCAAAACACCAAGATTCAAGCCAAAAATCCTTCAAACATCACGATACAGATCAAAATTACTCGAAATATCCAGATTCAGCCAAAACTCCCTCCAAAATATAAACATTCAGGCCCCCCCAAAGTAACAAAAGCACCGACATTTAGCCCAATAAAGTTAAGAAACACCAAGATTCACCCCACTTAAAATTCGTGGATTTTTCTTCCCGGTCACCTGGTGCCTGTGGGGAGTGCAACGCTCTTGGGGCTGGGGGAGAGGCTGCAGATACAGAAAGGGGTGGAACCTTGAGCTGCTTCCTGTTCCGCCTCCTCCTCCTCCTGTGTCCCTACTCTTCCTCGCACTCCTCTTCGTCCTACTATTCTTCCTTCTCCTGCACAATCCCACCTTCTCCTCCCACGTGCATTCTTTTCCCATTTTGTTCTCCAACCGTGCTTCTCCTTCCCTTCTCCTGCTGCCCCCAGGCCCAGCACCCACTGCCGGCTCCCTCTTCCCCCCAAACCCACAGCATCCCAGCGCAGGGGCAGCGATGGAGCTGGGGCAGCTCGGGCTGGGGCAGCGCTGGGCTCTCGGCCGCTCCCGCCCGCACTCGCTCCCCACTGCAGCCGCTGCCGCCACCACAGCGCGGGGGGGCCCGGCCTTGGCGCTCCCCGCTCCCACCGCCCCAAATTCCCCTGGCGGGGGGCGCTGGGGCCGGGAGACAGACAAGTGACAGATCAGGGGGGCTGGGAAGAGTCGGCAGCCAGAGAGCACTGAAAATCTCAGCAGTGACTACAGTGGGATCTTCGGGGACTAAACATGGCAGGGCACCCATGGAGGGTAGAAAGGGAAAGTCAAGGAGGGCTCCCGGCAAAAGGGATGATGATCCCAAAATATCTCTGAAGGGTCCCTTGGGAGCATGTTGAGGGAGTTTGCACATTGTCCCAGAGAGAATCAAGGTTATTGACCCCCAGGGGGGCAATAAGGGAAGTCCAGAAGGGATTTAGACAACAGGGGATGGATGCTGTTGGTGTGCTGGGAAGGGATTGGGTGAAGGGCAGTGTGCAGGAATATGGCTCAGGCAAGAAGGAGCAGGAGGAATCTATGTGGTAAGAAAAAGGTTGATGTAAAAGACGAAGAAGAGAAAAATACTGAGGATGGGCATTTTTTTCAGCAGGCTCTTATCCTCAGAAGTTGCCAGCTGATCCAGATCGTTTGTATCCGCGGTTGCCAGGACAGGCACACAAGGAGGTGAGGATTGCAGGGGGTTTCTCTGTGCTGGGCAGCGGCAGGAGCGGGCGCAGAGGGGCGGCACCGGGAGCACGGGCTGGGGGCCTGTGGGGAGCTGCGGGGCCGGGCCGGGGCTGTGGGGCAGCCGGGGCTCAGCGCCGGGCGCTGCCTGAGCCCAGCAGCCGCCGGCAATTGCAGGCCCGGCAGTGGCCCCCGGCCCCCAGGAGGCTGCGGGACGCCCCGGCCGCTGCCCGGCCCCGTGGAGCTGCCGGCCCTGCCCGCCGGGGGGGCCGCGTTTGGACACTGCGGCAGGACAGGCACCGGCTCTGGGATACGGGCTGGCCACGGCAGCGACAGCACAAGGAGCAGCACGAAGGAACAGCTGGGAAATGGGCATTGGACGTGCAAGGATCGAGATTAGCTTTTAAGCATTTTCCTTGGGTCACTGCAGAAAGGAATGATTTTGCAGAAAGCTCAGCAGCTGTCAGAGGATGAGCACCCCCAGGCACTGAGGGGGCTGCAGGAGGGGCAGAAGAAGCCCCTGGAGCAGTTGGTCACAAAGGCACAGCAGGGGAATGCAAGAAGGGAGGAGGAAAAGGCCAAGGGGAAGGCCAAGGCCATGGCCATGGCAGAGTTTCTACAGCCCCTGAGGGATGAACCCCAGGGCCCAAGGGGGCCCCAGCACCCAGGGGCTCTCACATCCTTACACCATCCTGAACCATCCTCACACTGCCACCATTCACTCCTTGATGGCAAAGATGCTTTCTGGGGATGCCCACTCACACAGGATGGTAAACTGTATTTTGCCCTTGACTGGGAACAAGAGGTAGAAGGGAAAATGGAAAAGACATGGACGGTCCTTCTGCAGGGATGCACGGAAGCACCAGCCTTATTCGGGCAAGCCTTGCAGAAAACATCACAAGAATTTACCCCGCCCCCAGGGATTGGGTTAATGCAGGATGTGGATGACTTGCTGCAATCAGGAGGACAAGAGGTGGTAGAAGAAGCCTCTGCAAATTGGCTGAATGTTCAGGCTAAAAAAAGCATCTTTGATTATTTGAAAAAAAAAAGAGCAAATGCTCTAAAAAATAGTTAAATATTTGGGACGTATTTTGACTGTAGGTTTGTGGTGTATTGACCCAGAGAGGGTCTGGAGAATCTCAGAAGTAATCCAGGACTGAAAAGGAGGTGCAAGAATTCTGAGCAGTAATAGGATATTATGCAGGACCTGGATTGATGATTCTGTTCTACCCATAACATTGTATCACTTTCTAAACCTCAGTAGCCTCAAGGTTGTGGTAAGGACAGGAGAAAAGGAACAAAAGCTGAGAAAATGAAAAAGAACAAAATGATTAGTGCCCCAGCTATGACTCTTCCAGACTCAGCAAAGAAATTTGTATCCTAGGTGTGTTATAAGTACATATTGTATTATTGTCTTTTTGCAAATATTAAAATGAATGCTGTCTGTTGGAAAACTTTGCTGTATGAACATAGTTTCTTATAGCTCTGCGATTAACAGAACTTATAAATAGTAGTGATAAATATATTTTTTTGGACTACAACATTTTGATGTAAAATCTTTTGTTCATGTACCTAACTCAGGGAATGGAAAAAAGATAATCAAGAAATTGTTCACATTCTTGGATTATGGAACACCAGAACCCCAGGGCAGGAAAAAGTAATGATTTACAGGTTGGGGAGAATGATTCTGAATAATGCATGAAGGTCTATGAATACACAACATGTTGCTGCATTTAGGAAGTGTTTTCTGAGTTAGTTAGAGAAAGGGGAGAATGGGGAATAGCTACTGACAGATGAGATGGATGTCCTCGTGGTCTGGCCCAAGAGACTCCGGTGTCCTCGTGGTCCCAGCCAATAGACACGTCTTCTGTGGGGAGATCTCAAAGGCTTCTCCAGAGGGTCGCGTTCTTATAGTCCTTTTCCAAAGTGAGTGGAGTCTGGCCAAGAGGTGGGAGATTTATGGGCCATTGTGAGGTGCTCGAGACAGAACATGCAGTGGTGCTCCGAGAAGCAGCTGTAGGTGCAGTACCTGTTCAAAGGCTCTGTACCGTGGACAGCACAGCAAGCACAGAGCACCAGCAAACAGTCCCTTGGCCAGCATCCACCTCGGCCAGGCCAGAACTCCTGTCCAGAAGCGGGTGGGGGTCCTTGGGACAGCCTCTATCCTCGCGATGGTCGTGAGGCAAATGAGGGAAACTCCAGACTGACTCTTACAAGAGCCTTTGCTCCACATTTTTCTATTCTGTCACAATGGTCTCCAGTGCTCTGTGAGGCCACAACATGAAACATGAAACAGAGGACATTTGCTTCCTTGCGATTCCACGGTGTCACAATGGTCTCCTGGCTTCCATGGGTTTACAATTGACACTTGGTTCCCCAAGATTCCACGGTGTCACTGTGCTCTCCTGTGATTCACGAGGCTGTGCTGTGTCAAAATGGACACTTGCTTCCTTCAAGGCTGGAGATGTCCCAGTGGCACTGGGTTTCCATCAGGCCACTCTTTGTCACAATGGAGCTTTGGTTCCATGAGATTCCACTGTGCTGCAATGTTCTCCAGGGTGCCATGAGGCTGTTCGTTGTCACAGTGGAGCCTTGGCACAGTCCCAGTGGCACATAGGTGCCATCAGGCCCTGCCATGTCACAATGGACACTTGCTTCCATGAGATTCCATTGTTTCACAGTGCTCTCCCAGATCTCACAAGGCCTTGTTCTGCCACCGTGGAGTTTTGTTTCTATTAGGCCTGGCAATATTTCCATGGCCCTTGTGTTCCTTGTGGCCCCTCTCTGTCACAATTGACCCTTGGTTCCATCACATCACAATGCTCCCTAAGTTTCCATGGCCTGCCCTGTGTCCCAATGGACACTGGATTCCACAAGAGCTGGCAATGTCCCAATGGCACCTGTCTCCTATTCAGTCCTACTTTGTCAGAATAAAGCCTTGGTTCCATGAGATTCCACTATGTTACACCGTTCTCCTTATTTTCCTGAGCATCTGATGTGTTCACAATTGACCCTTGTTTCCTTGAGATTTGATTGCATCATAGTGGTCTCCTTGGTTTCATAAAGCCCACATTTGTCACAACAGTTCCAGCATATTCAATTGCAACACAATGGTCTCCACCACTCTATAAGGCAGCACTGTGAAACTGTGGACACTTGGTTCCATCAGATTCCATTGGGTAACCATGTTCTTCTTTGCTCCATTAGGCCTGGCTCTGTCACAATGGATGCTTGCTTGCATGAGCCTTGGAAATGTCCCATTGGCTCCTGGGTTCCATCAGGTCCTGCTCTCTTGAAAATCTACCTGTTGTTCCAGGACATTCCATTGCCTCACAATGGTTCCCTTGGTTCCCTGACACCCTGCTGTCTCACAATGCAGCCTTGGTTTCTTGAGACTCCCTTGTGTCACAGTGGTCTCCTGTGTTCCATTAGGCCCAGTTGTGTCACAATGGACACGTGGTTCCATGAGCAATGGCAATGTCCCAGTGGCACCTGTGTTCCATGACACCCTGCTGTGTTACACCTGACAGTTTGTTCCATGAGATTCCATGGAGTCCCAAGGGTAACTTGGGTTCCATGAGGCCTCTCTGTTCTGACAATTGACACTTGGCTCCATCAGATTCCATTGCCCCACAATGTTCTCCTGGGTTCCAAGAAGCCCCATTTTTTGTGACTTGATCTGTCACAGCAGACCCTTGGTTCCATGAGGTTCATTGGTGTCACCATGGTCTCCTTGGTTCCAGGAGCCATCACAATGTCACAACAGACCCTTGGTTCCATGAGGTTCCTGCAGCAGGACTTCCCCTATGGCCCAGCAGAGCTCATCTGTTCTGTCCATCAGCTGGGGCCATCACTCAGGGCATCTTCCCCCTCTCAGGAATTGCTGAGATAACCCAGGCCGGACATCTGTCCTGTCCTGAGTTCTCTCTGGTGCCAGGGGGGTGGAATTCCCAGCTGACCATGAACATCTTGCCTTGAGAGCAGACTGAAGGGAGATAAGCCTTGAATTTCTTGAGTGACACACACTTCACTTTACAAACCATAAAAACCACACAAAACTTTCACCAAGCAGAAATCTTCTGCATAGTCCTTGCAAACAGGTAGGGCTTCTCTCTCAAGTCTGGATGCAACTTTGTGGTTCCTTTTCTGGAAGCTGAGTGAAAGGGCTCCCTGTGTACTCCCTCATCAGTTTGGTGGTAAGTTACATTGACTTCTCATCTCTGCTATTTCTTCACTAGCTGTAATATAGGAAACTTTATTGTGCACTGTGTTTGTATCTACCTGTACTTGTTTTGTTTATCTTGTGCAGTAAGTAGTCTATTTAAAGTCTCCTGTCTGATAATCTTGAGTCCATTCAGTAAATAATTCTTTTTATAATAGACCTAATCAGCCATTCTAAAGAACATGAGAGCAGGAGCAATTTGGGCTACAAGTCACCTGAAACAGAGCTACTGCCAGAAACCTGAGCATAAAGTAGGACTTCCACTCCATTCAAAACATATTTTATTTAAAAACAAAAAGAGTGAAGATCTTTTTTTACCATTTATTCTTTTCCAGTGTATGGATTTATATCAGCAATCTCCAGTTATATTGATCCCCAGCTCCTCCTAATGCAGTCTGAACAGATATGAAAATCAAGACCCTTTTTGGCTGACAATCAATGACACTTTGTCCTTGTCCATACACCACCATTTCCCCCATCCAATTCCCAGGACTCAGAGCAGCCTTGTGCAAATCTGAGCTTTCTCTGCTCCACGCTTTGAAGCAAAAATCAAATGGTTAAGAGCTTAGCTGAGAGATAGAAGCTGTACATATAATGATTACAGTAAAGGCATATAGAAAGTGGTTCCATGGGGTCCCACACTGTCACATGAACCCTTAGCTCCATGGGCCCTGCAGGGTCACAAGGGTCTCCTTGGTTCAGGGGTGCCTGTGGCAGGACTTCCACCCACCCCTACCACAGACAGTCGGTGCATAAAGAGATAATCCGGGCTGAGAGACCCAGCAAGGGATCATCTCTGGGGCCAAAAGGGCTCAGGCCTCAGCTCAGAATCAACATCTTAGTCTGGAGAGCAGATGTGGGAAGAGATAAAAGAAATATTCTTGACTGAGAGACACTGTTTTACAAACTAAAAGACATATGAGTTATCAGAGAGGCAGAAGCCACCACATACACACCCTGAAGGTGTAAAGGGCTTCTTCTTGTAGTTTGCACACAGATTTCACCAGTAGTTCCCTGGGGATTGAGGGAAAGGATCTCGATGTGAGATTCCACCAACAATTGGATGGTAAGATACATTGAATCCTAAGTTATATTATATCTTTGCTAGCTGTAATATTAAGAGGTACCTTTAACCTCGTGCTGTATATACCTGGTTGAAGTCTCTTTTTGTCCTTATTCCTGTGTAGTATTGGTTTAAGTCTTATGTCTGTTAGTTTTCTGTCTATTAAATAAAGAATTCATGATATAATAGACCGAAACAGCCATTATTAAAGATATTGCAAATGAGAGTGAGTTTTTGGGTGCTGACCACCTCAATAAAGGCACTGCCTGCTGCCAGAGGCCTGGGCAAAGGGCAGGGACTTATCTAAACCCCCACAATTGCCCCCCATAACCGTGCCACACAGTGCCACAATTGCCCCTTGGCCTGGCAAGCCCCAGTAATGTCACAATGGACTCCTCAGTTCCATGGGGCTGCAAAGTGTCACAATGGCCCCTTTGTTCAATGAGATCTGTTGTGTCACAGTAGTGACCATGATTCCATAAGGCTCTGCAATGTCACAACAGACCATTGGTTCTGTGACACCCCAGAGTGTCACAGTGGCCGCTTGGTCCCATTGAGCCCCACAGTGTCACTAGGGTCCCCTTGGTTTCACAGGGCTCTGAAGTGTCACAATGGCTCTTTACTTTAAAAAAGCCTCAAACTTTTAAAATGGCCTCCATGCTTTCATGAGGTCCTGCTGTGTCACAACGGACCCTTGGTTCTGCAGTGTCAGAATGCCCCCTTGGTCCTTTGGAGCCTCACAGTGTCACTATTGTGCCCTTGGTTCCATGAGGCCCTGCAGTGTCACAATGGTCTTTAGGTTAGATGAGGCCTCAAAGTGTCATCATGGTCTCCATGGTTCCATGAGGCCCCACTGCTTCAAAATGGCCTCCTTGGTTCCATGGTGTCAGAATGGACCCTTCATCCCATGGAGCCCCACACTGTCACTGTGGTCCCCTTGATTCCATGAGGCCCTGCTGTGCTAAAATGGCCCCTTGGTTAAACAAGGCCCTGCAGTGTCACAATGGACCTTTGGTTCCATAAAGCCCCACTGTGACACAATTGGGCCCTTGGTTCCGTGAGGGGTGGCACTGTCAGAATGGCCCCTTTGTTTCATGGAGCACCACAGTATCAGAATGGTCTCCATGGCTCCACAGGGCCCCCAGTGTAACAACAGACCCTTTGTTCCATGAGGCTCCACAGTGTCACCATGGACTCCTTGGTTCTGTCTGGCTCTGCTGTATCACAATGGCCCCTTGGTTCCATGAGACCTTTCTCTGTTACAATGGAATTTTGGTTCCAGGCGTTTCTGTGGTGTCACAATGGTCTCCATGGATCTGCACTATCACAATGGACCATCAGTGCCATTGGGCCCCGCTGTGTCCAAATGGATTTTGGTTTCATGCAGCCCCACAGGGTTAAAAAGGCCCCTTGGTTCCATGGGATTCTATTGTGTCACAATGGAGCCTTTGTGCCATGAGGTTCCACAGTGTCACAGTGGACTCCTTGGGTCCCTGAGGCCACAATGTTACCAAATCTCCGATATATAAGAATAAGACTCTTTGAAACTAATCTGGTGTTAAAAGGGGCATAATTTATTCAGGCCTGAGGTCCAGCAGAGGATAACACCTAACCTCATGCGGACATGTGATTCTAGCAGCGTGTGGCTTAATTTCAGTCACTACATGTGCATTACAATTTACCCATTTCCATAGAAGTCATGCCTATTTCCCAGTTATAGTCTGTGATTTTTCTATCACTGCAGCCTTGAGCCAGATGCCTTCTTCATTTCTTCCAACTGTCCCAGCTGGGAAAGCAGCCCCACAATGCCTTGTTTTTCTGCTGAAAGTTCATAGGCACATGAAGTTCACAGGAACATAGGCACAGTAAAACTTGAATTAAACACTTTTGGTGTCAAGGCCAAGGCTTTGTGTGTGCAGGCAGAGGCAGGCAGGAGGCAGAGCTGTCAGCAAAGGAAGGGGCCAGCGAGGTGGGGCAGCCGGGGGATGACGACAGCCTGCAGGGACAGAGGCGCAGGGCATGGACACCGTAGGACAGCCTGGGCTGCAGAGGCCACAGGGATGGGCAGCAGCTGAAAGGCCCTGACACAGCCAACTCCTGCAGCACTTGGGCCATGCAGGCTGGCCCTGGGCCTGAGGCCAGCAGGGGACAAGTGAGCCTTGCTGTGCTGGGGCCTCATTGCCTCCTTGTCCCTGCTCAGCAGCCTGGCAGGGGCCGCCCCATGGTGCTGCCCTTGGCATTGCACATGCCCAGAGCCCAGTGGCCCGGGAAGAGCCCTGAGCAATGAGGGAGGGACAGGATCTGCCTTGCCAGGGGCTGGGGCTCAGCCCTTGGCCCTTTGCATTCCTGAAACACATCCAGGTGTGCTCAGCATCAGAGACACCTTTCCCTTGTTTGTCCCCACCTGTCATCAGTGCGTCCATTGTTCTGCACTAACAGCAACCTGGGGACATTTTCCGAGTCATATCCCTCAGTAGAATCCATTAAAACTTCAATAAGCTTTGGAGTTTGAATATGTCTTTGAGTTCTTGAGAAGTTTGCTTTCAGCTCCCTCTCACAGACTGATGTTCAGGGATTCCGCATTGTTGGAAAATCCCAGCTCTACAGAGATGGGGCAACTGAGAGGGGTTTTAAAAAGATTTTATTCCATTATCAGACTCCTTGAAGGGTGAAATATACAAGATATAAATCTCAATGCCATTCTATCAGAAGCCAACTTGTTTCCTGGTTACAATATTTTATAAATGTTTTTCAGCCTATTAGTTTTTGCCACACAATGATGCTAATAATTCTAACACCACCAAATATTTGCTCCACGTAGTCTTGCCACAATGCATTTTTCACAGTTCTAATTCTCAAAAATATCTGATCTTTTTGCAAGTCCATTGTTTGAAACTTGATTCTAGTTCAATCTGTCTCTCAGCAATGTCTTCTCTATTCCAGGACCATTCTGAGTCAGCACACCTTATCTCAGAGTTTGCATCCAGATGTACAAGACTGTGTGAGCTTTCATTCAGGCTTTGAGAATCCTTTACAAATCCATTTCTCACAAATATCTATCACAGAATGCTGCAATCACCTCTGCTCTAAAGAGAACATTAATAAAATACAGTCTTGAAAATAGGAGTAGATATTTCTAAGAAGTTCTTTGGCATATTTCTCCATAACTGGAGTTGAAAAAGGTCCGAATAATCTGGACTAGACCAGAGGGAAATCATGGCAGAACCGTTGCTTTCTAGGAAACTTCTCAAGAATTCAGTCATAATCGAACTCCAAAGTTTCTGATACCATTCATGGGTCTTGCTAAGGGGTGCGACTGAGAAAGTGTCCCCAGGTTCCAGTGTGAGCAAGAAATTGGAGGCAGAGATGACAGGTGGTGTGGGAAATGCAGGCACAGAGAGCTCTCAGAGCCTTGTGCATACAGGCTCACAAAGGATCGAAGGTTTGACCTAAGACCTTGGAGAAATCTTGGACAATCAGAGCATTAAAAGTAGAATAGATATAAAACAAGCATATGAGCTTTTAATTTAAATATAAATACGTTTTAAGCAAACAGAAATATGCATTATATAAGCAAAGCAGTATGTTAAGTAAGATAGTAAAAGATTGTAAAGTTTAGCAATAGAACCTGTTATAAAGTTAATTAGAAGTTTAAGATATATCAATGTAGGTTTGTGAAGTGTTATAGGATTGGTTGAAAAATGACGCATTTCTGAAAAGCCATGAGAAGGAAAGCAATTAATGATTGGTGTAAAAGGATGCTGGCAAACTTCACAGAAGTATTTGATTGGATAAAAAGCTAACATAAGGCATTGTAACTAAGAATGAGGCAGCTTCTGATATTATGGTGTTGGATGTAACACCTTTAATGTTTCACCCTTCTATGAGACTGACACCATGAGGCCATAAACCATCTTTTACAACGTCTCTCAGTTCCCACTCCCTTACTATATCAATGTTCCAATGCACATTTTTTGACATCAGACATGACTAATGGAATCAATAGGGGCTTATGGACACCAGGTGTATCCCATTAAAGTCAATAGGGATTTAGGGACACTTGGTTTATCCATTAAAGTCAGTGGGGATTTGGATGAAATTTGGTCCTAAAATGGGGAAATTTGGGTCAATTTGGGGGAAATCATGGGCTGAATTCTGGGAATTTCTGCTCCAGGATAGTAGTGCTGATGCTCTGGATGTCCTGGATGAATTCCTGGAGGCCAATCCCGAATCCCTAATCCCTCATCTGCGGTGCATGCTTGAGCTGTGCCTTCAGACAAGCCTACAAATGTCCATTTTCAGCCCTAAATCTGTGATTTTGAGCCCAAACCCGGGATCTTTAGCACCAAAAATATTGGGACATCAGCTCTGCCCACTGAAGTCAAAGGGGATTAAAGAACACCAGATCTACCCCAGTGAAATCAATAGGGATTTTTAGAGTCACCAGGTCTACCCATTGATAGGGCTTGATTAGGAAGAGTTACTGTTTAAACTGGGAGCACTGGGAAGGGCTAATGGGGCACACTGGGGTGACTGAGAGCACTGAAGCAAAAGTGGGATCACTGGGAGGGATTTGTAGAGATAAATGGAGATAAACAGGACTCCAGGTCTAACCCATTGAAATCAATAGGAATTTAGGGACAGCAGGTCTACCCTTTAAAGGCAATGGGGTTAACAGACACCAGGTCTACCCAATCAAAGCAATGAGGATATTTGAGACACTAGTTTTCGTGGGGCCCAGGGATTTTTGGTGATCCAGGTATCCAAGTGGTACCCAGGTGTATCCAGGTGATTTTTGGTGGTACCCAGGTGATTGCTGGGGGGGATCCAGCTGATTTTGGGAAATATCCACGTGTACCCAGATAATTTTCAGGGATATCCAGGTTGTTTTTGGTGCATCCAAGTGCCCTTAGTCACCCTGACAGGCCAGGAGAAGATGATGGCCACTGTCCTCCCAGTCAACATGGACACAGGTGACCCTTGGCAGCTGCAGGGCTGTCACAGGGCACTACAACATTCAGGGGGTACCCCAAAACTCCAGGTGAGGACATCAGGGATGAGAGGGAGCCCTGAGTTACCTCAGGAGAGGATACAGATCAGGTACAGCCAGGTGCTTTGGTCCATGGGGTTGGTGAAGATGGTATTCTGCAGCAGCTCCAGCTCTGGGGTGGGCAAAGGAGGCACCCCAAAATCTCAGAGGGAAAGTGGGGGAAACCCTAATATCTCAGTGGGGGCACCCAGGTATCCAGGAGTTCAGGTCTACCCATTAAAGTCAATGGGGATTTAGGGAAACCAGTTCTACTCATTGAAGTCAATGGAGTTTTAGGAACACCAGGTCTACCCATTCAACCCGACAGAACCACGAGCTCCCACTTCAGGTGAGGGAGGGCCTGGAAAATTTTGGGGATCCCACAAAATTGTGTGGGTTTTTCTGGGGAATCCCTCAGCTTCCTTCAGCCTTCCAGGGGGCAGTGCCCTTGCCATAGTTCCTGGTGGGCATCAGCAGCCCCAGGCAGTGTTGCCAGGCCAAGAATCTGGGGAAGCTGTGCCTCAGCAAGGCCCTGGTGAAGGCCAGCTTGGCCCTGAGGTCCTGCCTGGCCACAAGGGCCTACCAGAGTTCCCAGGTGTGGACTGGGAAGGCACCAGTGTAAACCAGTAAGCACTTGGAACCACTCCCAAGCTCCTGAGGCCTGTGACAGCAGCTCCCAGTATAAACCAGTAAGGCCTCATGCACCCAAACCCATTCCCGGTGTAGTCTAGGGAGGCTGCTAGTGTGGTCCTGAGGCTCCAAGGTTTATACTGGGAGGGCACCAGTATAATCCAGTAAGGACTGGGAGTCACCACTGAGCCCATGGCAGCAACTCCCAGTATAATCCAGTAAGGCCAGCACAACCTGAAGTCACTCCCAGTAGGTCCCAGGCCCCATCCCCGTATAAATCAGTAAGGCCAGCATCCCCAGAATTTGCTCCCAGTGGAGAACCAAGCATCCCCAAGCCCCCTCCCAGTATAACACAATAAACCCCAGTTTAACCCAGTAAAATCCAGAATATCCCAGTATAAACCACTACAACCCAGTATAACCCCCAGGACCACATTCCACTATAACCCAGTATAACCCTGTAAAACCCAGTATAACCCAGTGACCCCCAGCACCCCATCCCAGTATAAACCAGTATAACCCAGTATAACACGCAGTTGGCCACCAGGTCCTCACGGCCAGCAGGGGGCGCTGCAGCGTGGCCCAGCACCCAGCCCTGGTGGTGCCACACCCCGTAGGATTTGGGGTTCACCCCCAGGCACTGCCCCATAAACAACAGCTCTGATGGCACCCTGAAACCTGTATAAACCAATACGGACCAGTATGGACCAGTGTAAGTGGTAAAACCAGTAAACAACAGTGTAGTGCAAACCAGTTGTAAACCAGTACAAACCAGTATAGACCAGCAAAAACCAGTATGTACCACTACAAACCAGAAAATATGTAAAAACCAGTACAAACCAGTGAAAACCCTTGTCTGTGTCAGGAGCCAAGCTGGCTGGGCCCGGTAACAAACCTGCTGCCCAAAGTCAGTAGAAATGTTACGACCCATTTCAAACACCTCAACACCCATCCCTTCACCCACCAAATGATTTGGAAAGACATGAGCACACATCTTTCCTCTCACATTGATGGTTCCTGTGCTGGTGACAGTCTGTTAAACCCAGCCTTCAGCCTGAGCTCTCTGCTGTTGCAGTTCCATGCACAGAGGTTGTTGTCTCTCAGCCCTTCCATGGGCAGGCCGGTGTTCAGCCATCTCCAGGACAGCAGGGCCCCAGCCCACGTCACTGTGCCCTGGGAAGACAAAAACCATCACTCCAAATGTCCCCTTCTCCTTCTTCCCAGGCATTTGGCCCCGGCATTGGGTTTTGCTGCTGGTTGCCACAGGGAAAAGGAAACCCCTGTGACACTATGGGGCACATGGAACCAAACATCCATTGTGACACTACAGAACCTCACAGAACCAAGAGTCCATGGTGACACAACAAGGCCTCAGAGAACCAAGGGAGTCCAAAGGACTAAAACATTCCTTGCATATGTCTGCCTTGGGAAGAGAAGCCTCCTGGGTGGCAGCTTAGGCTTGGCACACACTTCAGGACGGTGTCTGTTTGTAATGGGGAAACTCAGGAGTTTTATCTTGCTACAGAAAAAGAAAAGGAAGAAAATCCATGCTTGCCTGAGTGCAGCCAGTTCTCAAAGCAAAGCAGGTCCCAGGTGAGTGAGGACAGACAGGATGGGGTTTGGGCAATGTGGAGCAAGGTTGTGCACACTGGGTCAGACCTCAAGGCACAGCTTCTGTGAGCAGGCCAGACCTCCTGAGGACAGACCCTGGACCAATATCAATCACAGAATGCTGCAATCACCTCTGCTCTAAACAGAACAGTAATAAAATAAACACTTCAAAATAGGAATGGATATTTCTAAGAAGCTCTTTGGCATATTTCTCCATAACTCGAGTTGAAAACCTTCCTAATGAACTGCACTGAACCAGAGGGAAATCAAGGCAGAACTGTGGCTTTTAGGAAACCTCTCAAGAATTCAGTCATAATCAAACTCCAGTTTCTGATGCCATTCATGTGTCCCACTGAGGAACATGACAGAGAAAGTGTCCCCAGGTTCCAGTGTGAGCAGGAAATTGGAGGCAGAGATGACAGGTGGTGTGGGAAATGCAGGCACAGAGAGCTCTCAGGGCCTTGTGCATACAGGCTCAGAGATTGAGATGGATCCAAGGTTTGACCTCAGACCTTGGAGGTGGCTTGGAGAATTAGAGCAGTGAAAAGCTTAGCAATAGAACCTTCTATAACGCTAGAATCTTAAGATATATCACTGTAGGTTTGTGAAGTGTTATATAATTGGTTGAAAAATGAGACATCGTGGCAAAGCCATGGGAAGCAAAGCAATTCATGATTGGTGTAGAAAGACTCTAGCAAAGTTCATAGAAGTATTTAATTGGCTGAAAAACTAACATAAGTCATTGTAACTAAGAATGAGGTGGCTTCTGATATGATGGTGTTGGATGCAACACCTTTAATGTCTCACCCTTTTATGAGACTGATGTAATAAAGCAATAAGCCATCTTTTTTATTGTCTCTTGGTTGCTCCATCTTTTGTAACATTAATCTCCCAAGGAGGATTTTTTGGACATCTGGTCTACATCTCGAAATCAATGGGGATGTAGCAAAACCAGGTATACTCTATAAAAAATTAATAGGAATTTAGGGACATCAAATCTACCACATTGAAGTCAATAAGGATTTAGGGAAACCAGGTCTACCCATTATAGTCAGTAGAGATTTTGCAGAAATTTGGGGTTAAAATGGGGAAAATTTGGGTAGGTTTGGGGGAAATCTTGGGCTGAATTCTGGGAATTTCTGTTCCAGGATTGCAGTGCTGATGCTCTGGAAGTCCTGGATGAATTCATGGAAGCCAATCCCAAATCCCTGATCCCACATCTGAGGCTCATGCTGGACCTGTGCCTCCAGGTAAACCCAAAAATCTCCTTGTTCAGCCCAAAATCTGGGAATTCCGAGGCCAAAACTGGGATTTTTAGCACCAAAAATTTGGGGACATCAGGTCTGCACTTTGAAGTCCAAGGGGATTGAGGGATACCAGGTCTAGCCATTAACAGGGCTTGATTGGCAGGGGTTGCTGGTTAAACTGGGAGCACTGAGAGTGGCTAAGGGGGAGCAATGGGGTTACTGGGAACACTGAGGCATAAGTGGGACCATGAGGAGTGATTAGTAAAGATGAATAATGGATAAACAGGATACCAGGTCTACCCTATTGAAGTCAATGGGAATTTAGGGACAAAATCTACCCTGTAGAGTCAATGTGGATTTAAGGGGACCAGGTCTACCTTGTCAGGGCAATGATGACTTAGGGACACCAGTCTGAGGGGGGGCCCAGGGGTTTTGGGTGATCAAGGTGTCCAAGAGGTACCCAGATGTATCCAAGTGATTTTTGGGGTGATCCAGGTGTATTCAGGTGATTTTTGTTGGTACCCAGGTGATTCTGGGTGTACCCAGATGTAGTCAGGTGATTCTGGAGGTTAACCAGGTGATTTTCAGGGATACCCAGGTGTACCCAGCTGATTTTTAGGGGGATCCATATGTATCCAGGTGATATGTGAGGGTAGTCAGGTGATTTTTGGGAGGATCCAGGTGCATCCAGGTGACTTTTGGTGGTAACCAGGTGATTTTCAGGGGTACCCAGGTGTACCCAGCTGATTTTTGGGGCACCCACATGATTTTGGGGTTACTCAGGTGAGTACTTGACAGGCTGGGAGAAAATGATGGCCACCCTTGATCCTCTTGGTCAACGTGGACACAGATGACCCTTTGTGGGGATGGGCTGTTGTGGGACACCCCAACATTCGGGGCACACCCCAAAACTCCAGGTGAGGGCCCCAGGGGTGGGGGGGAGGCCTGAGTTACCTTGGGAGAGGATGCAGCACAGGTACACCCGAGCACTTTGGTCTGTGGGGTCGGTGAACACGGCGTTCTGCAAAAGCTCCAGCTCTGGGCAGAGCAAAGGGGGCACCAAAATCTCAGGGGGGTAGTGACGTCTCCCAGCACAGAAAATCTTTATAATCCACAAAGTAAGTTATAGATATGTATTTTACTCAGCACTGAGGTGCATGGGGGATAGCTCCTCCAAAAACCTGCACACCTTCAGCAACCTGCACCTCTCTTTTTATTCTCTACAAACTAGGATTGCACAATACACCAAATACATATTCATTTCCTAACCACCCCTGCTTCATATTAAAATTAGCTCCACGCCTCTTTGCTCCTTGTTGGTCACTCTGGTGGTCATCTGGGGGTCCTTGGGATGAAGTAAAGAGTCTTCCTCTCAGTTGAACTTTTCACCTCGCCTTCTTTGAGCATGCATATTAGTCTTTGGTCACTTTCCAGATCATACACCAAATTTTTCTGGATCAGTGGTCTAAGACATCCCCCTTATCTGGAAGGGGCCTCACTCTTCCATCTTGATTGTGCATTCTTGCCCTCTATCTTATCTTGTAGCCTTGCTCTGTCCTCCTGTTCTTGCAAAAGTGAATGTTAAGCATTCATAGCATCTTTTCAGCGCCCTTCTAGTTAAAGCATCCACCTGTATTTTTATCCTTAACTCTTTAATTTTAATTTTAATTTTAATTCCCTCTGTTTCAGTGTCACAATGGCTCCTTGGTTCTATGAGCCCCACAACTTCATCCTTGACCCTTGGTTCCATAGGGATCTTGATTTTCACAATGGTCCCCCTGATTCCATGAGATACCAGAGTGTCACCATGGTCTCTTTGGTTCCACGAGGTTCCAGAGTGTCTCCATGGTGTCTTTGGATCTGCTGCTGTCCTTGTCAAAGCTGACCCATGGTTCCATGAGGTTCTGCAGTGTCACCATGGTCACTGTCAGAGGCTGGATGAGATCAATGTCCCAGACACCTGGGGATGAGCTGTCAGTCAGTCACACAGTGGGGTGGTGCTGACCCAGGCTCTGATTGCCCCAGCAATCACAAGTCCCACCTGGGGGAGGCCCACGAAGGCCCAGGGTCTTAAAACACAGAGCAGGCGCTCAGCCCATGATCCATACCCTGCCTTCTCCTGGGGTCTGTGTCTCACCCACACTGGAACCCTAGGAGCTGGGAGCCATGTGTGTGTCTGTCTATAGAGCTTCTGTCCTTTTGTCTCTCTCTTTCCTCTCCTTCTAATGCTCTTTATATGGAACAGTTTGGGGTACCTCAACATCTTAAGTGTTTAAATGTTTCTAAGGTAAAATGGGAAAAGTTAATGAAGTTACTGCTATGATGAATGTTTTATGTTGACTAGGATGTTTTATTAAATCCTTTTCCAAAGTTCCTTGATTTTCTATACTTTGCCAGCAAAATTTTATGTCATTTGACCTCTTGAGAATATCTGGCTGGGGTTCCTCCTTTGTACCAAACTCAAGTAAAAGAACCTTTGGTCACCCCCAGCATTTCAGTGTTCTGGGGTGTTACAGCCCCCCAGGCTCACCATGGCCTCTTGTTTCCATCAGGCCCTGCTGTGTCACACTGGCCCTTGGTTCCATGAGCATCTGGAGTGTCACACAGCTTGATGACATTTGTCCTTGCTGCCCCTGCCATCCCACTGCCCCAGGAACAGCCCCGAGCCACCTGTGAGGGACAGGCCCTGCTGGCCCAGGCCTGGGCTCAGGCCTTGGCCTTTCTGCTTCCTCCAACCAGCCCAGGCCTTGCTCAGCATTGCAGTTCCCTGCTCACAGCCTCGGGCTCCTGCAATCCTGCCCTCAAGGATCTGCTCTCACCACTCCCTGGGGAGCCTTTGGCACTCCCTGCCCTCAGTGGGGCCAGTGATGCTCCAAGGGACTTGGAGTTTTGCTTCTGACTCCTGGAGCAGCTTCTTCAACCTTCTCTCAGTGCCTGAGGGTCCTGGACTCAGCCCCAAATCCACAGAGAGGCTCATTAAAATATAGAAAGCCCTCAGGAGCTCTTTGTCTTCCTTCAATTGTCTTCATATCTTCAGGCGTTGTGCATCTGCTTGGAGCCAGTTTGGAGGAAGATTTTGATGTGCAACTCATGACTTTTTCTTTTTGTTATCGAGCATGTTTTTATTTTTCAGTTTAGAGAAGGAGACGGATTTGAAGGATTTCCCATGTGATCTTGATGCTGAATGTCTCCTTAGGAGGTCTGGGCATGCAGAAGAATGAACCCTTTGCAGGCTGACCCTTTTTGGACAACCTGCTCCTCACCCCCAACCTCACCATGTCTGACATTGCCCACCTGGGACTGACATCCCTGTGCCCTGCACCAGAACCTTGTCCCCTGAGCTCTGCAGCTGGCCGTCCCTGCCCATTGCACCATGTCCCACCTGCTCTCCTCAGGGTTCTGCCTGCATACAGGCCCAGGAGAAGTTTTCCTGTTTGTGAGGACAGAATGGAAAAGCCTGAGCAGGTTTCCTGAACAACAAACCCCACTGAGGAACCACATGCTCAGTCCAGGCTGCCTGCAATGATGTCACATTTCTACAAGGGCCAGTGTGAGCAATAATGATCTTTGTAAGCAGAATTCTCTGAGTCTTTCAGCTGAATTTTATGTCTCTGTTCTTTCCCTGGATCTCTGTTGCAGATGGAAGCTGCTGGTGCCATTCTCACCTTTAACCCCACGTTTGAATGCAGACAGATGTTCCCAGGTGTGTTAAGCAGGTGCTGCTCAATGTTTATGCAAAGCTTTGGTGCGCTCATGGAACCAAGGAGACAATTGTGACACAGCGGGGGCTGATGGAAGCAAGGAGACAATTGTGACAGTTCAGAGCCTCACAGAAACAAGGCTCCATTGTGACACTGAGGGGAATTATGGAATCAAGGAAACCATTATGACACAGCGAGGCCACATGGAACCAATGTTTCATTGTGATAATGCAGATCCAAGGAGACCATGGTGACACTGTGGGACCTCATGGATCCAAGGGGCAACTGTGACACTGAAGAACTTCATGGAACCCAGGGTCCAGTGTGACACAGTGGTGCCTCATTGGAACAAAGGAACCATTGTTGACAGCACAGAAACTCATGGAACCAAGGGGCTGTGGTGGCACAGCAGGGCCACATGGAACCAAGGAGACCTGTGACATTTAAGAACCTTATAGAACCAAGGGTCCACTATGACACTGCACAAACAAGGAGACCATGGTGACACCTTGGAAGCTCATGGAACCAAGCAGCCATTGTGACACTCCAGGGCCTTGTTGAACAAGGGAAACCATTGTGACACTCCAGAACCCCATGGCACTAAAGGTTTACTGTGACACAGCAGGGTCCCATGGAACCGTGGGTCCATTGTGACAATTCAGATTCCCAGGAGACCGTGGTGAGACTACGGAAGCTCATGGAACCGTGGGTCCATTGTGACACTCCAAGGCCTTGTGGAACCAAGGGTCTGTCATTAAACTGTGTGGTGTCATGGAGCCATGAGCCATTGTGACACAGCACGGCCACATGGAGCCAAGGGGCCATTGTGACACTGTGGATTCAAGGAGACCATTGTGACTGAGGAATCTCATGGAACCACGAGTCCATTGTTACACTGTGGGGCCCTGTGGAACCAAGGGGATCACAGTGACATTGTGGGGCCTCATGGAACAATGGAGACTATTCTGACACTTTGGGACCCCCTGGAACCAAGGGGCCATTTCAGCATGGCAGGGCCTCATGGAATCAAGGGCACTATACTGAACACTGTGGGTCTGCATGGGATGAAGGGTCCATTCTGACACCATGGAACCAAGGAGACCATTGTGACACTATGGGGCACCATGGAAACAAAGGTCCATTGTCACTCAGCACGGCCTCATGAAACCATGGCGGTCATTTTTACACTTTGAGGCCTTGTGAAACCAAAGGGCCATTGTGGCACTTCAGAGCCTTGTGGAGCCAAGGGGACCATAGTGACACTGTGGGGCTCAGTAAAACCAATGGTCTGTTGTGACACTGTGGGATCTCATGGAATCAATGGTCTGTTTTGACAGTGCAGGGCCTTATGGAGTCATGGAGACTATTGTGACACTACAGGTGATGCCTTGGATCAGCTACCTAGAACAGAGGCTAGACAAGGTTAAGAGAATAAACTGTGTATCTATTAAAGGCCTTCAATAGATTCACCTTGGGCAGTCAAAAGCCTCCCAGGGGCTACACTTAAGATGGACTGTGATGATGAGTTTTTCAGAAAAATTTAATTTTGGTCCATTTGCATATCAGAGGTTAATCCTCCAATAACAGCTTCAGGTAATGAAGCCACATTACCTCAGTTTTCTCACCCTTGAATTCACTTTTGTTTATACTTTTCAGAGCCTGAGGCTGTAGGGTGTCCTTGAGTTTCAGGCCTAGATGAATTGTTTTGTTTGACCAAAATGTGAATACAGTTAACTAACATTTTGTATGAAGTTTAGAGTTATGCACTATTGCAGTACTGAATTTGAAAAATATAAAGGGTAAATTCTTATGACATCACAAGACTCACTGAACCAAGGGGCCACTGTGACACTTTGCAGCCCTGTTGAACCAAGGAGTCCATTGTGACACTACAAGGCCTCATGGAAGCAAGGAACCATTGTGACACTATGGGGTCTCGTGGGGCCAAGGGGTGATTGTGTCACTGTGTGGCACCATTGAACCAAGGAGTCCATTGTGACACTACAGGGCCCCATGGAACTGAGGATTCATGGAACAGTGCAGGACCCCATGGAAACAAAGGTCCATTGTGACATTGTGGGACTTTATGGAATCCTGGAGGCCATGATGACACTTTCAGGCCTCGTTGAATCAAGGGGCTCTGCAGGGCCTCATGGAACCAAGGAGACCCTTCTGCCATTGTGAGTCCCCATGGAACCAAGGGTCCATTGGGATACTGTGACACCAAGGAGACCCCTGTGACACTGCAAGGGCTCATGGAAACAAGGGAACAAGGAACAAGTCTGATTGGCTTGGCTTGGCTTGACTGATCCAACTGCCCGTGGCAGGTTGAGGGTCTCTTCTAATGTGCCCCTGAAACCCTGAGCTTTTCTTTCCAATGGAAAAGAACTGTCCTTCTCATCCAGGAACCCATTGCCAAAACGAGATTTCCCTCTCCAAAATTCTCAATATCTGTGATTGCTCCCAAACAAAAGCTGCCATTTCCAACATTCTGGCTGCCCTTGGCTTCCTTAGGGCTGGGTCTCACTTGTCTTCAAACACTGGGGCTCTGTGCTTTCCTTCGTATGGACAAGAATCGTCCCTCCTGCACAGGCACCCATGGCCAAAATTGGTGCTTTTCCTCCTGAATTCCTATCCACAAGGGTTTCTGCCAGACAAAAGCTGCCAGGACAGACAGGTCTGGCTGGCCTTGGCCTCTGGTGGCTGCAGTTCATGTGGCCATGAAACACGGGGGATTCATGGATTCCTTCCTGTGGAGACCATGGTGAGACTGTGGGGCCCCATGGAACCATGGAGACCATTGTGACACTTTGGGGCCTTCTGAAATGAAAGAGCCATTGTGACACTGTGGGGACCCTGTGGAACCACGGACATTGTTGTGGCACTGCTGGGCTGTATGGAAGCAAGGGACCATTTTGATATTGTGGGATCTCATGGAACCAAGGACATCACTGTGGCCCTGCTGGGCTGCATGGTGCCAAGGGGCTGGTGTGAAGCAGCAGGGCTTTGTGGAACCAAGAGGCCATTGTTGCATTCCAGGGCCTGGTGCAGCCAAAGGGTCGCTGTGATCCTGCAGGGCACAGTGGATCCATGGAGACCATTGTGGCATTGCAAGGCCCCATGGAATCATGGAGACCATTGTGACACTGTGGGGAACCAAAGGGCCATTGTGACCCTGCAGGGCCTCATGGCAGCAAGGGGCCATTGTGACACTGCAGAAGCAAGGAGAACATTGTGACATGCTGAGGACCCAAAGAATTAAGCTGAGTGCCCAGGAGATAAAACCCACTCCTGTCAGCTGAACTGTGTGACTCTGCAGGGCCAGGACATGTTCCAGCAGGTGTGTGCTGCTGTGCCAGTCCCCTGGCAGGGATCTCAGACAGGCAGGTGCAGCACTGAGGAGCTTGGTCTGTGGCCTTGGTGACATGGCCAGTGTGAGAAGGTGCCCCAGGGTTTTGAGCATCCCTCCACTCTCTTCCATCAGCCACTTCCAGACCTGGGCACTCTCCCCAGTTTCTTGGTCTATTTGTTCTGTGCTTATCTCGTTCCTCCTGCTGATTTCAGCACTGCTCTAGGGGCAGCATCAGCCCTGCCCGGGCTCCCTCCTCACCCAGCCCTTGGCAGAGCCCAGAGCAGGGCTCTCTGTGATCCCTGGCACGGGATGTGGGTGCTGGGACTGGACACTGAGGTGTGGAGTGGACACTCTGGTGGGGAACATTTGCCCACCCAAAGCACTCCCTGTGCTGTGCCGTGTCTGATGAGGGGATGTGGGGCCTCTGCTGGCCAGGGGGGCTGTGCTGCCTCAGGGACAAATGACAGGCATGAGCCACAGCACAACGACCAGGAGGTGGAAGTGAGGAGAAGATACAGAGGAGGAATTCAGAAATCTGCCCTGAGTGTGTGTTCATGTGTTTAGGAAAGCCAAAGCTCAGCTGGAGCTGATGGAGGCTGCAGGCAACACCCAGAGCAAAGTCAATTCATTGCTGTGTTAGAATTCAAAATGCAATGTCTGTAAGCCAAAGATTAAAACTAAACACAAATAGAGATAGGTTTAGCTTTTGAATTTAAGATCTAGAAGAAATAAAGGTACTTACAAAGGGAACAAGAAGTTGTAGAGTGCAGCAATCTAAGTTTGTGTGTTGGGATATAATTGGCTAAGAAAGTTCACTCTGTGGAATGAGTCTGTGAAACAAAATATCTTAGTATTAAATTAGATACATAAATATCTCTGTTGACAGTGTTTTATTGGTTAATAAATCCTTAAAAGACCTTGTAACCATAAGTCTTGTGACTTCTAAGCCATGCTGTAACCACTTCTAAGATAAACTTACCCTTTCTACCTGGATAGAAAATTTAAAAAAATAAATCACACTTTCTAAAAGAACTCAGAAGTCCTGTCTGTCTGCTTCATTTGGAAAAAGAAAAAGTCCCCACCAAAAATTACAACATAAAATCAATAAGGCCACACTTGAAAAATATATAATATAAACAATAAACACACATTTTGAAAATATAATGTAAAAACAAATATAATGTAAAACCTGCGCCAGGGAACACTTTCTCAGTCACGTCTCTCAGTGGGACCCATTAGAACTTCAGGAAACTTTGGACTTTGAATCTGACTTGGAATTCTTGAGAGGTTTCTTCTGCTCCCTATCAGGCACTGATGTTCAGGGACTCATCCCCAACCCCGAGAGGGTCATTAAAGTCCTTGTGCTGTGTCTGTGCTGCTGAGCTGGGCTGGGCTCCTGGCAAAGGCAGCACTGCAGAGACAGAGCCAGTATTTCCAAAATCTTATTTGGAGCTCCTTGGCAGCACCAAATGCACCACGGGGCTCATTGGGATCAAGCAGTCCTGACAAACCATGGCTCTGCCTTGATTTCCATCTGGTCTAGTGCAGTTCATTAGGAAGGTTTTCAACTCCAGATATGGAGAAATATTTCAAAGAGCTTCTAAGAAATATTCATTCTTATTTTAAAGGGTGTATTTTATTACTGTTCTCTTTAGAGCAGAGGTGATAGAAGCTTTCTGTGATTGTTGTTGATCCAGGGTCTCTCCTCAGGAACTCTGGCAAAGAGGGGTTTTCTTCTTTTTCTTTTTCTTTTTCTTTTTCTTTTTCTTTTTCTTTTTCTTTCTTTTTTTTTTTTTTTTTAAGCAATCTAAAACTCCTAATGTTCCCCACTGCAAACAGACACACTCCTCAGGTGTGTGCCAGCCCAAGGTACCACCAAAACCACTGCAGAGCTGCCCTGGGCCAGCTCTGAGGGTGGATCATCATCCCAACCTGCCCTGGGCCACTGCCAGGGGCTGTGGCCATGGACACTGCACTGACCCCACTGCTGGCTTTGGCTGCCACAGCAACCGGGAGAAGTTCAAGTTTCCTTGGGAACACTGGGGAGCACTGGGACAACCTGGGAAGATGGGAAGTGCTGAGGGGAATCTTGGTAGACTGGGATGGACTGTGGGCTGCACTTGAAAACACAGGGACATCCTGGGACATCCTGGGATTGACAGAGCCCGATTGGAGCTGGGACCACAACACCTCTCATGCCCCGCGCCCCACAGAACCCCGGTGTCCGTCCCCCACATGTCCCTTAAGTGTCCCCCAGACCCTCCAGGATTCAGAAGTGCCTCCTCAGCACCCATTCGGGACCCCCTGAAAGTGTACCCAGATCCCCTGAATGCTCCCAACCCCACAGATTCCCGTTACAGTCACTTCTGGGAATTCATCTCCTGTAATCCCCCACAGCCTCAGAGTCCCTCATAACACAGTTCTGTACCTAAAACTCCTGCCGTGCCCCGTGCACTAAAGAGCCCGGTTAGAGCTCCCCAAGCTCCCCCCAAGTGCTCCCGAACCGTTCACGTTCCCTCCTGAGCACCTCAAGTCTCGGCTTGGACACAAAAGTGTCCCCCAGGTGCCTTCCCGGACCCCCAAACGCCCTGGCTGAGCCACTTCCGGGACTACAGCTCCCATCATGCTCCGTGGTTCCCATAGAGTGCTATTGCAGCCGTGACTTCATCTCCCATCATGCACCACGCCCATCTGAGAGACATTGTAGCTGCTCCTACAACTCCCATGATGCTCTGCGGCCCTATTGAACTGTATTATACCTGTGCCTACAACTCCCATCACACCCCGTGCCCCGGAGAGCCCTGTTAGAGCCCCCCAGGTGGCCTCTTGGACCCTGAATGGCCCCAGAGTCTCCTCCCTGACCCCCAAGTGCCCCCCTGGACCCTCAAGAGCTCACCCGGACCCCGAAGTTTCTGTCCTAATCCTTAAGTGACCACCCGGCTACCTGAAGTGTCCTCCAGACCCTCAAGTTCTCTCTAAATTCTCTCCCCAGACCCAAAACTTCCTTAAATGTACCCCAGAAATGTCTTCATGGACCCTAAAGTGGCCCTGTTTTATCCTGTCTGTGAAAATGATTAAAAAGAACAGAAAGGGATTAAAATAAAACTAATTATCATAAAGAGGGAAAAATTAATGGCCAGTAGTGGTCAATTAATTAATGAAGTGAATTGTGATTCTTAGAACAAGTGACCATTAATTTTTCTGATTGCTAAAAATGTATATATTTTTTCATATAAATATAAAAATTTGTTATACAAAAGAATAATAGTATTATAAAAATAAAAGCATAATTATGTATTCATTATTTAATTAAATTACAATATTAATAATAAATTGATAGGGGTTTTTTATGTTTTAGGATGTCAGTCCCAGCTAGGCAATGTCAGACATGGTGAGGCTGGGGGTGAGGAACAGGTTTTCCAAACAGGGTTGGCCTGCAAGGGGCTCATTGTTCTGCATGCCCAGACCTCCTAAGGAGACATTCAGCATCAAGATCACTTAAGGAATGCTTCAGTCAGCCCTTCTCTGAACTGAAAATAAAAATAATATGGTCTTGATTAAAACCAACATTCCTTCTCTTCTCACTGGCAAGGAAAGCTCTGTGTCCTGCTGTTCACAAACAGAGAAGGGCTGGTGGGAGATGTGGTGCTCAGAGGTTGTTTGGGGTACAGTGACCATGAAATAATGCAGTTTTTTACTATTCTGTGAAAGCAGGTGGGGCATCAACAAAACTTCTACACTGGACCTACAGAGAGCAGACTTCGGCCTATTCAGAATGCAGATTTGGGGATAATTGAACTGATTTTTTTTTTTATGGGAAACAGCTCTTAAAGGATTCCAGGAAGAATGGAGACACTTCAAGAAAGGAATCTTGAAGGAGCAGAAGCAACCTGTCTCTCACATTCCTCATAGAAGGAAGTGAGCTAGCGAGGAAAATAACTGGCCTGGCTAGGCAGGGAGCTTTTACCAGGAACTCAGGGAGAAAATAAGGTGCATTATCTTTGGACAGAGGGGCAGGCAACTCAGGAAATGTTTAAAGAAGTCGTTAGGTCATGCAGAAAGAAAATCAGAGGTGAAAGCTCAAATTAGGAGTTAACCTAGCTGCTTCTGTGAAAGATACCAAAAATGATTTTATAAACGCATTCATGGCAAAAGGAGGGATTAGGAAAATCTCCATTCCTTATAGGGGGGGATATGGTTACCAAAGATGAGGAAAAGGCTGAAGTATTCAACCCCTTCATCACCTCACTTTTCAACAAGACAGGTTGTCCCCAGGACAAGTGTTCTCCTGAGCTGGGGGAGAGGGAGCAGAACAGACCCCCTGTAATCCAGGAGGAAGCAGCTGGGGACATGCTGAGCCACTCAGATGCTCACAGGTGTCTCTGGGAACAGATGGGATCCATCCTAGGGGGATGAGGGAGCTGCTGGATGAGCTCCCCAAGCTGCTCTCCATCATTTCTCATCAGTGCTGGCTCAGCAGGGAGGTGCCAGAGGACTGGAGGTGCCAATGTGAGCCCATCCCCAAGAAGGGCTGGAAGGAGGATGTGGGGAACTGCAGGCCTGTCAGCCTGACCTGGGTGCCTGGTGAGGTGATGGAACAGATCACCTTGAGTGCCATCCCAGGGCACCTACAGGATGGCTGAGGGATCAGAGCCAGCCAGCGTGGATTTCAATATCTGCATTGATGATCTGGATGAGGGCATTGAGTGTACCATCAGCAAATGTGCAGATGGCACCAAGCTGGGTGTGAGTGTGGATGTGCTGGAGGGTAGGAGGGCTCTGCAGAGGGACCTGGACAGGCTGGATCCAGGGCCCAAATCCAACAAGGTGAGGTTTAACAAGACCAAGGGCCATGTCCTGCACTTTGGCCACAACAACCCCTGCAGTGCTCCAGGCTGGGGACAGAGTGGCTGGACAGCAGCCAGGCAGAAAGGGATCTGGGGGCACAGATGGACATCAGGCTGGACATGAGCCAGCAGTGTGCCAAGGTGGCCAAGAAGGCCAATGGCTCCTGGCCTGGATCAGGAATGGTGTGGCCAGAAGGAGCAGAGCTGCTGTGCCAGCACTGATCTGTCCAGCTCTTCACATAGACATTGCTGCTGCAGTTCCAGAAAATGGAAAATAAAAGGGCATCACCAGGGAAAATTTTGCTGGGAGATCTTTTGTTCATTAAAGCCCCTGAGAGCAAAAATCCCCATTAAAAGAGTCTAGGGCCACAAGAGAGGTGGAGAGAACCAAAATGAGAAATAGCACATTGTGGACAATAGCACATTATTGTGGACAATATTAAAAAACTAAAACACAGGAAAAAAAAGAAAAAGCCAAAACCAAACCAAAAAGAACAATCAAAAATTATTTTTATTACAAGTGATTTCTTAATTTGCCTGTAATTTAATGTTTCTGAGATCTTCCAGTCATCAGTGTCCACACTGAAGCCTTGAGCTCCTGGTTCCTCAGGCTGTAGATGAGAGGGTTCAGGGTTGGAGGCACCAGTGAGTACAGAACTGACAGGGAGAGATCCAGGGATGGGGAGGAGATGGAGGGAGGCTTCAGATTGACAAACATGCCAGTGATGAGGAACAGAGAGACCACAGCCAGGTGAGGGAGGCAGGTGGAAAAGGCTTTGTGCTGTCCCTGCTCAGAAGGGATCCTCAGCACAGCCCTGAAGATCTGCACATAAGAGAAAACCATGAACACAAAACATCCAGAAGTTAAACAGCCACTAACAGCAAGAAGCCCAAGTTGCCTTAAGTTTGAGTGTGAGCAGGAGAGCTTGAGGATGTGTGGGATTTCACAGAAGAACTGGCCCAGGGCATTGCCCTTGCACAGGGGCAAGGAAAATGTATTGGCTGTGTGCAGCAGAGCATTGAGAAAGCCACTGGCCCAGGCAGCTGCTGCCATGTGGGCACAAGCTCTGCTGCCCAGGAGGGTCCCGTAGTGCAGGGGTTTGCAGATGGACACGTAGCGGTCGTAGCACATGATGGTCAGGAGGGCAACCTCTGATCCAAGGAAGAAGACAAGCATAAAGAGCTGAGCAGCACATCCTTCATAGGAGATGTGTCTGGTGTCCCAGAGGGAATTGTGCATGGCTTTGGGGACAGTGGTGCAGATGGAGCCCAGGTCGCTGAGGGCCAGGTTGAGCAGGAAGAAGAACATGGGGGTGTGCAGGTGGTGGCCGCAGGCTACGGCGCTGATGATGAGGCCGTTGGCCAGGAGGGCAGCCAGGGAGATGGCCAGGAAGAGGCAGAAGTGCAGGAGCTGCAGCTGCCGCGTGTCTGCCAATGGCAGCAGGAGGAAGTGGCTGATGGAGCTGCTGTTGGACATTTGCTGTGTCTTGGCATGGTGATCTGTAAAATAAATAATCATAGAATAGTTCAGTTTGGAGAGGACTGGAAATATCCCAGCCCAACTTGGTGGCTCTTTCCCCCCACTGCATGCCCAGGGCTCTGCTGCCTGGAGCTGTCCCTGCCAGCAGCTGCTTCCCTGTGCCCAGGGCTGGGCCCTGCCAGTGCTGCCAGAGCCCAGCCCAGCCCTGGGGGCTCAGCTCTGCCCTGCAGACCCCTCCCAGCACAGGGCACTGCCAGGGCCAGCTCTACCTCTGCAAGCTCTGATGCAATGTCACTGCAATCCTGAGGAGGCTGAAAAAGCAACATTGATGCCGCCTTTAAGGACCCCTATGCTGCTTTTTATTCTTTGCTTGGTTTTTTGAGATTTAAGAGAATTTTTAAAAATTTTTCCCAATCTGAACTGAGAGATTAATATCAGTGTTCAATTTCCCATTCAGGCAACCCAGGGCAGTAGATTAAAAAGCAGGATTTTCCCTTTTATGCAGCCCCTGCCACACCGTACTCCATGTATAATCTGTTTGGAACTGTTGTAGATTTAAATGTCATCCTGGGAGCAGCCCTGAACAATGGAGCATCTTCACCACACAAGGAGAACATTTCCAAGCCTTACTAGGTGTCTCCTTCCACCCAGACCTTGTCCCCCAGTGCTGGGAGCAGCTCCCAGGGCTGGCTGAGAGCTGTCCCTGGCAGGCAGCAGAGTCCCTGCCCCAGCACAGCGCCCTGGGCTGCAGGACCCTGCTCTGCACGACAGCCCTGGGCACCCCTGGCTGCTCTACACAAGAGATCATCAGAGAATGTACTCACACAGTCTGCAGGCATTGGGATGTTCCAGCATTAGGACATCACTGCAGGAGCTGCAGCTGCATTGTTCTGCAGCCAGAGACTTCCTGGGTCTAGGGATGGGAGTGATTCTGCCCCAGTCACTTCTGAGCATCTTCCCAGCCCTGACTGATTGAAGCTCTCTGTGCCTCTCTGCTGTGCCCGGGGTGGCTGCAGGCAGTGCCCCAGCCCTGCTGGGCTGGGAGAAGAGCTGCTCATGAAGAGAAATGTGTTTTTGAAGGTCTTAAAGGTTGCCAGGATCATTTTCTGTGCCAGGAGCCCAGCCCAGCTCAGCAGCACAGACACAGCACAAGGACTTTAATGACCATCCTGGGGTTTGTGCTGAGGCCCTGAATATCAATCCCTGAGAGGGAGCTGAAGAAACCTCTCAAGAACTCCAAGTCATAATCCAACTCCAAAGTTTCTTGAACATTTAATGGGTCCCACTGAGGGACACCACTGAGAAAGTGGCACCAGGCTCCAGTTAGAGCAGGAAATAGGAGGCAGAGATGACAAGTGGGGACATAGAGAAGCCAATTCCTGGTGTTCTGGGGCACAGCAGTGTCTCTGCCACCAAGGGCTGGGAGGAGACGCCTTGTCCTGAGCCACTGGGGCCTCCTGGCACAGCCCCAGCAAGGCTGGCCACTGTCACCCCTTGTCCTGCCCTCAGCATCCCCCCACATCCCAGTGGCCTCAGGGATCTGCTGGGATGAGTCCCTGGGGAGCCTTGGTCAGGAATGGCCCTGGGGGCTCCTTCATGCTCCCAGGGACTGCAGGTTTTTCAGAGGACTTTGGGTTTTGCTTTTGCCTTGGAGTCTCTGAGAGCTTTGTGCAATCATGGCCTCCAATTATCTTCTTTAATTAGTCCCTTGATTGCCTTTTTCAGAAACAACACTCAGTGGGGCTCATTAATGCTTCAAGGCAATCAGGGTTAATTTTAAGTTCTACTTTTTGACACTGAGTCTCTGAGAGGTTTGTGCAGTGACAGCTTCCAATTATCTGCTTTAATGAGTCCCTTGAGAGGCTTTGTCAGTAATGATACTCAGAGGGGCTCATTAATCCTTCAAGGTACTCTGGTTTTTTAAGGTACTTGGAGGTGCCCTTTTGAAACCAAGTCTTTTAGTAGTTTATGCAATGATGCCTCCAATTATCTGCTTTAATTAGTCCCTTGAGAACTTCGTACTGACACTCAGTGGGGCTCATTAATACTTTGAGCTACTCAAGGTTTTAAAGGTACTTTGGATTTTCCTTTGGATTTCCCTTTCTCTCTGAGTTTCTGAGAGGTTTTTGGGCAATCATGGCCTCCCATTCTCTCCTCCAAGAAGTCCAGGAGGAGCTTTTGTTGGGGATGGATCTCGTTGGGACCCATTAATGCTTTGAGGCACCTTGGGTTTTTTCTTCTGCCTTTGACTCCTGGAAAGGTTTGTCCAATCTCCTCTCAGGCCTTGAGGTTCAAGGGCTCAGCACCAAATGCACCACGGGGCTGACTGGGATCAAGCAAGTCCTGACAAACCATGGCTCTGCCTTGATTTCCCTCTGGTCTGGGGCAGTTCATTAGGAAGTTTTTCAACGCCAGTTATGGAGAAATTATTCAAAGAGCTTCTTAGAATTATGTATTCCTATTTTCAAGGGTGTATTTTATTACAGTTTTCTTTAGAGTAGAGGTGATCGCAGCATTCACTTGTTGATATCGAAGCAGGGTGTCCCGTCAGGAGGCCAGGCCTGCTGACAGAAGCTGTGCCTTGAGGTCTGAGCCAGTATGGACAACCTTGCTCCACATTCCCCAACCCCATCCTGTCTGTCCTCACTCCTGGGACCTGCTTTGCTTGGAGAACTGGCTGCACTCCGGCAAAAAGGGGTTTTCCTGGTTTTTTTTTGGCAGCAATCTAATAGTCCTAAGTTTCCCCACTGCAAAAAGACAGACTCCTCAGGTGTGTACCAAGCCCAAGGTGCCACCAAGGAGGTTCCCCTTTCTCAAGGTAGAACCCTGCAAGGATTATTACAGACCTTTGGACTCCCTGGTTCCCTGAGGCTTTGCAGTGTCACAAAAGCCCCTTGGTTCCATCAGGTTCTGTACTGTCACAATGGAGATTTGGGTCCATTGGGTCCCATGGAGTCACAATGCTCTTTTTGGGTCTATGAGGCCTTGATCTGTGAAAATGGACTTTTGGTTCCATGAGGTTCTCTACTCAACAATGGCCTCTGGAGTTCCAAAGTGTCACAACAGACCCTTGGTTCCATGAGGTTCCTCAATTTCAAAATGGAATCTTTGGTTCCACAAGACCCCACAGTGTCACCATGGTCTCCTTGGTTCCACAAGGCCGTGCAGTGTCACAGTGGCTCACAGGTTTCATGAGGCCCCACAATGTCACAGTGGCCCCTTGGTCCCATGAGTTTCCCCAGTGTCACAATGGTTCCTTGGCTCCATGTGGCCCTGCTGTGTCACAATGAGCTCTTGGTTCCCAGGGGTCCAACAGTGTCACAGGGTCTCCTTTTTCCAGCAAACCCCACTGGCAGGGCCAAATGCCTGGGAAGAAGGAGAAGGGGACATTTGGAGTGATGGTTTTTGTCTTCCAAGGGCACAGTGACGTGGGCTGGGGCCCTGCTGTCCTGGAGATGGCTGAACACCAGCCTGCCCATGGAAGGGCTGAGAGACAACAACCTCTGTGCATGGAACTGCAAGAGCAGAGAGCTCAGGCTGAAGGCTGGGTTTAAAAGACTGTCACCAGCACAGGAACCATCAATGTGAGAGGAAAGATGTGTGCTCATGTCTTTACAAATCACTTGGTGGGTGAAGGGATGGGTGTTGAGGTGTTTGAAATGGGTCGTAACATTTCTACTGACTTTGGGCAGCAGGTTTGTTACTGGGCCCAGCCAGCTTGGCTCCTGACACAGACAAGGGTTTTCACTGGTTTGTACTGGTTTTTACTTATTTTCTGGTTTGTAGAGGTCCGTACTCGTTTTTTCTTGTCCATACTGGTTTGTACTGGTTACTACGTATGTATTACACAGTTGGTTACTGTTTTTTACTGGTTTTTACCACTTATACTGGTCCATACTGGTCTGGACTGGTTTATACAGGTTTCAGGGTGCTGTCGGAGCTATCGTTTATGGGGCAGATCCTGGGGGTGAGCCCCAAATCCTACGGGGTGTGGCACCACCAGGGCTGGGTGCTGGGCCGCGCTGCAGCGCCCCCTGCTGGCTGGGAGGAACTGGCACAGTGTGATCGCCTCCTAGTGGCCGACCCCTGCAACTGTGAGTGGGTTGTATTGGTTTGTACTGGTTTGTGCTGGGATGGGGTCCAGGGGGTGCTTGGATGGGGCTGGGGTCACTGGGTTATACTGGGTTATACTGGGAAAGACTGTGTGAGTGTCTGGGAAGACCTAGTGCTGTGTGTACTGGTTTTACTGGGTTATACTGCTTTGTACTGGGATGAGGTGCTGGGGGTTTACTGGTCTGTACTGGGTTATACTGGGATGTGGTACTGGGAGTGACTGGTTTATACTGGGTTATACTGGGATAGGGTGCTGGGGGTTACTGGATTATACACAGATGAGGTGCTGGGGGGTTACTGATTTGTACTGAGTTCTACTGGGAAAGGGAGCAGGGCTGTGTGAGTGCCCCCTGCTGGCTTGGAGGACCTGGTGGCTGACTGCAAGTTATACTGGGTTATATTGGGATGGGGTGCTGGGGGTCACCTGGTTATACCAGGATGTGGTCCTGGGAGTGACTGGATTGTAGTGGTTTATACTGGGTTATACAGGGATATTCTGGATTTTACTGGGTTATACTGGGGTGTACTGGGTTATACTGGGAGGGGGCTTTGGGTTGCTTGGCACTTCCCTGGGAGCAACTTCTGGGGATGCTGGCCTTACTGATTTATATGGGGATGGAACTTGGTACCTATTGGGAGTGACTTCAGGTTGTGCTTACTGGTTTCTACTGGGAGCTGCTGCAATGGGCTCAGGGGCTCAGGGGTGGCTCCCAGTGCTTACTGGTTTATACTGGTGCCCTCCCAGTATAAACCTGGGAGCCTCAGGACCACACTGGGAATGGGTTTGGATGCATAAGGCCTTACTGGTTTATACTGGGAGCTGATGCCACAGGCCTCAGGAGCTTGGGAGTGGCTCCAAGTGCTTACTGGTTTATACTGGTGCCTTCCCAGTCCACACCTGGGAACACTGGTAGGCCCTTGTGGCCGGGCAGGAGCTCAAGGCTGAGCTGCCCTTCACCAGGGCCTTGCTGAGCCACAGCTTCTCCAACTTCTCAGCCTGGCAACACTGCCTGGGGCTCCTGAAGCCCACCAGGAACTACAGCAAGGGCTCTGCCCCCTGGAAGGCTGGAGGAAGCTGAGGGATTCCCCAAAAAAACTCCCACAATTTTGTGGGATCCCCAAAATTTTCCAGCCCATCCCTTGCCTAAATTGGGAGCTGGTTGGT
Source organism: Sturnus vulgaris (assembly GCF_052056855.1). Lineage (NCBI taxonomy): Eukaryota > Metazoa > Chordata > Aves > Passeriformes > Sturnidae > Sturnus > Sturnus vulgaris. Next base: position 265,543 of record NW_028276071.1, on the reverse strand, counting down.
TCAGTTGCATTGAATGGGTAGATCTGGTGTTCTTAAGTCCCTATTGACTTCAATGAGTAGATCTGGTGTTCCTAAATCCCCATTGACTGTAATGGGTAGACCTGAACTCCTGGATACTTGGGTGCCCCCAGCGAGATATTGGGATTTCCCCCGCTGCCCCCGTGAGATTTTGGGGTGCCTCCTTTGCCCATGCCAGAGCTGAAGCTGCTGCAGAATACCATCTGCGCCAACCCCATGGGCCAAAGCACCTGGCTGTACCTGATCTGTATCCTCTCCTGAGGTAACTCAGGGCTCTGTCCCACCCCTGATGTCCTCACCTGGAGTTTTGGGGTACCCCCTGAATGTTATAGTGCCCTGTGACAGCCCTGCTGCTGCCAAGGGTCACCTGTGTCCACATCGACTGGGAGGATGGTGGCCATCATCTTCTCCTGGCCTGTCAGGGTGACTCAGGGCACTTGGGTGCCCCAAAAATAACCTGGATATCTCCAAAAATTATCTGGGTACACCTGGATACTGCCCAAAATCACCTGGATACCCCTCAACAATCACCTGGGTACACCTGGGTATCCCCAAAAATCACCTGGGTACCCCCAGAAATCACCTGGATACACCTGGGTACCCCTTGGACACCTGGATCACGAAAAACCCCTGGGCTCCCCCCGAAAACTAGTGTCTCAAACATCCTCCTTGCTTTGATTGGGTAGACCTGGTGCCCCTTAACCCCATTGCCTTTAAAGGGTAGAGCTGCTGTCCCTAAATTCCTATTGATTTCAATGGGTTAGACCTGGAGTCCTGTTTATCTCCATTTATCTCTACAAATCCCTCCCACTGGTCCCACTTTTGCTTCAGTGCTCCCAGTCACCCCAGTGTCCCGCATTAGCCCTTCCCAGTGGTTCCAGTTTAAACAGTAACTCTTCCCATTCAAGCCCTATCAATGGGCAGACCTGATGTCCCAAAATTTTTGGTGCTAAAAACACCAATTTTGGGCACAAAATTCCCAGATTTCAGCTGAAAATGGACATTTTTGGGCTTACCTGGAGGCACAGCTCTAGCATGGACCGCAGGTGTGGGATTAGGGATTTGGGATTGGCCTCCAGGAATTCATCCAGGACATCCAGAGCATCGGCACTGCAATCCTGGAGCAGAAATTCCTAGAATTCAGCCCAAGATTTCTCCCAAATTTCCCCATTTTAGGACCAAATTTCACCAAAATCCCCATGAAATAGAATGGATTAAACCAGGTGTCCCTAAATCCCTATTGACGTTAATGGGATACACCTGGTGTCCATAAGTCCCTAGTGATTTCATTAGTTGTGTCTGATGTCAAAAAATTGTGTATTGGGAGATTGATATTACAAGAGATGGGGCAACTGAGAGACGTTGTAAAAGATGGTTTATGGCCTCATGGTGTCAGTCTCATAGAAGGGTGAGACATTAAAGCTGTTACATCCAACACCAAAGTATCAGAAGCCACCTCATTCTTAGTTACAATGCTTTATGTTCGTTTTTTAGCCAATCAAATACTTCAGTGAAGTTTGCCAGCATCCTTTTACACCAATCATTAATTGCTTTCCTTCTCATGGATTTGCTGCAATGCTTCATTTTTCAACCAATCCTATAACACTTCACAAACCTACACTGATATATCTTAAACTTCTAACTAACTTTATAACAGGTTCTATTGCTAAGCTTTACAAACTTTTACTATCTTACTTAAACTACAGCTTTGCTTACATAATGCATATTTCTGCTTGCTTAAAACATATTTCTACTTGAACTAATTATAACTATATAACTTTCTCAGTCGTGTCCCTCAGCAAGACCCATGAATGGAATCAGAAACTTTGGATATTAATTATGATTGAATTTTTGAGATGTTTCTTAACAAACAATTGTCCTGCCTTGATTTCCCTCTGGTCTGGTCCAGTTCATTCAGTAGTTTTTCAACTCCAATTATAGAGAAATATGACAAAGACCTTCTTATAAATATCCATTCCCATTTTCAAGGCTGTATTTTATTATTGTTGTCTTTAGAGCAGAGGTGATTGCAGCATTCTGTGATTGATATTTGTGAGAAATGGATTTGTAAAGGATTCTCAAAGCCTGACTGAAAGCTCACACAGTCTTGTACATCTGGATGCAAACTCTGAGATAAGGTGTGCTGACTCAGAATGGCCCTGGAATAGAGAAGACATTGCTGAGAGAGAGATTGAACCAGAAACAAGTTTCAAACAATGGCCTTACAAAAAGATCAGGTATTTTGGAGAATTAGAACTGTGAAAGATGCATTGTGGCAAGAGCACATGGGGTAGAATACTAGGTGATTGGTGTTAGAATTATTAGCACCATTGTGTGGCAAAAGCTAATAGGCTGAAAGAATTTCTAAGGTATTGTAACCAGGAAATAACTTGGCTTCTGATGGAATGGCATTGAGTTTTACATGTCTTATGTTTCACCCTTCAAGGAGACTGATAATGGAATAAAATCTTTTAAAACCCTTCTCAGTTTTCCTGTCTCTGTAGAGTTGGGATTTTCCAACAATGCTGAGTCCCTGAACATCAGTCCCTGAAAGGGAGCTGAAGGAAAACTTCTCAAGAACTCAAAGTCATATTCAAACTCCAAAGTTTATTGAAGTTTTAATGGATTCCACTGAGGGATATGACTCGGAAAATGTCCCCTGGTTCCTGTTTGAGCAGAACACTGGAGGCACTGATGACAGGTGAGGACAAAGAAAGGAAAGTTGTCTCTGATGCTGAGCAAACCTGGATGTGTTTCAGGAATGCAAAGGGCCAAGGGCTGAGCCCCAGCCCCTGGCAAGGCAGATCCTGTCCCTCCCTCATTGCTCAGGGCTCTTCCTGGGCCACTGGGCTCTGGGCATGTGCAATGCCAAGGGCAGCACCATGGGGCGGCCCCTGCCAGGCTGCTGAGCAGGGACAAGGAGGCAATGAGGCCCCAGCACAGCAAGGCTCACTTGTCCCCTGCTGGCCTCAGGCCCAGGGCCAGCCTGCATGGCCCAAGTGCTGCAGGAGTTGGCTGTGTCAGGGCCTTTCAGCTGCTGCCCATCCCTGTGCCCTCTGCAGCCCAGGCTGTCCTACGGTGTCCATGCCCTGCGCCTCTGTCCCTGCAGGCTGTCGTCATCCCCCGGCTGCCCCACCTCGCTGGCCCCTTCCTTTGCTGACAGCTCTGCCTCCTGCCTGCCTCTGCCTGGACACACAGAGTTTGGGCTTCATACCAAAAGGGTTCAATCAAGTTTTCCTGTGCCTGTGAACTTTTGGCATAGGAACAAGGCATGCAGAGGCTGATTTGTCAGCAAGGATGATTGGAAGAGCAGAAGAAGACATCTGGCTCAAGGGTGCAGTGATAGAAAAAACAAAGACTGAACCTTGGAACTTGGGGTGGTGTGGGACACATATTGAGAAAGTAAGAAAATTACAGCCTGAAAAATATTCCAGGCTGCAGCTTCTCAGCTCCGTTCCCAGCCAATAAGCTCAAGGCTAGGGAGAATTACTCCCAGGGTGATAATTTGGTCAAAATAAAAAGGAATTAATAACAAGATAGAACACCTGTTGTGGTGCCTGACCAGGCCCTGGGAATGGGGTGTCTTCTCTCTGAACCAATCACCTTTTCTCTACTCTTGGAATTGCGAGTCATGCTATAAAACCAAGTGTGTTTCTGAAGAAACTTGTCTCTTTCTTCCTGTCATGAAAGATGACCGTGTATCTGTGCATCTTATTTCTGCTGCACTTAAAGGGTTAAAACCCCTTTCCACGGCTACAGGGTGGGTTTTATCTAAATAGGTAAATTGTAATACACATGTAGTGACTGAGAATAAGCAACACACTTGTAGAATCACATGTCCGTCTAAGGTTAGGAGTTATCTAACATTGGACCTGAGGCCTGAATAAAATGATGCCCTCTTCAACACCAAATTAGTTTTAAGGAGTCTTATTTTGATATTTTGGAGATTTGGTGACAGAGGGTCCTCACAGAACCAAGGTGTCAACTGTGACACTATGGAACCTCAAGGAACAAAGGGGCCTTTTGACACTCTGGGAGCTCATGGAACCAAAATCCATTTTGAAAGAGTGGGGCCACATGGAACCTATGGTCCCTTGTGACACTGCAGGTCCAAGGAGACCATTGTGGCACTGAGAAACCTCATGGAACCAAAAGTCCATTGTGACAGACAAAAGCCTTATCGAGCCAAAGAGCAATTGTGACACTGTGGGGCCACATGGAACCAATGGTCCATTGTTCTACTGCAGATCCAAGGAGGCCATGGTGACACTGTGGAATCTCCTGCAACCCTGGGTGCATTGTGACACTGCAGGGCCCCCCAGAACCAAGGAGTTCATTGTGACACTGCAGAACCTCACAGAACCCAGGTGACCATGTTGTACTACAGAACCTCGTGGAACAAGGGGGTCCCTGGTGACATTGCAGAACTGTTGCTGAGAGTATGAAAGCTCATGGAACCTGAAGTTCATTGTGACCAAGGGGCCACTTGGACACTGAGGATCCAAGGAGACCATTGTGACACTGAGGACCCTCATGGAACCAAGGGTCCATTGTTACACTGTGGGGACTCATGGAACCAAAGGCCTATTATGACATTGCAGGCCCTCATGGAACAATGGAGACAGCTATGAAACAGAACCCCAGAATGAGCGAGGTTGGAAAGGACCTGTGAGATCATCTAGCCCAACCTATGACCCAACATCACCTCACCAGCTAAACCATGGCTCTGAGTGCCACGTCCAGTCTTTTTTTAAATGCCTCCATGGGTAGTGACTCCACCACTTCCCTGGGCAGGAGATTCCAGTGTCCAATCACTCTTTTAGTGAAGAATTTTTTTCCTGATGTCAAACATATCCTATCCATGGCTCATCTTCAGACTTCAGACTCTCTTTGTGTCAGTGGTTGCCTGGGAGAGGAAACAGACCCTCATCTCACTACACCCTCTGTTCAGGTGGTTGTAGAGAGTCCCACTGGAGACCATTGTAGCCATTGGGGCCATTGTAGCATGGCAGGGCCTCATGGAATCAAGGGGACAACAGTGACAGTGTGAGGCTCTGTGGGACAAAGGTGCCATTCTGACACCATGGAAACAAGGAGAATTTTGTTACAGTACTTGACATCATGAAACCAAGGATGTCATTGTGACACAGCAGGGCCTAATGGAACCAAGGAGGCCATGATGACACTTTGAGGCCACGTGGAACCAAAGGACCATTGTGGCACTGCAGTGACTCATGGAATCAAGGGCACAAGAGTGACACTGAGCTCCAGGGAACCAAGAGGGCATCCTTACATTGAAGAACCAAGGATAGCATAGTGACACCTTGGGGCTCCATGGAATGGAGGGGCCATTGTGACACTGTGGAGTCTCATGGAATCATGTAGGGACACATATTGAGAAATCAAGAAAATTACAGCCTGAAAAATATTCCAGGCTGCAGCTTCTCAGCTCTGTTCCCAGCCAATAAGCTGGTCCAGCTCAACACAAGGGAGAATTATTCCCACGGTGATAATTTGGTCAAAATAAAAAGGAATTAATAACAAGATAGAACACCTGTTGTGGTGCATGACCTGGGAATGGGGTGTCTTCTCTCTGAACCAATCACCTTTTCTCTACTCTTGGAATTGCGAGTCATGCTATAAAACCAAGTGTGTTTCTGAAGAAACTTGTCTCTTTCTTTCTATCATGAAAGATGACCGTGTAACTGTGCATCTTATTTCTGCTGCACTTAAAGAGTTAAAACCCCTTTCCACAGCTACAGGGAGGTGCTGAAGGGTCGTTCAGGGACCTAACAGGGGATCCTATCAGGACTTTTTGGGGAATTCAGAGGGTACCCCTCCCTGCCAAGCCTGGCGATCGAGGGGCTCAGTGTGTTGGGGAATTGGGGTCGTTCAGGGTTTCTAGGGGGCATCAGGGATACTGGGGGGACCTGGAGGGAATTGAGGGTCTGGTGGCAGTTCAGGATTCCCAGAGGTGGATGGGGAATCAAAGTCACCCCTCCATTTTTCCTTTGCAGATGCCAGGAAACACCAGGAAAGGTGAGTGCAGGCTTTGACCATGATTTGTGTTTTCCCCAAACCTCCAGGACCTCCCATCCTCTTCCACACATCCCCTTATTCCCACGGAGCCCCCATGGTGGAGGATCCTCAGGTGACCAATGTGGAGCTGCAGGGCCACATGGGCAACTGTGGGAACCCCGTGACATCTGTGACATTCTACAACAAAAGTTGTGACCCTCGGGGAAGTGGGAGGCACTGGAGTGATGGGAAGGCCCCATAGTGGGGGCAGAGATTGGGCAGCACCCAGGGCCCCTGGGCTGGGGGAAACTGAGCCCGCAGTGACCTCGGCTGGGGCTACTGAGAGCTGTGGGGAGAATTTGGAGGGTCTTGGTTGGGCTCCAGGGGGATCACTGGGTGGGTTTTCAGGAATATTGGTGTGGCACTGGGAGCTCCTGGAGGGTTTGGGGAACTCTTGGAGGGTCATGCAGGGATGTTGGGGGATCTTTCTGGGGTCCTGGGGGACTTTGAGGGGTGCCCCTACCTGCCAGGCTTGGAGTTTTGTTGCTCAGAGGGTCGGGAGCACGGGGGGCAATGGGGGCACTGTGGTGGTGCAGAAGTTCTGAGGGATTCAGGGGTGATTGGAGTGTCCAGGGGCAATCAGGGGTGCAGTGGGAATCGGGGTGCAGTGGGAATTTTTGTATCCCATGGGTTGTTGGAGCTGCCAAAGTCCCAGGCAGGGTCAGGGGTCCCGGGGTCCCCATGGTCACTCCCTCCCCTTTTCCTTGCAGCTGCCAGGAAGCCCCAGGACAGGTGACTGGGAGGCTCTGGTCGGGCCTCCCCTTTCCCCCCTGCCCCAGACTCCACCCAGAGCCCCAGTTATCCCCATAGGACCCCCTGGAGGAGGGGGCAGTGATAAACTCCCATGTTGTCGGCATTGAGTGGGCAGAGGGAGAGTATGGGGGGGACACGTCACCCACGGGTGTCACCCCCACCCAGGTCTCCAACCCTGGAGTCTCTCTCAGGTCCCCACCCAGCACATTCCCCAGGTGACCCACACAGAGCTGCTGGGACCCCAAGGACGACAGCAGGACCCCGGTGACATCTACGAGAACGTGCTGTGACACTGGGGGCACTGGGGGTTCCTTTCCTAGGGCACCCCCCCTTTGGCACCCCCCAGGCTCCCATGGGTGCCCACCCTGACCAGGAGGTGGCCACGAGTGGTGGGTCCCATCTGGGGCTGCCAGAGCTCCACGTTCCCGTGCTCCCAGTGCTCCCAGTATCCCCAGGGGCTCCCCATTCCCTACCCCAGTACCAGGGGGCAGAGGACCCTTGTCCCTCTCATTGGACAAAATGCAGCTTTGGGATTAAACTGGGAGAAATGGTTTTGGTTTGTTCAGCTCTGCCTGCTCAGCTCGGGCCGAGGAGGGTCCCGGTCAGGTTGAGCAGATCCTTGTGGGATTTGCAGCAGTTTTGGGGCTCTCTCAGTGCCTTGGGCACAGGGACCAAATGATCAATTGCTGCATTTCCGGACTGGTTCCCTCGCAGCTGCCCCCGCAGGAGGGGTTTCCAGCCAGCCCTGCTCTGAAAACCATCAAAGGCCCTGGCAGAGCCACTGCTGGGGCTCACACCGGGTTTTGTGCTTCTTGCAGGGCTGAGCAAACCACGGCCACGCCTTTTTCCCCCACAGAATTCTCACCTTTGCAGCAGCTCGAGAGCTGCGAGAATCAAAGCCAAGGGGGCAGGGGGAGCCTCAGGTCCTGGCTGCCACCTGGGGCTGGCCAGAGCAGGACTGGGACAATGCCCATCCCTGTGCCCTGGGCTGGGCCATGGCTGGGCCCCACACTTGGATGGCCACTGGCTTCAAGGAGGAGCAGTTTGGGAGCTCCTTCCTGCCTGGGGCTCCATTCCCAAGCTGCTCTTGCTGGCTCAGATCCTGCGGGGGTCAAGTGAAAATGAAGATGTCTGGAACAGAATTTCTCCCAAACCCCAATAAACCCAGTGTTGCTAAGCCCTCAGGACAGAAATGTCATGCAGGGGATTTTGGGGAGCAGGAGAGGGAGGGGGAAGCCTCCCAAGAGCTTCACAAGTGTTCCATGTGCAGGGTCTCATCCATCTCCTGGTTGCCAGCACTGAGACCCTGCAGGGGTTTTGGGTATGAGGGTGGGCTTTGGGTGTTTTTGGGGTGTCTGTGCCCTTCCTGACTGGCACCAGGCCATGTCCTTCCCTCCCCACTCAGCCTTGCTGGGGTTTTTCCCCCACAGAATGATCTTGGTGGGCTGTGGCATGGGGCCGAGGTGCTGCACCTGTGAGGGTTCCCAAATGGGGATTGAGGGCTCCCAGATGGGTGGGGGCAGCCAATGAGGGGGTGTAGAGTGGCCGGGTCACACCCCAAATTGGGGCACCCCAGATGTCACACAGGTCACAGTGCCCCACTGAGGACAGAGGGGGCTGGCAGGGCCCCCTGTGCCCTACCCTGGACAGGGACTTCCTCAGGGAATGTGTCCAGGAACCCTGCCCAGAACCACCATCCCCCAGGACAGGATCTCCCCTGCTGGGATGTGTCACCACTGGAACAAAATCTGCCCAGAACGTGTCACCCCCAGAACAGGATCCCCTCAGGACAGGAACCCCTGGATGTGCCCCCCCAGGACAGAACTCCCCCCTGTGTGACTCTCAGCACAAACAGCCTCTTCCTTCTGCTTCAGGAGAGAGAAAGTGAAAGTGTTGGGGGGCACAGCTGGACACCCCCATCCCCCACAGCCTCCCCACCCCTCCCTGGAGACCCCTCACCCCCTTTTCTCCCTGCCTGGATTCCCCCCCAACCCATTCTCTGCCCAGCTGCTCCCCAGGATTTCTGAGCCAAGAACTGGGAGTGGTGGGGAATGGCACAAAAGTGAAGAAAATAAGGAAACCAGAGAAATAAAGAGAGGAAAAAGTCAAGCGTGGGGAGGGCACAGAAGCAGAGCTGCTCAGGACCCCCATGTGATGCCTGCCCAGGAAACACTGCAGGGGGGCAACGTTGGGCCCTGGGTCACCCCAAAATCTGAGGCACCCAGGGTAGGAGTGGTGACCCATGGGGCCTACCCAGGCACTGCCCATCCCTGGCACCCCCATTCCCCTGGGAACCCAACCATGGGACAACCATTCCTTCTGTCCCCTCTTCCCTGGGACCCCCATGCCATGACCTCCACTCCCCAGGATCTCCATTCCCAAGGACCCTCATCCTGGTAGTTCCAGCCCCTGGGACCCCTCCCTTCCCTTGGGGACCAAGATTCCCCCAGGACTCCCATTTTCCCTGACACCCCAATCCCTGGGGTCCATCCCATGATCACAAATCCCTGAAGGCCACATTGTTCTGGGATTCTCATCCCTGAGTTTGAATCCACCCAACCCTTGGGACCCCCATTCCCATCCCTGGAACTCCAGTCCCCTGGACACCCATCCTTGGCTCCCTGCACCTCCTCAGCCTCCAAATTCCGGCAACATCCTGTCCCACCATGTCCCACCATCACCCCCATGTCCTACAAGGTCCCCACCCTGCCCCCATCCTGTCCCACCCTGCCCCCACCGAGGGCCACCTACACATGGGGACGAGAGCTGACCTCGCTTCCTGTCCCTTCATCCGAAGAGCCGCCAGCCAGGGGACAGGGGACAGCCACAGCAGTGAGTGACAGCCAGTGCCCATGGCCGGGGACAGCGGGATGGCCGGGAAGGTGGCTCTGCTCCTGTGGGGTGAGTGCCCCGGGCACGGGCCTGATGACCCTGGGGACGGGCCCTGGTGAGGCAGAGAGGGGTGGAGAGGGGGCACAGGGGGGCTGCGGGGTCCCCTGAGGTCCCCAAGGCCAGCACAGCCAGTGGGGGACAGAGCCAGTGGCTCCTCAGTGTGTCCGGGGTTTTGGGGTGAAGGGGAAAAGGGGAAAAGGGGAACTGGGATTTAGGAGAGGGATGTGGAGACAGGGATGGGGGACAGAGTTTTGGGGACAGGGATGTCAGGTTTGGCTCCACGGGGCTGGGGCAGCTGTGGGGACAGGGACAAGGGGAGAAGCACCACGGGGATGTGGCCGTGGGGCTGGCGGGGGTGAGCTGTGCCAGCACGGGCTGGCCGTGGTGTCCCTGTCCCCGAGGCGTCCGTGCCACCCGGACGTGTGACACAGAGCTGTCCCCTGGGAGCCTCTCCAGACCTGTTGGGGACCGTGCCCGGGCATTTTCCCACAAGAAGCCGTGTCCCCACGGGGACAGCTCGGGGACAGCCTCACACCCTGTCCCCACGGAGCCAATTCCACCTTGCCCTGTCCCTTCTCCCTTCCAGCCCAGACCCTCAGCCTCGCTGGTGAGTCCTCGGGGGATGCCATTCCCCCACCCCGCTGTCCCCAGCCCCTTGGTGGTCCTGGCAGGCTGGTGTCCCCTGTCCCCCGCAGGTGCCCAGACCCCCCAGCTCCTGGTGGAGCCCCCCTGGACTCCGGGGGTGCTGTGGGACCGGGTGACACTGACCTGCCAGGCCTCGGGGACCGCCCGTGCCACCACCTGGTACAAGGACGGGCGGCGCTGGGGGCAGGAGGGACGTGACCGCTTCCTTGTCACCGAGAGTGGCACCTACCAGTGTCAGAGACCCGGCAGTGGGCTCAGCCCCCCCGTCATGGTGTCAAATGGTGAGGGAGGATCTGAAATGCTCAGGGTGGCTCCCTGATAACTCTGGGTGGGCTCCACTCCGTGGGTGGCCTCACAACCCTCGTGTGACAGGCGAGAGCCTGTCCCCTGCACACAGGGACATCCCAGTGCATCCCAGTGCACCCCAGTGCACCCCAGTGTGGTGGGACTCCCGTGGTGACAGCTGTGCCACGGGGCTGCTCCCTGGGACCCTCCTGCGCAGTGGACACTCCAGCCAGATGTCCCCGGTGCCGTGGGCACCCACTTTGGACCTGTCTCGGGCTCCTCAGTGACACGGGACCCTCCTGTCACACAGACCCGCTGGTGCTGCAGGTGCCAGCACGGGCGCTGCTGGAGGGGGACACGGTGACACTGCGCTGCCGGGGCTGGCAGGACAACCCTGCCACCAGGGTGCGATTTTACAAGGACGGGAAGGATCTAGGGGGGTCCCTCAGGGGCGCCAAGCTGTCCCTGCCCCCCCTGAAGCTGCACAACAGCGGCCGCTACCGCTGCGAGGGCTTGGTGGCCTCAGGAATGACACTGTCACCACCGGTGACAGTGACAGTGCACGGTGAGCACTCCCACGGCTGGAACTCCGATATCCTGACACCCCCAAAGCCACTTCTCAGTGCAATCAGAGTCACAGTCGCCACCCCCATCTCCTTCCCAGAGCTCGTGCCGGTGCTGAAGGGTCCCCCCGAGCTCACCGAGGGGTCCCCCCTCAATCTCAGCTGCCTCAGCACCCCCAGCCCCCTGCGGCCCCGAGCCCCCCTCCTGTACAGCTTTTACCGGGACGGGCAGATGCTGCAGGGCCCGCAGGGCTCCCCGCAGCTCCTGGTGCCCGCCGTGGGGGTCTCCCACTCGGGGAATTACAGGTGCGAGGTGCTCTCCGAGGGGGGGGCCGTGCGGAAGAGCAGCTCCCGGCTCGGCGTCACGGTGCGCAGTGAGTGCGGGGATGGGCACGGGGAGCCCCCACCGCCCTCCCAGATCTCCCATCCCTGCTCAATCCTCTGCGAGCCCCCCCTCCTTCCCAGCTCTCTCCCTGGGTCCCCCCCTTGCCCATTGCATCCCTCTCAGATCCCCTTACCCATCCCTGGGTTCCTCTCTCCCTCTCTGAGGCCCTTCAATTGTCCACAGGTCCCTCCATCCCTGTCTGGGTCCCTAAACCGTTCCCTGTGGTTCCCTTCAACCCTCTCCATGTGTCCCCTCGCTGAATCTCCCATCCTTCCACCCCTTTCCAAGCCTCACTCCGTCTCTGTGCCCCCTTCTTCCTCACTGGGATCCCCCCAGCCCTCTCTGATCCTCCCTCTCCATGAGTCCCTCACTGCTCCCTGCTGTCCCCCACTCGTCCCATGTCCCCAGTCCCTCCTGTGTCCTCCCCACAGGGGTCCCGCTCTCTGGTGTGTCCCTGTCGGTGCAGCCCCCCGGGGGACAGGTGGCACTGGGGGACCACCTGGTGCTGAGCTGCTCAGTGGCCATGGGGACAGGTCCCCTGTCCTTCTCCTGGCTCCGGGAGGGTTCGCAGACACCACTGGGCACCGGTCCCCGCCTGGAGCTGCGGCACGTTGGGGACAATGACAGCGGCCACTACCAGTGCCGGGCCAGCAACAGGGACAGCGTGGCTGAGAGCCCCACTCTGAACGTCACTGTCGTGGGTGAGTGGAACCCTTGGGCTGGGGGTGACCCCACCCACAGCATCCCCAACTCCACACATCCCAAATTCCACCCCATTCCCCCCACACCAGCCCCAGCCCAGCTCACAGTGCCAGCCCTGGGTGTCACAGACCAGCGAACAGGGACCCTCTGGCTCCAGGGATCCCCACCCAGGACATCCAAGCCATGCATCCCTAAGCCCAGCTGTCACATTCCCCACTGCACATCATGTCACATTCACCCTACTGAGCGTGACCCTCCCAGGGCACTGAGACCCTTGGCATTGGGGTGATGCCCCCGTTGATGTTCCTCATGGCACCCATCACATCCCACCCACGCCATTCTGTGCCCCCCACCAGGTGACAGCCATCCTCACCCTTGGACACGGCATCCCTCATCCCACCTTCCCCTCACCCTCATCTCATCTTCATCCCCCACTCCTCATCCATCACATGCTCTCCTCCCACACCTCATGATGACCCCCAGCACCATGGGGTCACTGTCCTGGGTGAAGGAGACCCTCTGTATCCAGGAGTCACCATGCAGACTCCCTCATCCCCCCTCACCAGGTGCCAGAACCTGTCCCCGGCCTCAGCCCTGTTTGTGTCCCCGCAGTGCCCGTGGCCAATGCCACCATCACCCCTGGTCCCCCGGCACTCCAGGTGCATGCAGGTGACTCTGTGACCCTGAACTGCTCGGTGCAGGTGGGCTCAGGCCCTGTCACCTTCACCTGGCTGCACGATGGGCAGGAAGTGGGCCGGGGTCCCCTCCTGGATCTTGGGGACATCGATGTGGGACATTCGGGCACCTACCAGTGCGTGGCCACCAACCAGCTGGGACAGGACGGGCACCGCGTGTTCCAGGCACTCAGCCCAGAGCTGGCCCTGGAGGTGACACCACAGGGAACCACTGGACACTGGAACAGAGGTGGGATCACACGGGGTCACTGGGATTGCAGGACCCCTGGAGTGACAGGTGACCCCGATTTGTCCCTTCTGTCCCCAGCAGTGGCCGCAGGCATTGGCGGGTCCCTCCTCTTCCTGGTCCTGCTCCTGGGTGTAGCTGTGCGCTGGCATCGGTGGAACAACATGGGTGGGTGACAATGGGGACCATGGGGACCCTGGGGAGCTGGGGGACCACCTGCCTGTTGGGGTGATGGGGTGGCACCCAGAGCCTCTGACTTGGCAATGATGGCTCAGGACCTTTGGTCAGGGTCCTGAAGGATTTGGGGTGGTGTTGGAGGGACTTGCAGGGATTTTGGGGGTTCTTTCAGTGATCCTGGGGGAATGTGGAGGCTACCCCATACCTGGCAGGCTTGAGCTTCAGGGGGCTCTGGGGGTCCAGAGAACAGAGCAGGGGTTCTGGAGGGCATCAGGGATGCTCAGGGGTCCTGGAGGATATTGAGGGTGTAGTCGGATTTCAGGATTGCTGAGAAGGGTCAGGACCCTGGGGACCCCACAGTTATCCCTCCCCTCTTTCCTTTGCAGCTGCCAGGAAGCAGCAGGAAAGGTGAGTAGGGGGCTCAAACCACACTCTCGTCTTTGACCCCAACCCCCAAGACCTCCCATTCCCTCCCACACATCCCCTTGATTCCCTCAGGGCGCCCCCGGAGCCCCCGGCCCTCCCAGAGGAGGGGAAGGTGCTGTACACCCACGTCATGATCACCAAGCAGACGGGGGGTGAGTCCGGGCTGGGGCACATGCAGAGGGACACGTCACCCATGAGTGTCCCCCCGCCCAGATGCCACAGCCCGTGTCTCTTGCAGTGTCCCCCCGTCCCACCACACTCCAGGATCCCCAGGTGACCTATGTGGAGCTGCCAGCAACCCATGGGCGACTGCGGGAATGAGGGGACATCTACAGGAGTGCGCTGTGACACTCGGGGCATGGCTGGGCACTGGGGGGCTCTGGGGGCACTGGGGGCACTGGGGGACCTCACCCATGGGCAGCCACACATGTGTGTCCCCTGCACTGTTCCCGTGGGTGCCCAACATTCACGGGTAGGTGGGCACAAGTGTGAGGCAGCACAGGGCATCCAGAGCTCCACATGACCCCAGAACCCACAAGGATTTCCCCACCCCCCCTCCCACTATCACCAGTGGCTCCCCATTCCACATCCAAGTGCCCCCAGTACCCTCAGAGACTTCTCCATTCCCTCCAAACTGTGCTGCCAGTACCCCCAAGGGCTCCCTCTTTCCCCTCCCAGTGCCTCTCCATTGCTCCCAGTCGATCCAGGTGGTTCCCATTCTCTCTCCCAGTACCCCTGTACTCCCAGTGCCTCTGCAATGCCCCTCTCAGCACTCCCAGGACACCCACGGCTCGACATCTCTCCTCCCAGTGCCACGCGAACACAGGACTCGTTTCCCTCTTACTGGCACCAAAATGCAGCTTTTTGGTTCAACTGCCAGAGATGGTGTTTCTTTGTTCAGCTCTGTTGGGCTTTAGGAATGGGATTCTCCAATTTTGGGCTGCCACTCAAAACCAGTGCTCTGGATTCCCTTCTGCCCTGTCTCAAACCCCTCCTGTGCTGTGTTCCCCACATGATGATGTCCCAAAAGGCCTTGGGGAATTCTGGACCCTCCCCCTTTTCCAGAGAAGCTGGGATCAGGCCATGGCACAGGGTGGGGTGTCAGGGATAGGAAAAGTTTGATGTCTCAAAATATTTTGGAACACCTGTGTGTGGCAGGGCTGGGTCAGGCCTTGCTTTTGGTGGCACAGGGCCCCGTGTGTCATTCAGTCTGTCAGCCATAGCACACTGGGGACAGTGTGACGCTCTGCCAAACCCAGCTCCTGATTACCTGAGGGACCAGGAGTCCCACCTTGGCAGAGGGCCCTTGGTGGCCCAAGGGCTTAAAAAGCAGAGCAAGAGGTGGCCAAGTGTCTGACTTTGTCTGCTCTTGAAGTGCCTGCCCCATTCACGCTGGAACCCAGCAGTTGGAAACTGTCATGATTTAAAAGAGAAACACCTGCCATAGAAAGCAGGAACTCTCCTGGATTGGAAAGAGGACCTATGCCTCCAAATTTTTTTAAGTGTGAAGTTTATGGGGCTTCCAGGCAAAAATGTAGGAAAATGAATAACAGTTCATTGCTAGGAAATTTCTAGAACAGAACAGAACAAACAGCAACACAAGAAAAGAAATTTCCAACCTGCTCAGGGCAGTTTGTTCATCTTTGTGCAGTTATGACCACGGCCAGCAGGGGGCGCTGCAGGGAGCACTCACAGCCAGCAGGGGGCGCTGCAGGGAGCACTCCCGGCCAGCAGGGGGCGCTGCAGGGAGCACTCACAGCCAGCAGGGGGCGCTGCAGGGAGCGCTCACAGCCAGCAGGGGGCGCTGCAGGGAGCGCTCACAGCCAGCAGGGGGCACTGCAGGGAGCGCTCACAGCCAGCAGGGGGCGCTGCAGGGAGCACTCCCGGCCAGCAGGGGGCGCTGCAGGGAGCGCTCACAGCCAGCAGGGGGCGCTGCAGGGAGCACTCACAGCCAGCAGGGGGCGCCCCGGTGCCGCTCGAACCCCTCAGGGGCCATGGCGGCCTCGTCGGGAGGGACGAGAGGAAATCGCTCCTTTTGCAAACTCAGGGGCACCAATCGGTCCCGGCACCATCCCCGGCAGTGCCCGGGCAGGACAGACGAAGGCAGCAGCTTGGCTCCTAGTGCCCAGTGGCAGCGTAGCAGTGTCCCGGGGCCAGGCACACACCCTGCTAAACTCCTGCGATTGCTCTCCCTGATGCCGAACAGAAAGAAGGCAGCACCAACCCCAGGCAGGTCTCAGGTGCTCAACAGCACCTCTCCTGGCTTTACACCACACTTCCTGAAAACCCTCGGCCTTTCACTCCCTTTTTCTCCTGCAGCCCAGGCACAGCATCTTTGGGAATGTTGAATTCCCCTGCGATGTTGAGGAAAGCAGGTGCTCCTTGCTGACAGTGCCAGGCCTCCTCAGGGGGCTCCCCACCACATTTGGAGCTCCTTGTCTTCCTGGGCCACTGCTGGTCCTGACACAGCAGCCACGGGCGGAGGAGGAGGAGAAGGAGGAGGAGTCTGAGAGCAGAACCGCAGACCCGAGGGCTCTGCAGCTGCAGTTGCAGCCCCAGGGACAGCCAGGGATAGGAGCAGTGGCTTCGGAGGGATAAATGGGGTAAAAGTGGAGCTGCTTGGGCCAATGCCCCTGATCTGCTCCAGGTGCTTCAGACCCTTAAGGAGCTGTTGTAATTACCACCAGGGATCCAAAAATTCAACTGTGCTGCTAAACCATCCCTGTGCACAAACACACGGCTCTGCTGCCTCTCCCTGGGATTTTGGGATACTATGGCGGCATTGGACACATTTTAGGGGTCAGATGCCCCCCAGCTCTGCCCACAAGAAGATTTTGTGGCTGCCAGGAAGGTTTCCTGGTGCTTCTCACCTTCGCCACTGCACAGGGATGGGCATTGTCCCAGCCCTGCTCTGGCCAGCCCCAGGTGGCAGCCAGGACCTGAGGCTCCCCCTGCCCCCTTGGCTTTGATTCTCGCAGCTCTCGAGCTGCTGCAAAGGTGAGAATTCTGTGGGGGAAAAAGGCGTGGCCGTGGTTTGCTCAGCCCTGCAAGAAGCACAAAACCCGGTGTGAGCCCCAGCAGTGGCTCTGCCAGGGCCTTTGATGGTTTTCAGAGCAGGGCTGGCTGGAAACCCCCCCTGCGGGGGCAGCTGCGAGGGAACCAGTCCAGAAATGCAGCAATTGATCATTTGGTCCCTGTGCCCAAGGCACTGAGAGAGCCCCAAAACTGCTGCAAATCCCACAAGGATCTGCTCAGCCTGACTGGGACCCACCTCGGTCCGAGCTGAGCAGGCAGAGCTGAACAAACAAAACCATTTCTCCCAGTTTAATCCCAAAGCTGCATTTTGTGTCCAATGAGAGGGACAAGGGTCCTGTGCCCCCTGGCACTGGGGGAGGGAATGGGGAGCCCCTGGGGATACTGGGAGCACTGGGAGCACTGGAACGTGGAGCTCTGTGCAGCCCCAGATGGGACCCACCACTCGTGGCCACCTCCTGGTCAGGGTGGGCACCCATGGGAGCCTGGGGGGTGCCAAAGGGGGGGTGCCCTAGGAAAGGAACCCCCAGTGCCCCCAGTGTCACAGCACGTTCTCGTAGATGTCACCGGGGTCCTGCTGTGTCCTTGGGGTCCCAGCAGCTCTGTGTGGGTCACCTGGGGGATGTGCTGGGCAGGGACCTGAGAGAGACTCCAGGGTTGGAGACCTGGGTGGGGGTGACACCCGTGGGTGACGTGCCCATGTAGCCCCCCATACTCACCCCCTACCCACTCAGTGCCCACAACATGGGGGTCCATCATCACCCCTCCTCCAGGGGGTCCTATGGGGATAACTGGGGTTCTGGGTGGAGTCTGGGGCAGGGGGGAAAAGGGGAGTCCTGGCCAGACCCTCCCAGTCACCTGTCCTGGGGCTTCCTGGCAGCTGCAAGGAAAATGGGAGGGAGTGACCATGGGGACCCCGGGACCCCTGACCCTTCCTGGGACCTTGGCAGCTCCAACAACCCATGGGATACAAAAATTCCCACTGCACCCCGATTCCCACTGCACCCCTGATTGCCCCTGGACACTCCAATCACCCCTGAATCCCTCAGAACTTCTGCACCACCACAGTGCCCCCATTGCCCCCCGTGCCCCCGACCCTCTGAGCAACAAAACTCGAAGCCTGGCAGGTAGGGGCACCCCTCAAAGTCCCCCAGGACCTCAGAAAGATCCCCCAACATCCTTGCATGACCCTCCAAGAGTTCCCTGAACCCTCCAGGATCTCCCAGTGCCACATCAATATTCCTGAAAACCCACCCAGTGATCCCCCTGGAGTCCAACCAAGACCCTCCAAATTCTCCCCACAGCTCTCAGTACCCCCAGCCGAGGTCACTGCGGGCTCAGTTTCCCCCAGCCCAGGGGCCCTGGGTGCTGCCCAATCTCTGCCCCCACTATGGGGGCTTCCCATCACTCCAGTTCCTCCCACTTCCCCGAGGGTCACAACTTTTGTTGTAGAATGTCACAGATGTCACGGGGTTCCCATGGTTGCCCATGTGGCCCCTGCAGCTCCACATTGGTCACCTGAGGATCCTCCACCATGGGGGCTCCGTGGGAATAAGGGGATGTGTGGAAGAGGATGGGAGGTCCTGGAGGTTTGGGGAAAACACAAATCATGGTCAGAGCCTGCAGTCACCTTTCCTGGTGTTTCCTGGCATCTGCAAAGGAAAAACGGAGGAGTGACTTTGATTCCCCATCCACCTCTGGGAATCCTGAACCTCCACCAGACCCTCAATTCCCTCCAGGTCACCCCAGTATCCCTGATGCCCCCTAGAAACTCTGAATGACCCCAATTCCCCAACACACTGAGCCCCTCGATCGCCAGGCTTGGCAGGGAGGGGCACCCTATCAATTCCCCAAAAAGTTCTGATAGGATCCCCAACGTCCCTGCACGACCCTTCAGCACCTCCCTGCAGCTGTGGAAAGGGGTTTTAACTCTTTAAGTGCAGCAGAAATAAAATGCACAGCTACATGGTCATCTTTCATGACAGGAAGAAAGAGACAAGTTTCTTCAGAAACACACTTGGTTTTATAGCATGACTCGCAATTCCAAGAGTAGAGAAAAGGTGATTGGTTCAGAGACAAGACACCCCATTGCCAGGGCCTGGTCAGGCACCACAACAGGTGTTCTATCTTGTTATTAATTCTTTTTTATTTTGACCAAATTATCACCCTGGGAGAAATTCTCCCTAGCCTTGAGCTTATTGGCTGGGAACAGAGCTGAGAAGCTGCAGCCTGGAATATTTTTCAGGCTCTAATTTTCTTGCTTTCTCAGTATGTGTCCCTACATGATTCCATGAGACTCCACAGTGTCACAATGGCCCCTCGATTCCATGGAGCCCCACAGTGTCACTATGGTTTCCTTGGTTCTTCAATGTAAGGATGCCCTCTTGGTTCCCTGGAGCTCACAGTGTCACTCTTGTGGCCTTGATTCCATGAGTCCCTGCAGTACCACAATGGTCCTTTGGTTCCACGTGGCCTCATCATGGTCTCCTTGGTTCCATTAGGCCCTGCTGTGTCACAATGACATACTTGGCTCCATGATGCCCAGTACTGTAACAAAATTCTCCTTGTTTCCATGGTGTCAGAATGGCACCTTTGTCCCACAGAGCCCCACACTGTCACTGTGGTCCCCTTGATTCCATGAGGCCCTGCCGTGCTACAATGGCTCCAATGGCTACAATGGTCTCCAGGGAGACTCTCTACAACCACCTGAACAGAGGGTGTAGTCAGGTGGGGGTCTTTTTCCTCTCCAAGGCAACCACTGACAGAATGAGAGGACACAGTCTGAAGGTGAGCCAGGGGTAGGACACGTTTGACATCAGGAAAAAATTCTTCACTGAAAGAGTGATTGGGCACTGGAATCTTCTGCCCAGGGAGGTGGTGGAGTCACTACCCATGGAGGCATTTAAAAAAAGACTGGACGTGGCACTCAGAGCCATGGTTTAGTTGGTGAGGTGATGTTAGGTCATAGGTTGGGCTAGATGATCTCACAGGTCCTTTCCAACCTCGCTCATTCTGGGGTTCTGTTTCATAGCTGTCTCCATTGTTCCATGAGGGCCTGCAATGTCATAATAGGCCTTTGGTTCCATGAGTCCCCACAGTGTAACAATGGACCCTTGGTTACATGAGGGTCCTCAGTGTCACAATGGCCCCTTGGTCACAATGAACTTCAGGTTCCATGAGCTTTCATACTCTCAGCAACAGTTCTGCAGTGTCACCATGGACCATTTGTTCTACGAGGTTCTGTAGTATAACATGGTCACCTTGGTTCTGGGAGGCCCTGCAGTGTCACAATGCACTCATGGTTGCAGGAGGTTCCACAGTGTCACCATGGCCTCCTTGGATCTGCAGTAGAACAATGGACCATTGGTTCCATGTGGCCCCACAGTGTCACAATGACCCCTTGGTTCCATGAGGCCTTTATCTGTCACAATGGACTTTTGGTTCCATGAGGTTTCTCAGTGCCACAATGGTCTCCTTGGACCTGCAGTGTCACAAGGGACCATAGGTTCCATGTGGCTCCACTCTTTCAAAATGGATTTTGGTTCCATGAACTCCCACAGTGTCAAAAGGCCCCTTTGTTCCTTGGGGTGCCATAGTGTCACAGTTGACACCTTGGTTCTGTGAGGCCCTGCTGTCACCAAATCTTCAAAATATCAAAATAAGACTCCTTAAAACTAATTTGGTGTTGAAGAGGGCATCATTTCATTCAGGCCTCAGGTCCAATGTTAGATAACTCCTAACCTTAGATGGATATGTAATTCTACAAGTGTGTTGCTTATAGTCAGTCACTACATGTGTATTACAATTTACCTATTTAGATAAAACCCACCCTGTAGCCGTAGAAAGGGGTTTTAACCCTTTAAGTGCAGCAGAAATAAGATCCACAGCTACATGGTCATCTTCCATGACAAGAAGAAAGAGACAAGTTTCTTCAGAAGCACACTTGGTTTTATAGCATGACTCGCAACTCCAAGAGTAGAGAAAAGGTGATTGGTTTAGAGAGAAGACACCCCATTGCCAGGGCCTGGTCAGGCACCACAACAGGTGCTCTATCTTGTTATTAATTCCTTTTTATTTTGACCAAATTATCACTGTGGGAGTAATTCTCCCTAGCCTTGAGCTTATTGGCTGGGAACAGAGCTGAGAAGCTGCAGCCTGGAATATTTTTCAGGCTGTAATTTTCTTGCTTTCTCAATATGTGTCCCACACCACCCCAAGTTCCAAGGTTCAGTCTTTGTTTTTTCTATCACTGCACCCTTGAGCCAGATGTCTTCTTCTTCTCTTCCAATCATCCTTGCTGACAAATCAGCCTCTGCATGCCTTGTTCCCATGCCAAAAGTTCACAGGCACGGTAAAACTTGATTGAACCCTTTTGGTATGAAGCTCAAACTCTGTGTGTCCAGGCAGAGGCAGGCAGGAGGCAGAGCTGTCAGCAAAGGAAGGGGCCAGCGAGGTGGGGCAGCCGGGGGATGACGACAGCCTGCAGGGACAGAGGCGCAGGGCATGGACACCGTAGGACAGCCTGGGCTGCAGAGGGCACAGGGATGGGCAGCAGCTGAAAGGCCCTGACACAGCCAACTCCTGCAGCACTTGGGCCATGCAGGCTGGCCCTGGGCCTGAGGCCAGCAGGGGACAAGTGAGCCTTGCTGTGCTGGGGCCTCATTGCCTCCTTGTCCCTGCTCAGCAGCCTGGCAGGGGCCGCCCCATGGTGCTGCCCTTGGCATTGCACATGCCCAGAGCCCAGTGGCCCGGGAAGAGCCCTGAGCAATGAGGGAGGGACAGGATCTGCCTTGCCAGGGGCTGGGGCTCAGCCCTTGGCCCTTTGCATTCCTGAAACACATCCAGATTTGCTCAGCATCACAGATACCTTTCCTTTCTTTGTCCTCACCTGTCATCAGTGCCTCCAGTGTTCTGCTCAAACAGGAACCAGGGGACATTTTCCGAGTCATATCCCTCAGTGGAATCCATTAAAACTTCAATAAACTTTGGAGTTTGAATATGACTTTGAGTTCTTGAGAAGTTTTCCTTCAGCTCCCTTTCAGGGACTGATGTTCAGGGACTCAGCACTGTTGGAAAATCTCAACTCTACAGAGACAGGAAAACTGAGAAAGGTTTTAAAAGATTTTATTCCATTATCAGTCTCCTTGAAGGGTGAAGCATAAGACATGTAAAACTCAATGCCATTCCATCAGAAGCCAAGTTATTTCCTGGTTACAATACCTTAGAAATTCTTTCAGCCTATTAGCTTTTGCCACACAATGGTGCTAATAATCCTAACACCAATCACCTAGTATTCTACCCCATGTGCTCTTGCCACAATGCATCTTTCACAGTTCTAATTCTCAAAAATATCTGATCTTTTTGTAAGGCCATTGTTTGAAACTTGTTTCTAGTTCAATCTCTCTCTCAGCAATGTCTTCTCTATTCCAGGGCCATTCTGAGTCAGCACACCTTATCTCAGAGTTTGCATCCAGATGTACAAGACTGAGTGAGCTTTCAGTCAGGCATTGAGAATCCTTTACAAATCCATTTCTCACAAATATCAATCACAGAATGCTGCAATCACCTCCGCTCTAAAGAGAACAGTAATAAAATACAGCCTTGAAAATGGGAATGGATATTTCTAAGAAGGTCTTTGTCATATTTCTCTATAATTGGAGTTGAAAAACTACTGAATGAACTGGACCAGACCAGAGGGAAATCAAGGCAGGACCATTGTTTGCTAAGAAACATCTCAAAAATTCAATCATAATTAATATCCAAAGTTTCTGATTCCGTTCATGGGTCTTGCTGAGGGCCACGACTAAGAAAGTTATATAGTTATAATTAGTTCAAGTAGAAATATGTTTTAGGCAAGCAGAAATATGCATTATGTAAGCAAAGCAGTATGTTAAGTAAGATAGTAAAAGTTTGTAAAGCTTAGCAATAGAACCTGTTATAAAGTTAGTTAGAAGTTTAAGATATATCAGTGTAGGTTTGTGAAGTGTTATAGGATTGGTTGAAAAATGAAGCATCGCAGCAAAGCCATGAGAAGGAAAGCAATTAATGATTGGTGTAAAAGGATGCTGGCAAACTTCACAGAAGTATTTGATTGGATAAAAAGCTAACATAAGGCATTGTAACTAAGAATGAGGAGGCTTCTGATATTATGGTGTTGGATGTAACACCTTTAATGTCTCACCCTTCTATGAGACTGACACCATGAGGCCATAAACCATCTTTTACAACGTCTCTCAGTTGCCCCATCTCTTGTAATATCAATCTCCCAATACACAATTTTTTGACATCAGCCACGACTAATGAAATCACTAGGGACTTAATGGACACCAGGTCTATCCCATTAAAGTCAATAGGGATTTAGGGACACCTGGTTTAATCCTTTCTATTTCATGGGGATTTTGGTAAATTTTGGTCCTAAAATGGGGAAATTTGGGAGAAATCTTGGGCTGAATTCTAGGAATTTCTGCTCCAGGATCGCAGTGCCAATGCTCTGGATGTCCTGGATGAATTCCTGGAGGCCAATCCCAAATCCCTAATCCCACACCTGCGGTCCATGCTAGAGCTGTGCCTCCAGGTAAGCCCAAAAATGTCCATTTTCAGCTGAAATCTGGGAATTTTGCACCCAAAATTGGTGTTTTTAGCACCAAAAATTTTGGGACATCAGGTCTGCCCATTGATAGGGCTTGAATGGGAAGAGTTACTGTTTAAACTGGAACCACTGGGAAGGGCTAATGCGGGACACTGGGGTGACTGGGAGCACTGAAGCAAAAGTGGGACCACTGGGAGGGATTTGTAGAGATAATTGGAGATAAACAGAACTCCAGGTCTATCCCATTGAAATCAATAGGAATTTAGGGACAGCAGGTCTACCCTTTAATGGCAATGGGGTTTAGGGGCACCAGGTCTACCCAATCAAAGCAAGGAGGATGTTTGAGACACTAGTTTTCGGGAGGAGCCCAGGGGTTTTTGGTGATCCAGGTGTCCAAGGGGTACCCAGGTGTATCCAGGTGATTTCTGGGGGTACCCAGGTGATTTTTGGGGATACCCAGGTGTACCCAGGTGATTGTTGAGGGGTATCCAGGTGATTTTGGGCAGTATCCAGGTGTACCCAGATAATTTTTAGAGATATCCAGGTTATTTTTGGGGCACCCAAGTGACCTGACTCACCTTGACAGGCCAGGAGAAGATGATGGCCACCATCCTCCCAGTCGATGTGGACACAGGTGACCCTTGGCAGCAGCAGGGCTGTCACAGGGCACTACAACATTCAGGGGGTACCCCAAAACTCCAGGTGAGGACATCAGGGGTGGGAGGTAGCCCTGAGTTACCTCAGGAGAAGATACAGATCAGGTACAGCCAGGTGCTTTGGCCCATGGGGTTGGTGCAGATGGTATTCTGCAGCAGCTCCAGCTCTGGGGTGTGCAAAGGAGGCACCCCAAAATCTCAGGGGGGCAGCAGGGGAAATCCCAATATCTCGCTGGGGGCACCCAAGTATCCAGGAGTTCTGGTCTACCCATTAAAGTCAATGGGGATTTAGGAACACCAGATCTACTCATTGAAGTCAATAGGGACTTAGGAAAACCAGGTCTACCCATTCAATGCAACTGAACCAACCAGCTTCCAATTTAGGCAAGGGATGGGCTGGAAAATTTTGGGGATCCCACAAAATTGTGGAAGTTTTTTGGGGTATCCCTCAGCTTCCTCCAGCCTTCCAGGGGGCAGAGCCCTTGCTGTAGTTCCTGGTGGGCTTCAGGAGCCCCAGGCAGTGTTGCCAGGCTGAGAAGTTGGAGAAGCTGCGGCTCAGCAAGGCCCTGGTGAAGGGCAGCTCGGCCTTGAGCTCCTGCCCGGCCACAAGGGCCCACCAGTGTTCCCAGGTGTGGACTGGGAAGGCACCAGTATAAACCAGTAAGCACTTGGAGCCACTCCCAAGCTCCTGAGGCCTGTGGCATCAGCTCCCAGTATAAACCAGTAAGGCCTCATGCACCCAAACCCATTCCCAGTGTGGTCCTGGGGCTCCCAGGTTTATACTGGGAGGGCACCAGTATAAACCAGTAAGCACTGGGAGCCACCCCTGAGCCCCTGAGCCCATTGCAGCAGCTCCCAGTAGAAACCAGTAAGCACAACCTGAAGTCACTCCCAGTAGGCACCAAGTTCCATCCCCGTATGAATCAGTAAGGCCAGCATCCCCAGAAGTTGCTCCCAGGGAAGTGCCAAGCATCCCAAAGCCCCCTCCCGGTATAACCCAGTACACCCCAGTATAACCCAGTAAAATCCAGAATATCCCTGTATAACCCAGTATAAACCACTACAATCCAGTCACTCCCAGGACCACATCCCAGTATAACCCAGTGACCCCCATCACCCCATCCCAATATAAACCAGTATAACTTGCAGTCGGCCACCAGGTCCTCCAAGCCAGCAGGGGGCACTCACACAGCCCTGCTCCCTTTCCCAGTAGAACTCAGTACAAATCAGTAACCCCCCAGCACCTCATCTGTGTATAACCCAGTAACCCCCAGCACCCTATCCCAGTATAACCCAGTATAAACCAGTCACTCCCAGTACCACATCCCAGTATAACCCAGTACAGACCAGTAAACCCCCAGCACCTCATCCCAGTACAAAGCAGTATAACCCAGTAAAACCAGTACACACAGCACTAGGTCTTCCCAGACACTCACACAGTCTTTCCCAGTATAACCCAGTATAACCCAGTGACCCCAGCCCCATCCAAGCACCCCCTGGACCCCATCCCAGCACAAACCAGTACAAACCAATACAACCCACTCACAGTTGCAGGGGTCGGCCACCAGGAGGCGATCACACGGTGCCAGTTCCTCCCAGCCAGCAGGGGGCGCTGCAGCGCGGCCCAGCACCCAGCCCTGGTGGTGCCACACCCCGTAGGATTTGGGGCTCACCCCCAGGATCTGCCCCATAAACGACAGCTCCAACAGCACCCTGAAACCTGTATAAACCAGTCCAGACCAGTATGGACCAGTATAAGTGGTAAAAACCAGTAAAAAACAGTAACCAACTGTGTAATACATACGTAGTAACCAGTACAAACCAGTATAGACAAGAAAAAACGAGTACAGACCTCTACAAACAAGGAAAATAGGTAAAAACCAGTACAAACCAGTGAAAACCCTTGTCTGTGTCAGGAGCCAAGCTGGCTGGGCCCGGTAACAAACCTGCTGCCCAAAGTCAGTAGAAATGTTACGACCCATTTCAAACACCTCAACACCCATCCCTTCACCCACCAAATGATTTGGAAAGACATGAGCACACATCTTTCCTCTCACATTGATGGTTCCTGTGCTGGTGACAGTCTTTTAAACCCAGCCTTCAGCCTGAGCTCTCTGCTGTTGCAGTTCCATGCACAGAGGTTGTTGTCTCTCAGCCCTTCCATGGGCAGGCTGGTGTTCAGCCATCTCCAGGACAGAAGGGCCCCAGCCCACATCACTGTGCCCTGAGAAGACAAAAACCATCACTCCAAATGTCCCCTTTTCCTCCTTCTTCCCAGGCATTTGGCCCTGCCAGTGGGGTTTGCTGGAAAAAAAAGACCCTGTGACACTGTGGGACCCCTGGGAACCAAGAGTCCATTGTGACACAGCAGGGCCACATGGAGCCAAGGAACCATTGTGACACTGGGGAAACTCATGGGACCAAGGGGCCACTGTGACACTGTGGAACCTCATGAAACCTGTGAGCCATTGTGACACTGCACGGCCTTGTGGAACCAAGGAGACCATGGTGACACTGTGGGGCCTCGTGGAACCAAAGATTCCATTTTGAAATTGAGGAACCTCATGGAACCAAGGGTCTGTTGTGACACTTTGGAACTCCAGAGGCCATTGTTGAGTAGAGAAACTCATGGAACCAAAAGTCCATTGTCACAGATCAAGGCCTCATAGAACCAAAAAGAGCATTGTGACTCCATGGGACCCAATGGACCCAAATCTCCATTGTGACAGTACAGAACCTGATGGAACCAAGGGGCTTTTGTGACACTGCAAAGCCTCAGGGAACCAGGGAGTCCAAAGGTCTGTAATAATCCTTGCAGGGTTCTACCTTGGGAAAGGGGAATCTCCTTGGTGGCACCTTGGGCTTGGCACAAACCTGAGGAGTGTGTCTGTTTGCAGTGGGGAGACTTAGGATTTTTAGATAGCTTCCAAAAAAAGCATGAAAACACCTGTTTGCCAGAGTGCAGTCAGTTCTCCAAGCAAAGCAGGTCACAGGTGAGTGAGGACAGACAGGATGGGTCTGGGGAATGTGGAGCAAGGTTGTCCACACTGGCTCAGACCTCAAGGCACAGCTTCTGTGAGCAGGCCAGACCTCCTGAGGAGAGACCCTGGATCAATATCAACCATAGAATGCTGCAATCACCTCTACTCTAAAGAGAACTGTAATTAAATACACCCTTGAAAATAGGAATACATAATTCTTAGAAGCTCTTTGAATAATTTCTTCATAAATGCACTTGAAAACCTTCCTAATGAACTGCCCCAGACCAGAGGGAAATCAAGGCAGAGCCATGGTTTGTCAGGACTTGCTTGATCCCAATCAGCCCCGTGGTGCATTTGGTGCTGAGCTCTTGAACCTCAGGGCCTGAGAGGAGATTGCACAAACCTTTCCAGGAGTCCAAGTCAGAAGAAAAACCCAAAGTGTCTCAAAGCATTAATGGGTCCCACTGAGGTCCATCCCCAACACAGGCTCCTCATGGACTCCTTGGAGGAGAGAACTGGATGCCAGGATTACCCAGAAACCTCTGAGAGACTCAGAGAGAAAAGGAAAAGGAAAGTACCTTAAAAAACTGAAGTACCTTGAAGCATTAATGAGCCCCACTGAGTGTTGTTACTGAAAAAGGCTCTCAAGGGACTAATTAAAGTAGAAAATTGAAGGCCATGATTGCACAAAGTTCACAGAGACTCCAAGGCAAAAGCAAAACCCAAAGTCCTCTGAAAATCCTGCAGTCCCTGGGAGCATGAAGGAGCCCCCAGGGCCATTCCTGACCAAGGCTCCCCAGGGACTCGTCCCAGCAGATCCCTGAGGCCACTGGGATGTGGGGGGATGCTGAGGGCAGGACAAGGGGTGCCAGTGGCCAGCCTTGCTGGGGCTGTGCCAGGAGGCCCCAGTGGCTCAGGACAAGGTGTCTCCTCCCAGCCCTTGGTGGCACAGACCCTGCTGTGCCCCAGGGCACCAAGACTTGGCTTCTCTGTGTCCCCTCCTGTCAACACTGCCTCCAGTTTCCTGCTCTACCTGGAACCTGGTGACACTTTCTCAGCTGTGTCCCTCAGTGGGACCCATTAAAACTAGCAGAAACTTTGGAGTTGGATTATGACTTGGAGTTCTTGAGTGGTTTCTTCAGCTCCCTCTCAGGGACTGATGTTCAGGGCCTCAGCACAAACCCCAGGATGGTCATTAAAGTCCTTGTGCTGTGTCTGTGCTGCTGAGCTGGGCCGGGCTCCTGGCACAGAGGGAGATCCTGGCAACCAAGAAGAGCTTCAAAAACACATTTCTCTTGATGAGCAGCTCTTCTCCCAGCTCAGCAGGGCTGAGGCACTGCCTGCAGCCACCCCAGGCACAGCACAGAGGCACAGAGAGCTTCAATCAGTCAGGGCTGGGAAGATGCTCAGAAGTGACTGGGGCAGAATCACTCCCAGCCCTTGACACAGGAAGCCTCTGGCTGCAGGACAATGCAGCTGCAGCTCCTGCAGTGATCTCCTAAAGCTGGAACATCCCAATGCCTGCAGACTCTGTGAGTACATTCTCTGAATGTTTCTAGGGGAGAGGAGGTGAAATTCTCATAAAACTCTGACAGGTTGTGGGTTTATGATCAGTCATAGAATATTTCCAAGACAAGGATTTTGATAAAAATGAAGACATTTCCTAAGACTTTGTATTCAGTTTCATACTATTGGAGAACGGCAGGAAGGAGGGTATAAATATTAAAGGTATTATAAATTTTGATAAGTGCTTGAGACATCCGAACTGTTATTTTTAGTGATCAATAGGTTCACAGGAAATTCCTGATGTGTTTTCAGTCACTCTGCCCATGCACAGCACCAGCATCCCCTTTGCTGGACCCATCAGGCTCAGTCTAACCTGTCCTCTCTCCCATCTGCAAACAGAACCTGCCCCAGCCAGTGCCCTGCTAACAGGCACGGTTCTGTAGGGCCAAGGAGAGTGCACAGAGATTTGGGGCCTGTGAGTGCTGGCAGGGAGAGATCAGGCACAGGGAAACACCTCCAGGAGGAAAATCCCCAGGACACAGAAAGAATATCAGGCAATGAGAGAAAACAAAACCCAGAAATGTTGTAGCAGGGAGAGTTCAGAGGTCTCCATAGGAACCCCTGCAGTGCAGCCCCTCCCTCTGAACAAGCCCCCTCCCTCCTGTCCCCCAGCCAAGCCTCTGCCCTCAGGGCCGGGGGTCCCAGGTGTGGAGCCCCTCCTGTGCAGGCAGAGCTGCAGCAGAGCCGTGGGGCAGCTCTGCAGCCCCGGGCCCAGTTCCCTCTGCAGAGCACAGGACTGGGAGCAGCTGCCTGGCACTGGGGGCTCTGGGAGGGGGCACAGCTGGCTCAGGGTGACGCTGTCCCCAGTGCCCGGCTGTGGGCAATGCTGTCAGTGCAGCCGGGGAAGGAGCTGGATCTGCCTTACTCCAATGCCATCACTGGGACACTTGGAAGTGTCTCTGAGATTTCAGTCCAAGCTGGGAGCTTCAATCCAGGATGCAAACCTGTCCTAGACCATCTCCTGGTTATAAAATTAATGGAGAAAGGAAGAGATGTTCTGACACTGAAAATTCTGTTAGGGTGGTGAAATGAGCAATGTGAGTCCTTGGATACAAAAATGCTGCTGTGCTGTGGTGGATACATTGCTCTCAGCAATATCTGCTGATCTTTAAGAAAAACAGGGCAGTGTGAACATCCTCCATTTGAGAAATATGAAAGCCTGAAGAAACTCCAAAAAGAATGAAGAGACAGATCATTTTCCCTCAGTCTCCACTGATCATCTTGCCTCAGGGAACTCACTCTGTTCTACCAGAGGGCAGCAAAAATGCTGAGGGTTTCTGATATCCAAGAATACCAGTAGAGACGTGGGGGGAGCTTAAAATACAAAACCTCAGAACTCTGAAACACCAAAGTGTATCTGTGTGTGTTACTGGGGAGGGCGTATGGGATATGGCTTTGATTTTGGTACAGCCATCTCCTCTAACTCCTCAATAACTTTTTCTCCATGAACAGGTCCCCATGTCTGCCAACAGCAGCTCCATCAGCCACTTCCTCCTGCTGCCATTGGCAGACACGCGGCAGCTGCAGCTCCTGCACTTCTGCCTCTTCCTGGCCATCTCCCTGGCTGCCCTCCTGGCCAACGGCCTCATCATCAGCGCCGTAGCCTGCGGCCACCACCTGCACACCCCCATGTTCTTCTTCCTGCTCAACCTGGCCCTCAGTGACCTGGGCTCCATCTGCACCACTGTCCCCAAAGCCATGCACAATTCCCTCTGGAACACCAGACACATCTCCTATGAAGGATGTGCTGCTCAGCTCTTTCTGTTCGTCTTTTTCTTTTCAGTAGAGTTTTCCCTGCTGACCATCATGTGCTACGACCGCTACGTGTCCATCTGCAAACCCCTGCACTACGGGACCCTCCTGGGCAGCAGAGCTTGTGCCCACATGGCAGCAGCTGCCTGGGCCAGTGGCTTTCTCAATGCTCTGCTGCACACAGCCAATACATTTTCCCTGCCCCTATGCCAGGACAATACCCTGGGCCAGTTCTTCTGTGAAATCCCACAGATCCTCAAACTCTCCTGCTCACATTCCTACCTCAAGGAACTTGGGCTCATTTCTGTTAGTGCCTGTTTAGCACTATGTTGTTTTGTGTTCATTGTTTTCTCCTATGTGCAGATCTTCAGGGCTGTGCTGAGGATCCCCTCAGAGCAGGGACGGCACAAAGCCTTTTCCACCTGCCTCCCTCACCTGGCTGTGGTCTCCCTGCTCCTAAGCACTGCAGTGTTTGCCTACCTGAAACCCCCCTCCATCTCCTCCCCATCCCTGGATCTGGCCCTTTCTGTTCTGTATTCGGTGGTACCTCCAGCCCTGAACCCTCTCATCTACAGCCTGAGGAATCAGGAGCTCAAGGCGGCAGTGTGGAGACTGAACACTAGATGGTTTCAGAAACATTAAACTGCTTGCCAATTTCTGAAAATCACTTGTAATAAAAGTCACCTTTGATTCTTCTTGTTGGTTTGCTTGTTGGTTTGTTCTTTTCTTTCCTTTGTTTTAGCTTTTCAATATAGTCTACAAAGAAATGTCATTATTTGTGCTGCATTTCCTTTTGATTTTCTCCATCTTTTCTGTGACCCAGAGACTGTGTCAATGAGGGGCTGTGCTCTTGGTAACTTTAAACAAAATAAAGGATCTCTCTCCCAGCAAAGTTTTATTCAGAGATGCCCCTTCTGTTTCCTTCTCTGCAGCTGCAGCAGCAATGTCTGTGTGCAGAGCTGGGGCAGATCAGTGCTGGCACAGCAGCTGTGCCCAGCAGCAGCAGCAGCACTTGGTGTTGCCATTGCTGCTCCCGTGCCACTGCCCCGCTGCCCTCCTGGCCCTCGTGTTGCTGCAGGGCCTGAGTGCTCTCGGGGCCGGGCACAGCCCTGGGGGTGGCAGTGCCAGGGCTGCAGCAGGGACAGGCCATGGGCACTGCTGGGACAGCGCTGACGCCTCAGGCCAGGGCCTGGGGGCTCCAGGCTCCTTGACCAGGCTCTCTCCACAACACTTGGCCAGGCCAATGCTGAGCACAGAAAAGCCCCACGAGCAGCCCCAGGCTGGCTGTGGGCAGGCTGGGGGCAAACAGCATGGCTGGTGCTCTGCAAGCTCCCTGCAAGGGGGACACTCTGGCAAGGAGCAGCAGAGCAGGGGCTGATCCATCCCCACTGTGCTGGACACCCCAGGGCAGCGTCCCAGAGCGTCCTCATGCACCTGCCAACAACATCCCCCCTCTGCAGCCCTGGCCTCTCCCCCAGCTCACACAGGAGCCCCATCCTTGCAGGCACACACACGGCAGCACTGGCTCAGGAGCCCCTGTTTGCATTGCACACAGCAGGGTCAGCACCCCCATGGTGCTGCTGTGGGGACATGGAGCTGAGTGAGCACAAATGCCATCAGCCCCTGGGGCCAGCAAGGGCTGGGGGACGGCAGGGAAACCACTCAGCTTTGTCATGGCCTCTGAAGTCAGCCAGAAAGTTTGTTCCCATGAACTGTGAGTTTCCTGTCCCACTGCAGATGTAGTTGCTTAGAGCCAGGGCTGCCTGGCAGCCAGCTCTAAACTGCCCTGAGCATTTCCTTGGCTTCACTTTTGGTTTCTTTCCTCTTACCTTCTCAAGATTTTTTCCTCTTGCCCATCCATGTTCCCTCACCTGGAAACAGACAATCCTTGTTTGCCCTTTCCTCCCTGGTCCCACTACCCATTTCAGTTCCTGAGCTGGCACCATGGGAACATCCCTTGGGGAGCAGGATCATCCTCCAAGTGCTTCAGGAATTGTCTGCAGGGTCCTGCAGTGCCTCGTGCTGCTCCCTTGCCAGAGGCACCACAGGCCAGGGGGGCACATCTGGGCTGCTGTGTCTGGGTGTGGGGCTCCCTGTTGTGGGCAATGAGGAGGGGCTGGAGAGGCTCTGCAGGACTGACAGGATGGGCTTTGGGGCTGTGTGGAGAAGCTGAGGGACCTGGGCTGCTGGACCTTGTGAAGAGGAGGCCCAGGGCTCATCCTGCAACTGCTCCAAGGGTGGTTTCAGAGAATCACAGAATCAGCAGGGCTGGAAAAGACCTTAGATATCATCAAGTCCAACCTGTGCCCTGACACCACCTTGTCTCCCTGAGCCTACTCTTCTCCAGGATAAACATCTCCAGCTCCCTCAGCCCCTCCTCACAAGACTTCTGTTCCAGACCCCTCACCAGCCTTGTTGCCCTTCTCTGGACACGCTCCAGCCCCTCCATGGCCTTCCTAAATTGGAGGCCCAGAACTGGACACAGCACTCGAGGTGCTGCCCAACCAGTGCTGAGCACAGGGGAAGAATCACTGCCCTGCTCCTGCTGGCCACACCATTCCTGATCCAGCCCAGGTGCCATTGGCCTTCTTGGCCACCTGGGCACACTGCTGCCTCATGTCCAGCCTGCTGTCCATCACTGCCCCCAGGTCCCTTTCTGCCTGGCTGCTGTCCAGCCACTCTGTCCCCAGCCTGGAGCACTGCAGGGGTTGTTGTGGCCAAAGTGCAGGACATAGCACTTGGCCTTGTTAAACCTCACCTTGTTGGATTTAGGCCCTGGATCCAGCCTGTCCAGGTCCCTCTGCAGAGCCCTCCTACCCTCCAGCACATCCACACTCACACCCAGCTTGGTGCCATCTGCACATTTGCTGATGGTGCACTCAATTCCCACATCCAGATCATCAATGCAGATATTGAAATCCACGCTGGCTGGCTCTGATCCCTCAGCCATCCTGTAGGTGCCCTGGGATGGCACTCAAGGTGATCTGTTCCATCACCTCACCAGGCACCCAGGTCAGGCTGACAGGCCTGCAGTTCCCCACATCCTCCTTCCAGCCCTTCTTGGGGATGGGCTCACATTGGCACCTCCAGTCCTCTGGCACCTCCCTGCTGAGCCAGCACTGATGAGAAATGATGGAGAGCAGCTTGGGCAGCTCATCCAGCAGCTCCCTCATCCCCCTGGGATGGATCCCATCTGTTCCCAGAGACACCTGTGAGCATCTGAGTGTCTCAGCAGGTCCCCAGCTGCTTCCTCCTGGATTACAGGGGGTCTGTTCTGCTCCCTGTCCCCATCTACCAGCTCAGGAGAACACTTGTCCTGGGGACAACTTGTCCTATTGTTGAAAACTGAGGCAAAGAAGGAGATAAGTATAGCAGCCATTTCCTCATCCTATTTATTATATTCCCCCTATATCCAATAAGGAATGGAGGTTCTCCTTGTCCCTCCTTTTCCCATAAATATATTTTTAAAATCATTTTTGTTATTCTTCACAAAAGTGGCCAGGTTACATCCTAATTGAGCTTTCACTTCTCTCATTTTCTTTCTGCATGACCTAACAACATCCTTAAACACTTCCTGAGTTTTCTGCCCCTCTGTCCACAGGTGATGCACCCTCTTTTTTCCCTGAGTTCCTGGAAAAACCTCCATGCCCAGCCAGGCCTGTCATTTTCCTTGCTAGGTCACTGTTCACTTTTTGGCACAGAGGGACAGGCTGCTCCTGCGCCTTCAAGATTTCATTCTTGACGTGTGTCCATCCTTTCTGGAATCCTTTGTTTTAAAAAGCTGTTTCCCTTAAGAAAATCAGTACCTGATTTGGTGCTCCACAAAGCCACATCTTGAATAGGCCAAAGTCTGCTCTCTCTAAGTCCAATGTAGAAGTTTTGTTGATGCCCCACCTGCTTTCACAGAATATTAAAAAGCTGCATTATTTCATGGTCACTGTACCCCAAACAGCCTCTGAGCACCACATCTCCCACCAGCCCTTCTCTGTTTGTGAACAGCAGGACACAGAGCTTTCCTTGTGAGTGAGACGAGAAGGAATTTCGGTTTTAATCAAGGGCATATTATTTTTATTTTTCCGTTCAGAGAAGGGCTGACTGAAGCATTCCTTAAGTGATCTTGATGCTGAATGTCTCCTTAGGAGGTCTGGGCATGCAGAAGGATGAGCCCCTTGCAGGCCAACCCTGTTTGGACAACCTGCTCCTCACCCCCAGCCTCACCGTGTCTGACATTGCCTAGCTGGGACTGACATCCTAAAACATAAAAAAACCCTATCAATTTATTATTAATATGTTAATTTAATTAAATAACAAATATATAATTATGCTTTTATTTTTATAATGCTATTATTCTTTTTTATACCGAATTTTTATATTTATATGAAAAAATCTATGAATTTTTAGAAATCAGGAAAATTAATGGTCATTAATTCTAAGAAACACAATTCACTTCATTAATTAATTGACCACTACTGGCCATTAATTTTTCCCTCTTTATGATAATTAGTCCTATTTTAATCCCTTTTTCTTCTTTTTAATCATTTTCACAGGATAAAATGGGGTCACTTTAGGGTCCATGAAGACATTTCTGGGGTACATTTCAGGAAGTTTTGGGTCTGGGGAGAGAATTTAGAGAGAACTTGAGGGTCTGGAGGACACTTCAGGGAGCCAGGTGGTCACTTAAGGATTAGGACAGAAACTTCGGGGTCTGGGTGAGCTCTTGGGGGTCCAGGGTGGCACTTGGGGGTGAGGGAGGGGAATCTGGGGCCATTCAGGGTCCGGGCGGGCACTCGGGGGCTCTAACGGGGCTCTCCGAGGCGCGGGGGATGATGGGAATTGTAGGCACAGGTATAATACGGTTCAATAGGGCCGCGGAGCATCATGGGAGTTGTAGGAGCAGCTAAAATGTCTCTCGGTGGGGCGTGGTGCATGACGGGAGATGAAGTCACGGCTGCAATAGCACTCTATGGGAACCACGGAGCATGATGGGAGCTGTAGTCCCGGAAGTGGCTCAGCCGGGGCGTTTGGGGGTCCGGGAAGGCACCTGGGGGACACTTTTGTGTCCGAGCCGAGACTTGAGGTGCTCAGGAGGGAACGTGAACGGTTCGGGAGCACTTGGGGGGAGCTTGGGGAGCTCTAACCGGGCTCTTTAGGGCACAGGGCACGGCAGGAGTTTTAGGTACAGACCTGTGTTATGAGGGACTCTGAGGCCGTGGGGGATTACAGGAGATGAATTCCCAGAAGTGACTGTAACAGGAATCTGTGGGGTTGGGAGCATTCAGGGGATCTGGGGACACTTTGAGGGGATCCCGAATGGGTGCTGAGGAGGCACTTCTGAATCCTGGAGGGTCTGGGGGACACTTAAGGGACATGTGGGGGACGGACACCGGGGTTCTGTGGGGCACGGGGCATGAGAGGTGTTGTAGTCCCGGCTCCAGTCGGGCTCTGTCAATCCCAGGATGTCCCAGGATGTCCCTGTGTTTTTAAGTGCAGCCCACAGTCCATCCCAGTCCACCCAGATTCCCCTCAGCACTTCCCATCTTCCCAGGTTGTCCCAGTGCTCCCCAGTGTTCCCAAGGAAACTTGAACTTCTCCCGGTTGCTGTGGCAGCCAAAGCCAGCAGTGGGGTCAGTGCAGTGTCCATGGCCACAGCCCCTGGCAGTGGCCCAGGGCAGGTTGGGATGATGATCCACCCTCAGAGCTGGCCCAGGGCAGCTCTGCAGTGGTTTTGGTGGCACCTTGGGCTGGCACACACCTGAGGAGTGTGTCTGTTTGCAGTGGGGAACATTAGGAGTTTTAGATTGCTTCAAAAATAAAAAAAAAAAGAAAAAGAAAAAGAAGAAAACCCCTCTTTGCCAGAGTTCCTGAGGTGAGACCCTAGATCAACAACAATCACAGAATGCTGCAATCAGCTCTGCTCTAAAGAGAACAGTAATAAAATACACCCTTTAAACTAAGAATGGATATTTCTTAGAAGCTCTTTGAAATATTTCTCTGTAACTCGAGTTGAAAACCTTCCTAATGAACTGCACCAGACCAGATAAAAATCAAGGCAGAGCCATGGTTTGTCAGGACTTGCTTGATCCCAATGAGCCCCTTGGTGCATTTGGTGCTGCCAAGGAGGTCCAAATAATAATTTGGAAATATTGGCTCTCTCTCTGCAGCTCTGCTTTTGCCAGCAGCCCGGCCCAGCTCAGCAGCACAGACACAGCACAAGGACTTTAATGACCCTCTCGGGGTTGGGGCTGAGTCCCTGAACATCAGTTCCTGAGAAGGAGTTGAAGAAACCTCTCAAGAATTCCAAGTCAGATTCAAACTGCAAAGTTTCTTTTACTTTTAGTGAGTCCCATTGATAAATGTGAAGGAGGTTTCCCATGGATTGAATTAGAGCAGGAAAAGAAAACTCTCAAGAATTCAGAGTCCAAAGTTTCCTGATGTTCTAATGGATCCACTGAGAGACATGCCTGAGAAAGTGTTCCCTGGTGCAGGTTTGTTGTTTTTACATTATATTTTCAAAATGTGTGTTTATTGTTTATATTATATATTTTTCAAGTGTGGCCTTATTGATTTTATGTTGTAATTTTTGGTGGGGACTTTTTGTTTTTCCAAATGAAGCAGAGAGACAGGACTTCTGAGTTCCTTTAGAAAGTGTTATTTATTTCTTGTAATTTTCTATCCAGGTAGAAAGGGTAAGTTTTTCTTACAGATGGTCACAGCATGGCTTAGGAGTCACGAGACTTATGGTTACAAGGTCTTTTAAGGATTTATTAACCAATAAAACACTGTCAACAGAGGTAATTATGTTTCTAATTCAATACTAAGATATTTTGTTTCACAGACTCATTCCACACAGTGAACTTTCTTAGCCAATTATATCCTCACACACAAACTTACAGTGCTGCACTCTACAACTTCTTGTTCCCTTTGTAAGTACCTTTATTTCTTCTAGATCTTAAATTCAAAAGCTAAACCTATCTCTATTTGTGTTTAGTTTTAAACTTTGGCTTACAGACATTGCATTTTGAATTCTAACACAGCAATGAATTGACTTTGCTCTGGGTGTTGCCTGCAGCTTCCATCAGCTCCAGCTGAGCTTTGGCTTTCCTAAACACATGAACACACGCTCAGGGCAGATTTCTGAATTCCTCCTCTGTATCTTCTCCTCACTTCCACCTCCTGGTCGTTGTGCTGTGGCTCATGCCTGTCATTTGTCCCTGAGGCAGCACAGCCCCCCTGGCCAGCACAGGCCCCACATCCCCCCATCAGACACGGCACAGCACAGGGAGTGTTTTGGGTGGGCAAATGTTCCCCACCAGAGTGTCCACTCCACACCTCAGTGTCCAGTCCCAGCACCCACATCCCGTGCCAGGGGTCACAGAGAGCCCTGCTCTGGGCTCTGCCAAGGGCTGGGTGAGGAGGGAGCCCGGGCAGGGCTGATGCTGCCCCTAGAGCAGTGCTGAAATCGGCAGGAGGAAGGAGATAAGCACAGAACAAATAGACCAAGAAACTGGGGTGAGTGTCCAGGCCTGGAAGTGACTAATGGAAGAGGCTGGAGGGATGCTCAAAACCCTGGGGCACCTTCTCAGACTGGCCATGTCACCAAGGCCACAGACCAAGCTCCTCAGTGCTGCACCTGCCTGTCTGAGATCCCTGCCAGGGGACTGGCACAGCAGCACACACCTGCTGGAACGTGTCCTGGCCCTGCAGAGTCACACAGCTCAGCTGACAGGAGTGGGTTTTATCTTCTGGGCACTCAGCTTAATTCTTTGGGGCCTCAGCGTGTCACAATGTTCTCCTTGTTTCTGCAGTGTCACAATGGCCCCTTGCTTCCATGAGGCCCTGCAGGGTCACAATGGCCCTTTGGTTCCCCACAGTGTCACAATGGTCTCCATGATTCCATGGGGCCTTGCAATGCCACAATGGTCTCCATGGATCCACGGTGCCCTGCAGGATCACAACGGCCCTTGGGCTGCACCAGGCCCTGGAATGCAACAATGGCCTCTTGGCTCCACAAAGCCCTGCTGCTTCACACCGGCCCCTTGGCACCATGCAGCCCAGCAGGGCCACAGTGATGTCCTTGGTTCCATGAGATCCCACAATGTTAAAATGGTCCCTTGCTTCCATGCAGCCCAGCAGTGCCACAACAATGTCCGTGGTTCCACAGGGTCCCCACAGTGTCACAATGGCTCTTTAATTTCAGAAGGCCCCAAAGTGTCACAATGGTCTCCATGGTTCCATGGGGCCCCACAGTTTCACCATGGTCTCCACAGGAAGGAATCCATGAATCCCCTGTGTTTCATGGCCTCATGAACTGCAGCCACCAGAGGCCAAGGCCAGCCGGACCTGTCTGTCCTGGCAGCTTTTGTCTGGCAGAAACCGTTGTGGATAGGAATTCTGGAGGAAAAGCACCAATTTTGGCCATGGGTGCCTGTGCAGGAGGGACGATTCTTGTCCATAGGAAGGAAAGCACGGAGCCCTAGTGTTTGAAGACAAGTGAGACCCAGCCCTAAGGAAGCCAAGGGCAGCCAGAATGTTGGAAATGGCAGCTTTTGTTTGGGAGCAATCACAGATATTGATAATTTTGGAGAGGGAAATCTCGTTTTGGCAATGGGTTCCTGGATGAGAAGGACAGTTCTTTTCCATTGGAAAGAAAAGCTCAGGGTTTCAGGGGCACATTAGAAGAGACCCTCAACCAAGGGTCTGCCAAGGGCAGTTGGATCAGTCAGGCTGCTGCCCGAAACCCCAAGTAAAACACAAACTAACAGAGTGTCAGTTTATGCGGTGCTTTATTCAGGGCCCGGGGACCTGCGGACTCGCGTCCCAAGTCAGGATCCCACTGGTTCCCTTTTTAGAGGGTTTTTTATACCCTTTTTACAAATGGTTTATGTGCAGAAGTACACATTCTTCTGTAGATACATTCACCTTGAAGATAGCATTTTGGCGTCATAATTCTTACATGGTTGCTTATCTTAGGACTATAGTGTTCTCCCCCTCAATCTCTCTCTTACGCCACTGCCCACCACCAGTACTTTATTTATGTTTATACTTTAACCTTATCACTAACGGTTCTGCATGCTCTTAGCACAGCACATTCCTAAGTTAGTTTCCCAGGGCCTACTCTGGGGACTGCAGTCTTCAAGCCTTAGCATTACTACTACTATTATGGTTTATACACTTTATATTCTAATATTCAGGCTTTCTAGTCCATATGGTAACAATTCCCCCCTTTTGAGCATTCTTCAGAGTCTTCTGCAAGGATGCTCAATTCTTCCAAGTGATAGTTTCTAGATATGATGGTGGAGGGTTGTTTCAGGAAGTTGGTTGAATCACTTCTTTTCGAGTCACGGCCTTCATGATTTGCCGTGTGTGTGTTCCTTCTTTAGCAATTATTCCTAAAAGACATCTATACATAATCACAATTACTACAATGATTATTACAATCATTATTCCATTTTGAATAATTGAGGATAACCAACCAGAGACCTGGATTCCCAAAGAACTGAATAAAGCTCCAACCCAATTATGTTCTGCATCTTTTTGTACTTCATGTATGTTTAGTTCAATTCGCTCCAATTGACCTATATCCTTTTCTACTTCCTTCGTGACATTTGGGATATGTACACAACAGTGATCATCCCTTCCTTGTAAATATCCACAAACTCCGTGTTCCTTTAATAAGAGCAGATCTAATGCCATTCTATTCTGGATTGTCATCCTGGTTGTGGCTTGTAATTGTAGATTAAGATCTCTAAATCCCTTTTTTGTTACTGCTGCCAATCTTTCTGTCTGCTCTAGTAATTTATATAACATTTCCCGGTTTCTATATGTAGATACAGGTGCAAATAAAGATTCAAGCATCCAACCGAATTTTACACTTTCCCCTGGCTCGTGCCATTCATTCTCTAGATTTACTGCCTCGTCTGTCTCAGGGCTTAATCCCCTTTTCGTCCTTTTCTCTTGGTCTTCCTTGGTTAATTTGGACTGTTTCCAAAATGGACATAAGGTTGGTATCCCTAACATTATTTGAGTAATCGGACCACCTATCGGTAAATGTGTAGTCCATTGGCCATGTCCCATTACCCAGACTGAATTTCCGGGGCTTCGTACTGTGGTTGATTGACAATCTTTCCGAGCTCCTTTTAATTCTCCCGTTATTGTATGGTTGTATCTCTGACATTCACATCCCCATTTCAACAACACCCGAACGGGTACTAATCCAATTTGGGATTCTGGGGTATCACAGGTTATGACTTTACTACAGTTCCAACCTGATATTTGGGCTAGTCTGTTGTGGTGCACTGTTTCAGCTTCGAGGGCCCCTGGATGTTCCTGGCTTTTTTTGACCCAATCCATTCGATACACCAGTGTATTGATCCGATATAACTATAGGGTTCCAGTAGGCTAGGACCCCAAATTGCTTTCCATTGCTCCCACTCTTCTTTCCCTTCTTGACACACTATCTCATGATAATAATCTACTACAGGTTTTCTTCTTTTCTGATTTACTTCAAATGTGCACCACCCAACATTTTTGTATTGACCTATTTCAGTGAATACAGAATTTGGTAATTTTAAACATTCCGATCTTTGCCCTGGGGTTGACCACCGTCTTCCATAGGTATAAACCTCTTCTACTATTCTAGTGCGATTTCGTAGCTCTCTGTGGCATTTCCTCATTCCATTTACTATTTTTGGGGGCATTTCTCCCAATGGGATGATTCCCCACGGTATAGGGTCACTTGCTGCCTTTGGCAAGGGCAAACACGCTGTTATCGCTGTTACATTTTGCATTTTCCCAAAATCCCTAATTAATCCCACTACCAAATTCTCTTGCCCCAATTCCTGTTTCACATTTTCCATTTCTTTTGCTTGTTGGACCATTCTAGTTTCTCTCATCCTGCAAAGATTCCCTAATTTGAGAGTGCAATTGATTCTCAATGAAGGACCATCCCACATGTCAATTCTCATACTTGTGGGTGTTACTTGTATTGGATAAGAATACCCTTTTGTCTTAAAACCCTCCGCCAAAATTTTTACATCTAAGTTCCCATAATCGAAGCTTTCCCTGATCCATACCATGCATGAAAATTGACCAACCTGGGCTTTTTGCAAGTGTGAGATCATTAGGGTAGTATTACCTTTCTGTTGTTTCATATCCCAAATTGTCACAATTCCTTCTGAAAATACCTTATTTGTAGTGATCAATTTCCATTTCGTCTTTACTTCATCAAATCCAGCTCCCTGGTCATCAGAAAACAAACAGGTTAGATTTACATTTGCCCCTTGTGGTACAATCACTGTTGGTTTAGGAACAGTAACTTTAACAAAGGCATCTCCGATACGAGCAATGCTCAACATTAACATCGCAATCAAGGCCTTGCCCTGAACACCAGTTTTGTGTTGGTTAAAGGTTGGACTTCCCATCGTGACGGGACTTTCTTGATTCGGGTGTAGTGTATCCAATTGTCGATCCCTTGGACCTTTACGGCTGTGTATGTAGTCATAATCACTTGTTGGGGACTGTCCCATGTTTCTTTTAGTGGTTCCACAGTCCAGTTTTTTATGTAGACTTGGTGTCCAGGCTGTATATTGTGGACGGGATTCTCCAGAGGCAAAGGTCGATTCCACTGCAACGCCCCCCGTAGTGCTGTAAGAGTCTTATTGAGAGACAAAATGTAATTTAACAGTACTTGATCTCCTGCCACATTAGGGTCCCCTTTGTAAGTTGCAGCATGATAGGGTTTGCCGTATAAAATTTCATACGGACTTACTCCTACTTTGTCTCTAGGTTTGATCCTGACCCTTAACAGAGCTAAAGGTAATGCTTGAGGCCATTGTATCTTTGCTTCTTGGCAGATTTTCTTAATTTGGCCTTTTAGTGTCTGATTCATCTTTTCTACTTGTCCACTAGACTGAGGTCTCCAAGGTGTATGGAGATTCCATGTTATCCCAAGTACCTTAGCCACTTCTTGCACTATTCCTGCCACAAAATGAGGTCCCCTATCTGAGGACATCCCTAGTGGGATTCCAAACCTAGGGATGATTTCTCGAAGTAAAGTTTTAATCACTTCTTTTGCTTGGT
The DNA here is from genome assembly GCF_052056855.1 of Sturnus vulgaris. Classification (NCBI taxonomy): domain Eukaryota; kingdom Metazoa; phylum Chordata; class Aves; order Passeriformes; family Sturnidae; genus Sturnus; species Sturnus vulgaris. Next base: position 223,043 of record NW_028276071.1, on the reverse strand, counting down.
TTGTTCTACATGGGAATGCCTCTGGCCAGCCTGAGAAGGTACATATATAGACTAAAACATACTTATACCCCTGTGCTTTTGGTAATTCTGAAAAATCTATCTGCCAATAATCTCCTGGCTGTGGGCCTATTTGCAATTTTCCCATTTGCACTTGCCTACGTGTCATTGGGTTGTTCTTAATACAAACTGGACACATTGCATTGATCCTTTTGGCCATTGTTAACATCTGATTGGAGATCATTTTTTGTTTTAGAAATTGCACTAAAGCTTCTGCTCCCCAATGGCATTTGTTATGTTCAATTTCTAATATCATTTTCATTATTTTTGTTGGCAATATCACTTGTCCTACGGCAGTTACATACCATCCGGCCGCATTCTTCTTAGCTTGTACTAGCCGTGCTAATTTTCCATCTTCTGGTAGGTATACTGGTACTTCGTCCATAAAAGCTTCTGCAGGGTTGGTACGTGCTGGTAGCAACGCCATTTGGGTCCATACCTCGCGAGCAGCCTGTCTGGCTGCTCTGTCAGCCAGACGATTTCCCTGGAATGCTCTTTCTTCTCCCTGCTGGTGTCCTTTTACATGCATTACTGCTACCGCCTGGGGCTTATGTACTGCTTCCAGTAGTTGCACAATTTGTTCTCGGTGTTTAATTGACGAACCCTGTGAATTTAATAGTCCTCTCTCCTTCCATAATGCCCCATGTACATGTATTACCCCAAATGCATATTTAGAATCAGTCCAAATATTTACTCTTTTCCCTTGACTTAATTCCAAGGCTCGGATGAGGGCTTGGATTTCAGCTTTTTGTGCTGATGTTCCGGGAGCCAAGGCTCTGGCTTCTATAACCTGTCTTAGAGTTACCACTGCATACCCGGCGTACCTGGTTCCATTCTCCACGAAACTAGATCCATCGGTATACAGCTCCCATTCAGGTTCGTCTAAGGGCTCATCCTTTAGATCCTTGCGGGTAGCGTACACCTGTTCGATGGTCTCCACACAGTCGTGTACCAGGTTGCCTTCTTCTTGGGTGGCTCTAAGAAATTCGGCTGGATTGAGATGGTTAGTTACCTTCATTTCAACATCATCATGTTCCCTAAGGATTGCCTGGTATTGCAGCATACGGCTGGAGGAGAGCCAATGCCCCCCTTTTTGTTCCAAAACTGCTATTACCATATGTGGGACAAACACTTCCATTTTCTGCCCCATAGTTAGTTTTCTAGCTTCTTGTATCAGAAGCACTGTTGCAGCAACAGCTCTAAGGCAGCCAGGCCATCCAGCGCTTACTGAATCCAGTTGTTTTGAGAAGTACCCCACCGGGCGCTTCCATGTTCCCAATTTTTGTGTCAACACCCCAATCCCCAGTCTTTGCCTCTCATTTACATATAGTTGAAAGGGTTTTGTGAGATCTGGCAACCCTAATGCAGGTGCCTCTTTTAGAGCTTGCTTCAAGTTCTGAAATGCCTTTTCTTGTATTTTATTCCATTTAAATTCAGGATTCTTGACTGCCTCATACAGAGGTTTTGCTTTTAGTCCAAATTCTGGAATCCACAACCGGCACCACCCTGCCATTCCTAAAAAGAACCTTAACTCTTGTGGATTTCGAGGTGTTGGTATAGCACATATTGCCTGGATCCGGTTCACCCCTAATTTCCGAACTCCTTGTGATATCTCGCATCCCAAATAAATGACTTGTGTTCTTACCAGCTGGGCCTTTTCTTTTGACACTCGGTATCCAGCTTGTCCGAGCATGTTGAGGAGTTCAATGCTGAGTCTTCGACAGATATCTTCTTCTGTTGAGGCTAGAAAAATATCATCTACGTACTGTAGAAGAATAAATGAGAAAGGTGACTCCTTTACCTGGGTTAGTCTCCATTCTTCCAGTTCCCGGGCTAGTTGGTTTCCGAAGATGGTTGGAGAATTCTTGAATCCTTGTGGTAAACGTGTCCAGGTGAGCTGTCTTTTCCATCCTGTAGCAGGGTTTTCCCATTCGAAAGCAAAAATTTTCCTACTTTCAAATGCCAAAGGGATACAGAAGAATGCATCTTTCAAGTCAATTACTGTGAACCATTTAAATTTCTCCGAGACAGCTGTTAGCAATGTATATGGATTTGCTACTACTGGATGAATATCCTTTGTTATATTATTGATTGCCCTCAGATCTTGAACTAACCTGTACTTACCATTGGACTTCTTTACCGGAAATATGGGGGTATTGAATTCTGATTCACATTTCTGTAATACCCCTAAACTAACAAACTGATCTATTAAGGGTGCTACTCCTTTCCGAGCCTCCAGTTTCAGAGGGTACTGCCTTATCCGTACGGGTTGTGCTCCTTCCTTCAATTCCACAACTACCGGTTGTGCTGCCTTTGATTTTCCAGGGATCCCTGTTTCCCATACCCATGGTACCACAGCCTGTTCTATTTCTGTGGGGATTTCTGTTGCCTCTACTTCTTTCGCTGTAAATAATTTGGCTATATTATCTTCTGGAATTTCTAATTTTACTCTTCCTTTTTCAAAGATTATTTTTGCCTCTAACATTGATAACAAATCCCTCCCCATTAATGATTCTGGGCTATTTGGCATGTATAAAAATTGATGATCAAATTCTTTCCCCCCAAACTTTATATCCAACGGACGTAAAAATGCCCTTTCTTCCACCTGTCCTGTAACCCCTACCACCCGAATGGTAGAATCACTTAGAGGTCCTAATTTGGTGTTAATTGCAGAATATGTAGCCCCCGTATCTACTCTAAATTCCAATGGTTCCCCGTCTACTTCTAAAACTGCCTTCAGATCCCGATCTAGTCAGCTTTGATTCTGGTAGCTTCCCATCATAAAGGCTTGGGCGACACCCTGTGGCCCTCCCTGAACTGCACTTGAATTATTTATCAACCCCTCCCCGCTATTCAGCCCGAATCCCATACCTTGATTAAGTGGACATTCGTTTTTCCAGTGTCCTCTGTTCTTGCACAAGGCACACTGATCCAATCCCAATCTCATTTTTCCTTGTCCCATTTGTAATTGGTTTGGGAATCCCCTTCCACCCATCGAAATTCCTCCCCTAGCCATTCCTCGTCCCCGTCCGCACCCCCGGCCACCTCCCCACATACCATTCCCCGTTATCTGCTGTAGTACTGCCAACATACTAGCTTGTTGTTTCTTAGCAGTCTCTTTTTCCCTATTATTATACACCTTCCACGCAACTTCTAAAAGTTTATCCAAATTCCATGTATCTTCCCCTTCTAATTTCTGCAACTTTTTCCGAATATCCTCTTGGGATTGTCCCATAAAAACTAAAGCTAGCTGCAATTTCCCTGATTCCCCTTCAATTTCTAAACTGGTATATTTTCGAGCAGTTTCCTTAAGCCTTTCTAAGAAAGCTGACGGGGACTCATTTTTCTCCTGCCTTACTGAATACAACTTGGACCAGTTTAACGTCTTAGGTATCCCGCTCCGTATTCCTTCTATCAACAATTCTTGATAAGCCTTAAGTCTACGGTAACCCCCTGTTGAATTAACATTCCACTCTGGATCCTCCCGCGGCACCAAATCATTTAATGTACCATCCGCTATTTGCAACCTAATCATTTCTCGTGCCTTTTCCCTCATAGCTCTAAACACCATCTCTTTCTCAGTAGAGTCCATTATTGTATCCAGTAAGACCTGTAAATCATTCCAGTCTGGATTTTGTGTTTTAATCACCATTTTCACTACCCTTGCCGCCCGTTCAGGATCCTCCCGATAAGCCCCCGCAGACTGCTTCCAAATTAACAAATCATTAGGAGAAAAAGGAACTTTCACCATTTCTCATTCCCCGTGGGGTCCAACCGCTTCCCGCAACGGAGCCATCAATTGTGCACCCCTTTTTCCCTTCTTCTCCCGCCCGCTACGGGTCCTTTCACATAGAGGAGTACGCGGCTTATCAACGACTTTTCCTTTCTCTAAATCCCCCCCCCTTTTCTTCCCCATTCACCTCTTCTTCCGACTCACTCGGTTCACTCTCCTCCAGGGGAGGGGCACTAGGTGCTACCAACAGAGAAACATCCTCCTCAGGGTCTGAAAATTTAACAGAATACTCCTTCCCTTTCTGCCACCCTTTGCAGCCCGCACAACCATCTGTTGCTGTTTTTAAGACCATAATGCCACACTCCTTCTGCCGTTCCGGCTTATTTTTCAAATAATAAAACAAATCAAGATACGGGATTTCTTCCCATTTCTCATTATTTTGTAAGAAATGCATAAGAGGAGTTATAATATCAGGATTTAGAGTACCATTTCGGGGCCATTGCATACCCTCAGGTTCGTATTGGGGCCACACATGATTAAAAAAATCAATCAATTTCTTTTTACTCAGTTCTTGACCAAATTTCCCCACCTTCCAATGTTGCAACAAACAGCCCAAGGGTGAATCATTCGGAATTTCCATCCCCGAACTAGCCAGAACTTTAAAGGTTTTAAAAGGCATCATAACACTCACACTCACACACTTTACTATTATTTCCACACTCACACACCCTTTACCACAATTCTTGCCTTTCTCGTCGCCGCGAGTGGCAAGTGCTGGATCTGCGCAATCACTGTTGCGTCTGACGACCAGCGCCTAGGCTTCCTTTTCCACAACCTTTAAGACGTCCTTTGCCCCCGGTGCGGGATCACCGTCCCGTCTTAATCGGCGGGCTTTCCCTTTCAATAAAGAATAAAGCACCTTGCAGGCTTACCTCACAGTCGTCCGTCAGGCGCGGGGTCGGGCACGGGTTGATGTCTCCCCAGAAATCACCTGGTGCCGGCGTGGAGTAGATCAGCTCGCGAACCGCCCCTGCCGCCCCCGGAGTCCTGCCGCGGTGGCCAAAACTGCTGCCTGAAACCCCAAATAAAACACAAACTAACAGAGTGTCAGTTTATGCGGTGCTTTATTCAGGGCCCGGGGACCTGCGGACTCGCGTCCCAAGTCAGGATCCCGCTGGTTCCCTTTTTAGAGGGTTTTTTATACCCTTTTTACAAATGGTTTATGTGCAGAAGTACACATTCTTCTGTAGATACATTCACCTTGAAGATAGCATTTTGCGTCATAATTCTTACATGGTTGTTTATCTTAGGACTATAGTGTTCTCCTCCTCAATCTCTCTCTTATGCCACTGCCCACCACCAGTACTTTATTTATGTTTATACTTTAACCTTATCACTAACGGTTCTGCATGCTCTCAGCACAGCACATTCCTAAGTTAGTTTCCCAGGGCCTACTCTGGGGACTGCAGTCTTCAAGCCTTAGCATTACTACTACTATTATGGTTTATACACTTTATATTCCAATATTCAGGATTTCTAGTCCATACGGTAACAACACAGCAGTTCCTCATTGGAACAAAGGAACCATTTTTGACAGCACAGAAACTCATGGAACCAAGGGGTTGTGGTGACACAGCAGGGCCACATGGAACCAAGGAGACCTGTGACATTTAAGAACCTTTTAGAACCAAGGGTCCACTATGACACTGTACAAACAAGGAGACCATTGTGACACTATGGAAGCTCATGGAACCAAGCAGCCATTGTGACACTCCAGGGCCTTGTTGAACAAGGGAAACCATTGTGACACTCCAGAACCCCATGGCACTAAAGGTTTACTGTGACACAGCAGGGTCCCATGGAACCAATTATCCATTGTGACAATTTGGATCCCAGGAGACCGTGGTGAGACTACGGAAGCTCGTGGAACCGTGGGTCCATTGTGACACTCCAAGGCCTTTTGGAACCAAGGGTCTGTCATTAAACTGTGTGGCGTCACGGAGCCATGAGCCATTGTGACACAGCATGGCCACATGGAGCCAAGGGGCCACTGTGACACTGTGGATCCAAGGAGACCATTGTGACTGAGGAACCTCATGGAACCACGAGTCCATTGTTACACTGTGGGGCCCTGTGGAAGCAAGGGGACCACAGTGACATTGCAGGGCCTCATGGAACAATGGAGACTATTCTGACACTTTGGGAGCCACTGGAACCAAGGGGCCATTTCAGCCTGGCAGGGCCTCATGGAATCAAGGGCACTACAGTGAACACTGTGGGTCTGCATGGGATGAAGGGTCCATTCTGACACCATGGAACCAAGGAGACCATTGTGACACTATGGGGCACCATGGAAACAAAGGTCCATTGTCACTCAGCATGGCCTCATGAAACCATGGAGGCCATTTTGACACTTTGAGGCCTTGTGAAACCAAAGGGCCATTGTGGCACTTCAGAGCCTTGTGGAGCCAAGGGGACCATAGTGACACTGTGGGGCTCAGTAAAACCAATGGTCTGTTGTGATACTGTGGGATCTCATGGAATCAATGGTCTGTTTTGACACTGCAGGGCCTTATGGAATCGTGGAGACTATTGTGACACTACAGGTGATGCCTTGGAGCGGCTACCTAGAACAGAGGCTAGACAAGGTTAAGAGAATAAATTGTTTATTTATTAAAGGCATTTAATAGATTCACTTTGGGCAGTCAAAAACCTCCCAGGGGCTACACTCAAGAGGGATTGTGATGATGAGTTTCTCAGGCAAATTCAAGTTTGGTCCATTTACATATCAGAGGTTAATCCTCCAATTACAGCTTCAGGTAATGAAGCCACATTACCTCAGTTTTCTCACCCTTGAATTCACTTTTGTTTATACTTTTCAGAGCCTGAGGCTGTAGGGTGTCCTTGAGTTTCAGGCCTAGATGAATTGTTTTGTTTGACCAAAATATGAATACAGTTAACAAGCATCTTGTATGAAGTTTAGAGTTATGCACTATTGCAGTACTGAATATGAAAAATATAAAGGGTAAAATCTTATGACATCACAGGACTCACTGAACCAAGGGGCCACTGTGACACTTTGCAGCCCCGTTGAACCAAGGAGTCCATTGTGACACTACAAGGCCTCATGGAAGCAAGGAACCATTGTGACACTATGGGGTCTTGTGGGGCCAAGGGGTGATTGTGTCACTGTGTGGCACCATTGAACCAAGGAGTCCATATTGACACTACAGGGTCCCATGGAACTAAGGATTCATGGAACAGTGCAGGACCCCATGGAAACAAAGGTCCATTGTGACATTGTGGGACTTTATGGAATCCTGGAGGCCATGATGACACTTTGAGGCCTCGTTGAATCAAGGGGCTCTGCAGGGACTCATGGAACCAAGGAGACCCTTCTGACACTGTGAGTCCCCATGGAACCAAGGGTCCATTGGGATACTGTGGCACCAAGGAGACCCCTGTGACACTGCAAGGGCTCATGGAAACAAGGGAACAAGGAACAAGTCTGATTGGCTTGGCTTGACTGATCCAACTGCCCTTGGCAGGTTGAGGGTCTCTTCTAATGTGCCCCTGAAACCCTGAGCTTTTCTTTCCAATGGAAAAGAACTGTCCTTCTCATCCAGGAACCCATTGCCAAAACGAGATTTCCCTCTCCAAAATTATCAATATCCGTGATTGCTCCCAAACAAAAGCTGCCATTTCCAACATTCTGGCTGCCCTTGGCTTCCTTAGGGCTGGGTCTCACTTCTTCAAACACTGGGGCTCCGTGCTTTCCTTCCTATGGACAAGAATCGTCCCCCCTGCACAGGCACCCATGGCCAAAATTGGTGCTTTTCCTCCAGAATTCCTATCCACAAGGGTTTCTGCCAGACAAAAGCTGCCAGGACAGACAGGTCTGGCTGGCCTTGGCCTCTGGTGGCTGCAGTTCATGAGGCCATGAAACACGGGGGATTCATGGATTCCTTCCTGTGGAGACCATGGTGAAACTGTGGGGCCCCATGGAACCGTGGAGACCATTGTGACACTTTGGGGCCTTCTGAAATGAAAGAGCCATTGTGACACTGTGGCGACCCTGTGGAACCAAGAACATCACTGTGGCCCTGCTGGGCTGCATGGTGCCAAGGGCCAGTGTGAAGCAGCAGGGCTGTGTGGAACCAAGAGGCCATTGTTGCATTCCAGGGCCTGGTGCAGCCCAAGGGCCGTTGTGATCCTGCAGGGCACCGTGGATCCATGGAGACCATTGTGACACTGTGGGGAACCAAAGGGCCATTGTGACCCTGCAGGGCCTCATTGAAGCAAGGGGCCATTGTGACACTGCAGAAACAAGGAGAGCATTGTGACACGCTGAGGCCCCAAAGAATTATGGCGAGTGCCCAGGAGATAAAACCCACTCGTGTCAGCTGAGCTGTGTGACTCTGCAGGGCCAGGACGTTCCAGCAGGTGTGTGCTGCTGTGCCAGTCCCCTGGCAGGGATCTCACACAGGCAGGTGCAGCACTGAGGAGCTTGGTCTGTGGCTTTGGTGGCATGACCAGTGTGAGAAGGTGCCCCAGGGTTTTGAGCATCTCTCCAGTCTCTTCCATCAGCCACTTCCAGACCTGGAGACTCTCCCCAGTTTCTTGGTCTATTTGTTCTGTGCTTATCTCCTTCCTCCTGCTGATTTCAGCACTGCTCTAGGGACAGCATCAGCCCTGCCCGGGCTCCCTCCTCACCCAGCCCTTGGCAGAGCCCAGAGCAGGGCTCTCTGTGATCCCTGGCACGGGATGTGGGTGCTGGGACTGGACACTGAGGTGTGGAGTGGACACTCTGGTGGGGAACATTTGCCCACCCAAAGCACTCCCTGTGCCGTGCCGTGTCTGATGAGGGGATGTGGGGCCTGTGCTGGCCAGGGGGGCTGTGCTGCCTCAGGGACAAATGACAGGCATGAGCCACAGCACAACGACCAGGAGGTGGAAGTGAGGAGAAGACACAGAGGAGGAATTCAGAAATCTGCCCTGAGCGTGTGTTCATGTGTTTAGGAAAGCCAAAGCTCAGCTTGAGCTGATGGAGGCTGCAGGAAACACCCAGAGCAAAGTCAATTCATTGCTGTGTTAGAATTCAAAATGCAATGTCTGTAAGCCAAAGTTTAAAACTAAACACAAGTAGAGATAGGTTTAGCTTTTGAATTTAAGATCTAGAAGAAATAAAGGTACTTACAAAGGGAACAAGAAGTTGTAGAGTGCAGCAATGTAAGTTTGTGTGTGAGGATATAATTGGCTAAGAAAGTTCACTCTGTGGAATGAGTCTGTGAAACAAAATATCTTAGTATTGAATTAGAAACATAAATATCTCTGTTGACAGTGTTTTATTGGTTAATAAATCCTTAAAAGACCTTGTAACCATAAGTCTTGTGACTTCTAAGCCATGCTGTGACCACTTCTAAGACAAATTTACCCTTTCTACCTGGATAGAAAATTAAACAAAATAAATCACACTTTCTAAAGGAACTCAGAAGTCCTGTCTCTCTGCTTCATTTGGAAAAACAAAAAGTCCCCACCAAAAATTACAACATAAAATCAATAAGGCCACACTTGAAAAATATATAATATAAACAATAAACACACATTTTGAAAATATAATGTAAAAACAACAAACCTGCACCAGGAAACACTTTCTCACTCATGTCTCTCAGTGGATCCCATTAGAACTTCAGGAAACTTTGGACTTTGAATTCTTTAGAGTTTTCTTTTCCTGCTCTAATTCAATCCATGGGAAACCTCCTTCACATTTATCAGTGGGACTCACTAAAAGTAAAAGAAACTTTGCAGTTTGAATCTGACTTGGAATTCTTGAGAGGTTTCTTCAACTCCCTCTCAGGGACTGATGTTCAGGGACTCAGCCCCAACCCCGAGAGGGTCATTAAAGTCCTTGTGCTGTGTCTGTGCTGCTGAGCTGGGCTGGGCTCCTGGCAAAGGCAGAGCTGCAGAGAGAGAGCCAATATTTCCAAAATCTTATTTGGATCTCCTTGGCAGCACCAAATGCACCAAGGGGCTCATTGGGATCAAGCAGTCCTGACAAACCATGGCTCTGCCTTGATTTTTATCTGGTCTGGTGCAGTTCATTAGGAAGGTTTTCAACTCCAGATATGGAGAAATATTTCCAAGATCTTCTAAGAAATATCCATTCTTATTTTAAAGGGTGTATTTTATTACTGGTCTCTTTAGAGCAGAGGTGATAGAAGCTTTCTGTGATTGTTGTTGATCCAGGGTCTCTCCTCAGGAACTCTGGCAAAAGGGGGTTTTCTTATTTTTCTTTTTCTTGTTTTATTTTTGAAGCAATCTAAAACTCCTAATGTCCCCCACTGCAAACAGACACACTCCTCAGGTGTGTGCCAGCCCAAGGTGCCACCAAAACCACTGCAGAGCTGCCCTGGGCCAGCTCTGAGGGTGGATCATCATCCCAACCTGCCCTGGGCCACTGCCAGGGGCTGTGGCCATGGACACTGCACTGACCCCACTGCTGGCTTTGGCTGCCACAGCAACCGGGAGAAGTTCAAGTTTCCTTGGGAACACTGGGGAGCACTGGGACAACCTGGGAAGATGGGAAGTGCTGAGGGGAATCTGGGTGGAATGCGATGGACTGTGGGCTGCACTTAAAAACACAGGGACATCCTGGGACATCCTGGGATTGACAGAGCCCGCCTGGAGCCGGGACTACAACACCTCTCCTGCCCTGTGCCCCACAGAACCCCGGTGTCCGTCCCCCACATGTCCCTTAAGTGTCCCCCAGACCCTCCAGGATTCAGAAGTGCCTCCTCAGCACCCATTCGGGACCCCATAAAAGTGTCCCCAGATCCCCTGAATGCTCCCAACCCCACAGATTCCCGTTACAGTCACTTCTGGAATTCATCTCCTGTAATCCCCCACGGCCTCAGAGTCCCTCATAACACAGTTCTGTACCTAAAACTCCTGCCGTGCTCTGAGCACTAAAGAGCCCGGTTAGAGCTCCCCAAGCTCCCCCCAAGTGCTCCCGAACCGTTCACGTTCCGTCCTGAGCACCTCAAGTCTCGGCTCGGACACAAAAGTGTCCCCCAGGTGCCTTCCCGGACCCCCAAACACCCCGGCCGAGCCACTTCCGGGACTACAGCTCCCATCATGCTCCGTGGTTCCCATAGAGTGCTATTGCAGCCATGACTTCATCTCCCATCATGCAGCATGCCCCACCGAGAGACATTGTAGCTGCACCTACAACTCCCATGATTCTCCGCGGCCCCTTTGAACCGTATTATACCTCTGCCTACAACTCCCATCATCCCCCGCGCCTCGGAGAGCCCCGTTAGAGCCCCCCGAGTGCCCGCTTGGACCCTGAATGGCCCCAGAGTCTCCTCCCTGACCCCCAAGTGCCACCCTGGATCCCCAAGAGCTCACCCAGACCCCGAAGTTTCTGTCCTAATCCTTAAGTGACCACCTGGCTCCCTGAAGTGTCCTCCAGACCCTCAAGTTCTCTCTAAATTCTCTCCCCAGACCCAAAACTTCCTGAAATGTACCCCAGAAATGTCTTCATGGACCCTAAAGTGACCCCGTTTTATCCTGTGAAAATGATTAAAAAGAAGAAAAAGGGATTAAAATAGGACTAATTATCATAAAGAGGGAAAAATTAATGGCCAGTAGTGGTCAATTAATTAATGAAGTGAATTGTGTTTCTTAGAATTAATGACCATTAATTTTTCTGATTTCTAAAAATTCATAGATTTTTTCATATAAATATAAAAATTCGGTATAAAAAAGAATAATAGTATTATAAAAATAAAAGCATAATTATATATTTGTTATTTAATTAAATTAACATATTAATAATAAATTGATAGGGGTTTTTTATGTTTTAGGATGTCATTCCCAGCTAGGCAATGTCAGACATGGTGAGGCTGGGGGTGAGGAGCAGGTTGTCCAAACAGGGTTGGCCTGCAAGGGGCTCATTGTTCTGCATGCCCAGACCTCCTAAGGAGACATTCAGCATCAAGATCGCTTAAGGAATGCTTCAGTGAGCTCTTCTCTGAACTGAAAAATAAAAATAATATGCCCTTGATGAAAACCAAAATTCCTTCTTGTCTCACACACAAGGAAAGCTCTGTCTCCTGCTGTTCACAAACAGAGAAGGGCTGGTGGGAGATGTGGTGCTCAGAGGCTGTTTTTTAATATTCTGTGAAAGCAGGTGGGGCATCAACAAAACTTCTACATTGGACTTAGAGAGAGCAGACTTTGGCCTATTCAAGATGTGGCTTTGTGGAGCACCAAATCAGGTACTGATTTTCTTAAGGGAAACAGCCTTTTAAAACAAAGGATTCCAGAAAGGATGGACACACGTCAAGAATGAAATCTTGAAGGCGCAGGAGCAGCCTGTCCCTCTGTGCCAAAAAGTGAACAGTGACCTAGCAAGGAAAATGACAGGCCTGGCTGGGCATGGAGGTTTTTCCAGGAACTCAGGGAAAAAAGAGGGTGCATCACCTGTGGACAGAGGGGCAGAAAACTCAGGAAGTGTTTAAGGATGTTGTTAGGTCATGCAGAAAGAAAATGAGAGAAGTGAAAGCTCAATTAGGATGTAACCTGGCCACTTTTGTGAAGAATAACAAAAATGATTTTAAAAATATATTTATGGGAAAAGGAGGGACAAGGAGAACCTCCATTCCTTATTGGATATAGGGGGAATATAATAAATAGGATGAGGAAATGGCTGCTATACTTAACTCATGCTTTGCCTCAGTTTTCAACAATAGGACAAGTTGTCCTCAGGACAAGTGTTCTCCTGAGCTGGTAGATGGGGACAGGGAGCAGAACAGACCCCCTGTAATCCAGGAGGAAGCAGCTGGGGACATGCTGAGCCACTCAGATGCTCACAGGTGTCTCTGGGAACAGATGGGATCCATCCTAGGGGGATGAGGGAGCTGCTGGATGAGCTCCCCAAGCTGCTCTCCATCATTTCTCATCAGTGCTGGCTCAGCAGGGAGGTGCCAGAGGACTGGAGGTGCCAATGTGAGCCCATCCCCAGGAAGGGCTGGAAGGAGGATGTGGGGAACTGCAGGCCTGTCAGCCTGACCTGGGTGCCTGCTGAGGTGATGGAACAGATCACCTTGAGTGCCATCCCAGGGCACCTACAGGATGGCTGAGGGATCAGAGGCAGCCAGCGTGGATTTCAATATCTGCATTGATGATCTGGATGAGGGCATTGAGTGCACCATCAGCAAATGTGCAGATGGCACCAAGCTGGGTGTGAGTGTGGATGTGCTGGAGGGTAGGAGAGCTCTGCAGAGGGACCTGGACAGGCTGGATCTAGGGCCCAAATTCCATCAAGGTGAGGTTTAACAAGACCAAGTGCTATGTCCTGCACTTTGGCCACAACAACCCCTGCAGTGCTCCAGGCTGGGGACAGAGTGGCTGGACAGCAGCCAGGCAGAAAGGGACCTGGGGGCACTGATGGACATCAGGCTGGACAGGAGCCAGCAGTGTGCCCAGGTGGCCAAGAAGGCCAATGGCTCCTGGCCTGGATCAGGAATGGTGTGACCAGCAGGAGCAGGGCAGTGATTCTTCCTCTGTGGTCAGCACTGGTTGGGCAGCACCTCGAGTGCTGTGTCCAGTTCTGGGCCCCCCAATTAGGAAGGACATGGAGGGGCTGGAGCATGTCCAGAGAAGGGCAACAAGGCTGGTGAGGGGTGTGGAACACAAGTCTTGTGAGGAGTGACTGAGGGAGCTGGGGATGTTTATCCTGGAGAAGAGGAGGACTCGGGGTGACCTTATGACTACAACGCCCTGAAAAGTGGTTGTAGTCAGGTGGGGATTGGTCTCCTTCTTCAGGCAACATCTGACAGAATGAGAGGACGCAGTCTTAAGCTGCACCAAGGGAAATATAGGTTGGATATTAGGAAAGCATTTTTTACAGAAAGGATGATAAAGTACTAGAATGATCTGGCAGTGGTTGGTGGAGACACCATCCCTGGATGTGTTTAAAAACAGACTGGATATGGCACTCAGTGCCATGGTCTAGTTGAGGTGTTAAGGCAGGGGTTGGACTTGATGATCTTGAAGGACTCTTCCAACCCAGTGATTTTGTGATTCTGTGAATTCTCTGAGTCTTTCAGCTGAATCCTCTGTCCCTGTCCCTTCCCTGTGTCTCTGTTGCAGATGGAAGCTGCTGGTGCCTTTCTCACTTTTTTCCCATTTCCTGAATACACACAGATGTTCCTAGGAGTGTTCAGCAGGTGTTGCTCAATGTTTATGCAAAGCTTTTGTATCCTCATGGAACCAAGGAGACCCTTGTGACACAGTGAAACCCCATGGAACCAAAAATCCATTGTGACATTGGGGCTGGATGGTACCAAGGAGACCATTGGGATACTGTGAATCCAAGGACACCATGGTGACACTGGAAACTGATGGAACCATGGGCATTGTGACACAGCAGGGCCTCATGGAACCAAGGAGTGAATTGTGACTCTATCAAACCTCATGGAACCAAGGGGCCTTTGTGACTCTGAGGAACTTCACAGAACCAAGAGTCTATTGTGACATGGGGTACTCATGAAACCATGGAGAGCATTTTGAAACCAAGGCCTGCTGGAATCAAAGGTCCATTGTGGCTCTTCAAGGCCCTGTGGACCAAGGGGAGCACAGTGACACTGTGGGGTCCATGGAACCAAGGGGTCATGGTTACACTGTGGAGCTTTATTGAACCAACAGTCCATGGTGACACTGCAGGGCAGTATGAAATCATGGAGAACATTGTGACACTACACGATGTCATGGAATCAAGGGGCCATTGTGACACTGTGGGGACTTGTGGGACCAAGGGGCAGTTGTGGTACCATGGAAATTGTGGCAACTGTGTCACCATGGAACCAAGGAGTCCATTGTGACACTACAGGATGCCATGGAACTAAGGATTCATGTCACAGTGTGGGACACATGGAACTGAGGGGCCATTGTGACACTGTGGGGCTTCATAGAATTACAGAGACCTTTGTGACACTGCAGGGCTTCATGGAATGAAGGGGCTGTTGTGACACTGTGTGCCCTCATGGAACCAAGGAGAGAATTGGGACACTGAGGAACATAATGGAGTTGCTGCAAATGATACAACTTGAAATTTTTTAATGTAACTTCAGTCAGGATTTATGTTCACCTTTGCCCAGGGGGAGGGGAATTGAAGTTTCTATTTGAAAGACTTGGTTCACCAAGGTTGGGTGAGACCTGATGAGTTTAACATCTACAGATTGGGAGTAGCCAGAAGATACAGAGGAGGTAAAGGAACATTAATGAACATCACCCCCAGTGTGCTTGGAGACACCTGGTGTGGAAAAAGATTGGTGAGAGAATCAAAGAATGAGGACATAATTCACATCAAAGACAAAGGGATCAACAGCCAACAGCCAATCAAATACTAAGAATTGTGTAATTTAAGATCAATGAACGTGAATTTCTTTGGGCTTTGTCTGTATAAATATGTGAAAAGCCTAGTAAAGAACCATGTGTGATGGAATGATTTTCACTGCACAAGGCAGGCATTTGTGGGTGGAATGATTTCTATTGCACATGCTGGCTACAATATTATCCTGGCCAGAAGAAAGTAATGCCTAAATTCTCTACAAATGAGAAGATATTGTTGGAGAGTTTCTGCCTTTCATGCAGTTTCAGTGTCAGTCCTAGTGAGGTCCATCACCAACACAGGCTCCTCCTGGACTCCTTGGAGGAGAGAGTTGGAAGCCATGATTGCACAAAGCTCTCATAGACTCCAAGGCAAAAGCAAAACCCGAAGTCATCTGAAAAACCTGCAGTGCCTGGGAGCATGAAGGAGCCCCCAGGGCCATTCCTGACCAAGGCTCCCCAGGGACTCATAAGCAGATCCCTGAGGCCACTGGGATGTGGGGGGATGCTGAGGGCAGGACAAGGGGTGACAGTGGCCAGCCTTGCTGGGGCTGTTCCAGGAGGCCCCAGTGGCTCAGGACAAGGTGTCTCCTCCCAGCCCTTGGTGGCACAGACCCTGCTGTGCCCCAGGACACCAAGACTTGGCTTCTCCTGGGCACTGCCAGCCCTGCCAGGGCCCTTGGCCATGTCCAGCACAGCTTGTCCTGCACTGTCCCACAGCTGCTGCTGTGTCCCTGCAGGCTGCACACTCCCATCTCGCTGCCCCTGCCTCTGCCCTGCCATTGCCAGCCCTGCCCTGACCTCTGCCCACCCTCACCCTCTGTGCCTTGGGACACACACACATGCACTGAGCTCATCCTCCTCCTCCTGGCTGCTTCTCCTGCCACAGCACTGCCCTGGGAGGGTTCATTCCTCACTGGAGCTGCTGTGTTTGTACTGGTGCATTTTATAGCTCTGCTTCTGCTTCTCTGTCAATTCTGCCTTCAAAGAGCTCTCCAAGGAAAAGATTAATTGAATGGTGGAATAACAGAGGTGGGAAGAGCCCCCTGAGCCCTCTTGGCTTGGGTGTGGCTGGGATGGAGTTCCCTTTGCCCAGAGCAGCCCCTGTTCTGCTGTGCTTGGCTCTCTTGGCTGGAGTGGGTTTGGTCCCAGCCCGAGGCTTTGGCTGCTCCTGGGCAGGGCTGGCCCCACATGAGGCATCTCTGCAACCCCCCAACCAATGTCCTGGGGATGGGCAAGTGTTCCTGGGGACACAGGGATGGGACAGCTGGGCTGGACTGACCCTAGGGATCTTCCATTCCATGGGATGTCCAGATCAGCAGGGAAATGAGGGGGAGAAGACGGTCTCTGGATTTTCTGTATATAATACATTTGTCTTCCAAAATAACCAGTACATGTGCTGAATTCTTGTCTCTCCATGATCTTCATTGCTTCTGCATTTGGCCTTTGCTTTTTAGTCCCCCTAACATTAATCTCTTCTTAAGGTAACCTACAATATGTCCATCTTATTTTCTCCTGTTTTCTGAGTGAGGAGGGACAGTGACAGAGACACTTGGCTGTCACTTGATGCCCAGTGGGGTTTAACCACAGTCACCTTGCCCAACTCTGCTCTTATGGGCACGCCCAGCAATGTCAGGGCTCTGTCAGGTGCCCAGCCCTGAGCTGGGCTCATGCCCTGCTCACAGCCCCAGGGGTGTCCAGGGACACGAGTCCTTCCCTGGCACACACACACACAGTTCATTGCAGCACGGGCAGGGGCTCCCTGGGCTCTGCTGCCACTGCCAGAGCCTGGCAGGGACCTCAGCCCTGCGGGTGTCACCCTGCCCTGCCCCTGCCCGAGGTGCCCCATGGCTGGAGGGATGGACACGGGGAGCTCTGGGCACAGGAGCTCATCCCAGCCCTGCATCCAGGGGTTCCCAGGGGATGTTACTCTCTGGAAACTCCAGGAACAGCTGCAGGTGTTTGTGTCACTGGGTTTATGTCCCCTCACACACACACAGGATGTTCAGGGCTGTGCAATGTCCCTGCACTGCAAACACAGACTCCTGACCCGGTCACTTGATGTCCCTCCAGGGAGGGAAGAACAACCTCTGTTCCCTGGGGTGAGAGGCCACTCCTGGGGGCAGTGCTGGCTTTGCCAGGGCACTGCTGGGACAGCCCCACCCTGAACACTGCCACACTTGTGCTGGTCACTGCTGCTCTCCTCTCCAGGGCGCTGTGTTGGGAACATCCTTGAGAGAAAACTGGGAAGGAGATTGAAGCTTTCAGGCCCTGCACTGGGGAGATGCCCTTGCATGATGGAAATGCTGCTGCAGAGCCCAGCTCTGTCCCAGCTGTGCCCATGGCCTGTCCCTGCCTGCAGTCCCTGGACAGTCACACAGCAGGACTGGGACTGAGCTGAGAGAGCCCTGAGGCCTTAAACCAACACAGGGCTCTGAAGGGCAGTGTGGAAATGAAGGAAGGGGAGGTTCTGGAGCAGAAGCCCTGGGGCTGCCTGGCAGTGAGGAGCACTCGGGTTCCCTTTTCACCTCAGCTCTGCCCAGAGGCACCAACCCTGCAGCTCCAGAGAAGCCAGGGAGCAATAATGTCAGGGCAGCACGGTAATACAGAGTTCTTTATTTTGTGTAAGCACATAAGTAGAATAGCTCCCAGGTTATAGAGTCTCTGGGTTTGCTAGAAGGGCAAACACTGAATTTAAAATCCTATAGTCAAAGACTTCTGTGCAAACAAACTCTCAATACTGTAACACCTGTGTGAGTAGCAAGAAATACAGGACACAAAGTGAGCGTAAATGTAACACAACAACACCTATGCAGAAAAAGAACAGTTTATTGCTTCTGAACAGCATACATGATAATTTTCCTCAGGCCATCCTTGAGCTCCTGGTTCTTCAGGCTATAGATGAGGGGGTTCAGGGCTGGAGGCACCACTGAGTATAGAAATGACACTGCCAGATCCAGGGATGGGGAGGAGATGGAGGAGGGCTTGAGGTGAGCAAACATGCCAGTGCTGAGGAACAGAGAGACCACAGCCAGGTGAGGGAGGCAGGTGGAAAAGGCTTTGTGCCCTCCTTGCTCTGAGGGGATCCTCAGCACAGCCCTGAAGATCTGCACATAGGAGAAAACAATGAACACAAAACAGCCCAAATAAAGAAAAGTACTTAGCACAATGAGCCCAAGTTCTCTGAGGTTGGAGTGTGAGCAGGAGAGTTTGAGGATCTGGGGAACTTCACAGAAGAACTGGCCCAGGGCATTGCCATTGCACAGGGGCAGGGAAAATGTATTGGCTGTGTGCAGCAGAGCATGGAGAAAGCCACTGGCCCAGGCAGCTGCTGCCATGTGGGCACAAGCTCTGCTGCCCAGGAGGGTCCCGTAGTGCAAGGGTTTGCAGATGGACACGTAGCGGTCGTAGCACATGATGGTCAGGAGGGAAAACTCTGATCCAAGGAAAAAGATAAGCATAAACACCTGCGCTGCACATCCTTCATAGGAGATGTGTCTGGTGTCCCAGAGGGAATTTTGCATGGCTTTGGGGACAGTGGTGCAGATGCAGCCCAGGTCAGTTAGGGCCAGGTTGAGCAGGAAGAAGAACATGGGGGTGTGCAGGTGGTGGCCGCAGGCTACGGCGCTGATGATGAGGCCGTTGGCCAGGAGGGCAGCCAGGGAGATGGCCAGGAAGAGGCAGAAGTGCAGGAGCTGCAGCTGCCGCGTGTCTGCCAATGGCAGCAGGAGGAAGTGGCTGATGGAGCTGCTGTTGGAAATTTGCTGTGTCTTGGCATGAGGATCTGTAAAATAAATAATGATGGAATAGTTCAGTTTGGAGAGGACATTAAATATCCCAGCCCAGTTTGGTGGCTCTTTCCTCCCACTGCCTCCCCAGGACTCTGCTGCCTGGAGCTGTCCCTGCCAGCAGCTGCTTCCCTGTGCCCAGGGCTGGGCCCTGTCAGTGCTGCCAGAGCACAGCCCAGCCCTGGGGGCTCAGCTCTGCCCTGCAGACCCCTCCCAGCACAGGGCACTGCCCAGGGGCAACTCTGCTTCTGCAGGCTCTGATGGCAATGTCATAGCTATCCTGAGGAGGCTGGAAAAGTGACACTGATGTTGCATGTAAGTGCTGATTTCTGTTACTGCCTGCTTTATCAAGATCCAAGAAAAAAAAAGTTATATTTTTCCCAATCTGAACTGAGAGATGATGCAATTTGCCATCTAAGCAACCCAGAGCTGTAGGCTATAAAATCAGGATTTTCATTTTTATGCAGCCCCTGCCTCAGTGTGCTCCCAGTATAGTCTACCTAGAAATATTCTGGAGTTACATGTTCTGCTGGGAGCAGTGCTGAACAATGCAGCATCCTCACCACACAAGGAGAACACTTCCAAGCCTTACCAGCTGTTTCCTTCCACCCAAACCTTGTCCCCCAGTGCTGGGAGCAGCTCCCAGGGCTGGCTGAGAGCTGTCCCTGGCAGGCAGCAGAGTCCCTGCCCCAGCACAGTGCCCTGGGCTGCAGGACCCTGCTCTGCACCACAGCCCTGGGCACCCCTGGCTGCTCTACACAAGAGATCATCAGAGAATGTACTCACACAGTCTGCAGGCATTGGGATGTTCCAGCTTTAGGAGATCACTCCAGGAGCTGCAGCTGCATTGTCCTGCAGCCAGAGGCTTCCTGGGTCAAGGGCTGGGAGTGATTCTGCCCCAGTCACTTCTGAGCATCTTCCCAGCCCTGACTGATTGAAGCTCTCTGTGCCTCTGTGCTGTGCCCGGGGTGGCTGCAAGCAGTGCTTGAGCCCTGCTGGGCTGGGAGAAGAGCTGCTCATGAAGAGAAATGTGTTTTTGAAGCTCTTCTTGGTTGCCAGGATCGCCGACCAGCTCATCAGCACAGACACAGCACAAGGACTTTAATGACCCTCTCGGGGTTTGTGCTGAGGCCCTGAACATCAGTCCCTGAGAGGGAGATGAAGAAACTTCTCAAGAACTCCAAGTCAGAATCAAACTCCAAAATTTTCTGAAGTTTTAATGGGTCCCACTGAGGGAAACAACTGAGAAAGTGTCCCCAGGTTCCAGTTAGAGCACGAAATTGGAGGCAGTGTTGACAGGTGGGGACAAAGAGAAGCCAAGTCTTGGTGCCCTGGGGCACAGCAAGGTCTGAGCTGTGCTGAGCCACTGGGGCCTCCTGGCACAGCCCCAGCAAGGCTGGCCACTGTCACCCCTTGTCCTGCCCTCAGCATCCCCCCACATCCCAGTGGCCTCAGGGATCTGCTGGGACGAGTCCCTGGGGAGCCTTGGTCAGGAATGGCCCTGTGGGGCTCCTTCATGCTCCCAGGGACTGCAGGTTTTTCAGAGGACTTTGGGTTTTGCTTTTGCCTTGGAGTCTCTGAGAACTTTGTGCAATCATGGCCTCCAATTATCTGCTTTATCTGATAACCTTTGTCAGTAATGGTACTCATTGGGGCTCATTAATGGTTCAAGGTACGTCAGTTTTTTAAGGTACTTGGAGGTTCCCTTTTGACACCAAGTCTTTTAGTAGTTTATGTAATCATGGCCCCAATTATCTACTTTAATTAGTCCCTTTAGAGCTTTGTATTGACACTCAGTGGGGCTCATTAATACTATTAGATAGTTAGGGTTTAAAAGGTACTTTGGATTTTCCTTTCTCTCTGAGTCTCTGAGAGGTTTTTGGGCATTCCTGGTGTCCAGTTCTCTCCTCCAAGGAGTCCAGGAGGAGCCTCTGTTGAGGATGGACCTCAGTGGCACCCATTAATGCTTTGAGACACTTCGGGTTTTTTCTTCTGCCTTTGACTCCTGGACAGGTTTGTGCAATCTCCTCTCAGGCACTGAGGTTCAAGAGCTCAGCACCAAATGCACCACGGGGCTCATTGGGATCAATCAAGTCCTGACAAACCATGGCTCTGCCTTGATTTCCCTTTGATCTGGTTCCATTCATTAGGAAGATTTTCAAATCCAGTTATGGAGAAATATTTCCAAGAGCTTCTAAGAAATACCCATTCCTATTTTGAAGGGTGTATTTCATTGCTATTCTCTTTAGAACAGCGGTGATTGCAGCATTCTGTGGTTGATATTGATCCAGAGTCTCTCCTCAGGAGGTCTGGCCTGCTCACAGAAGCTGTGCCTTGAGGTCTGATCCAGTGTGGACAACCTTGCTCCACATTCCCCAGCCCCATGCTGTCTAGCCTCACTTTTTTTTTCCGTCTAAAAGTCCTGAATTTCTTCATTGAAAACAGACATGTTTGATTAGTGTGTGCTGCCATGCAGTCTTGGCTCTGTGAGGTTCCATATAGTCACATGGACTTTTGGTTGCTTGAGGTTCCATACTCTCAACAATGCTCTCTGTAGTTCCAAAATGTCACAACGGACCCTTGGTTTCATGAGGCCCCTCAGTGTCACTGTGGTCTCCTTGGTTCCACAAGGTCATGCAGTGTCACAATGGCCCACAGGTTC
The DNA here is from genome assembly GCF_052056855.1 of Sturnus vulgaris. Lineage (NCBI taxonomy): Eukaryota > Metazoa > Chordata > Aves > Passeriformes > Sturnidae > Sturnus > Sturnus vulgaris. The sequence continues at coordinate 201,409 of NW_028276071.1, read as the reverse complement.
CATGGGGCCCCGCAGTGTCACCGGGGTTTCCTTGGTTCTTTGAGGTTCTGTAGTGTCACAATGGATGTTTGGTTTCATGGGGCCCACAGTGTTACAGGAGTCTCCTATTTCCTGTGGCACCCAGCAGATGTGCAATGCCAAGGGCAGCACCATGGGGCGGCCCCTGCCAGGCTGCTGAGCAGGGACAAGGAGGCAATGAGGCCCCAGCACAGCAAGGCTCACTTGTCCCCTGCTGGCCTCAGGCCCAGGGCCAGCCTGCATGGCCCAAGTGCTGCAGGAGTTGGCTGTGTCAGGGCCTTTCAGCTGCTGCCCATCCCTGTGCCCTCTGCAGCCCAGGCTGTCCTACGGTGTCCATGCCCTGCGCCTCTGTCCCTGCAGGCTGTCGTCATCCCCCGGCTGCCCCACCTCGCTGGCCCCTTCCTTTGCTGACAGCTCTGCCTCCTGCCTGCCTCTGCCTGCACACACAGAGCCTTGGCCTTGATGTTAAAACGTTTCAATCAATTTTTACTGTGTCTTTGAACTTTCAGCAGAGAAACAAGGCATTGAGGGCCTGTTTTCCTGGTAGGGATGGTTGCAAAAGAAGAAGACATCTGTCTCAAGGGTGCAGAGACAGAAAAAGCAAGGACTGAACCTGGGAACTTGGGGTGGGTTTTATGGTAATGAGTAAATTGTAATAACATGTAGCAATTGCATATGAGCAACATACTTTTGGCATCACATGTCTATGTAAGGTTTGGTGTTTTCCCCTGCTGGACCTCAGGCCTGAATAAATGATGACCTCTTTAAGACCAGATTAGTGTTAAGGAGTCTTATTGCTATATTTTGGAGATTTGGTGGCTGTGTGGCCTCACAGACCCAAGGAGTCAATTGTGACACCTCATCCCAATCTTAGACATGGACACTCGGAGGAGAAGGACAGTTCTTTTCCATAGGAAGGAAAGCACAGAGCCTGCATGTTTGGAAAGCGGGTGCGAGGCAGCCCCCAAAAGGCCTGGGGCAGCCAGACCTGTCTGTCCTGGCAGCTTTCACTTGGGAGCAATCCTTGGATGTCAAGTGTTTTGGAGATGGAATCCAAATTTCGGCCATGGGTGCCTGGTCAGATGGATGCTTTTTCCATAGGAAAGAAAAGCTCGAAGCCCAAGTGTTTTGGAAGAAGATGAGAGATGACCTCCCATGGGCCAAGCCAGCCAGACCTGTATCTCCTGACACCTTTCTTCTGGTGACTATCCTTGGACACAGGGATTATTGGAGGTGAAATCTCAACTTTGGTTGTGGGTGCCTGGAATGGAAGAAGATTTCTTTTCATTAGGAAAGCAAAGAGCCTCAGTGTTTCAAAAGGCAGATGAGTGCTGGCTCTCAGGAAGCCAAGGCCAGCCAGTCATGACAGCTTTTTGTCTGCGAGCTCTCCTTGGGTATAGGGAATTCTGGAAGCAGATTCCCAACTTTGTTCATGTATGCCTGGATGTGAAAGGTGCTTTTTTCCCATGGGAAATGAATCACATGTCCATGTAAGATTGGGAGTTATCCCATGTTGGACTTCAAGCCTGAATAAATGATGTCCTCTTTAATACCTAATTAGTGTTTAGGAGTCCTATTCTGATATTTTGCAGATTTGGCAACAGCGGGGCCTCAGAACCGAGGAGTCAACTGTGACAGCTTGGAACCTCATGGAACCAAGGGGCCATTGTGATGCAGGAGAATCTCATGGAAGCAGAGACACCTTTGTGAGACTGTGGAACTTCATAGAAACAAAGGAGCCATTCTGATACTGCCAGCCCTCATGGAACCAAGAGTCCATTGTGACATCACAAGGCTTCATGAAGCAGAATCACAGAATGAACAAGGTTGGAAAAGATCTTTGAAATCATCAAGTCCAACCTATGACCTAACATCACCTCATCAACTAAACCATGGCTCTGTGTGCCACGTCCAGACTTTTTTTTAATGCCTCCAGGGATGGTGACTCCATCACCTCCCTGGGCAGAAGATGCCACTGCCCAATAACTCTTGCAGTGAAGAATTTTTTCCTGATGTCAAACCTATACACCCCTGGCTCATCTTCAGACTGTGTCCTCTCATTCTGTCAGGTGTTGCCTGGGAGAGGAAACCGACCCCCACCTGACTGCAACCTCTGTTCAGGTGGTTGTAGAGAGTCTCCCTGTAGACCATTGTAGCCACTGGGGCCATTGTAGCACGGCAGGGCCTCATGGAATCAAGGGGAGCACAGTGACAGTGTGGGGCTCCATGGGACAAAGGGGCCATTCTGACACTGTGGAACTAAGGAGATCATTGTTACACTACAGGGTGTCATGGAACCAAGGAGGCCATGATGACACTTTGAGGCCACGTGGAACCAAAGGACCATTGTGGCACTGCAGGGCCTCATGGAAACAAGGGCACAAGAGTGACACTGTGAGCTCCAAGGGACCGAGGGGCCATTCTGACACTGCAGAAACAAGGAGACCATTGTGATACTATGAGGCATCATAGAGCCAAGAGTCCTTTGTGACAGAGCAGGGCCTCATGAGACCATGGAGGCCATTTTTACAATTTGAGGCTTTGTGAAACAAAAGGGCCATTGTGGCATTTCAGGGCCTTATGAAATCAAGGGGCCATTGTGACACTGCAGGGCCTCATGGAATCATGGAGTCCATTGTGACACTACAAGGCCTCACTGAAGCAAGGAATCGTTGTGACACTATGGAGTCCTGGCAGGCCAAGGGGCAATTGTCACAATGTGTGGCATCATTGAACCAAGGAGTCCATTGTGACATTACAGGGCCCCATGGAACTAAGGATTCATGGAACAGTGCTGGACCCCATGGAAACAAATGTCCATTGTGACACTGTGGGGCCTCATGGAATCCTGGAGGCCATGATGACACTTTGAGGCCTTGTTAAATCAAGGGGCTCTGCAGGACCTTGTGGAACCAAGGGGACTCTTCTGCCACTGTGAGTCCCCACAGAACCAAGGGTCCATTGGGATACTGTGGTGTGGGAAATGCAGGCACAGAGAGCTCTCAGGGCCTTGGGCATACAGGCCCAGAGACAGAGATGGATCCAAGGTTTGAGCTAAGACCTTGGAGAAGGCTTAGAGAATTAGAGCATTAAAGTGAAACAGACATAAAACAAGAATATAAGTTTGTAGTTTAAGTAAAAATATGTTTCAAGAAAACAAATATGGATTATGTAAGCAAAGCAGTATGATAAGTAAGAAACTAAAAGATTTTAAAGTTTGGCAAAACTAACTTGTTATAAAGTTAATTAGATATTAAGATGTATCAATGTAGGTTTGTGCAGTGTGATATGATATACTGACAAATGATGCATTGCACCAAAGTCATGGGAAGCAAAGCAATTAATGATTGGTGTAAAAAGACACAGCAAAGTTCATAGAAGTTTTTGATTGGCTAAAAATCTAATATAAGGCATTTGTAACTAAGAATGAGGAAGCTTCTGATATTATGGCACTGGATGTAACACCTTTAATGTCTCACCCTTCTATGAGACTGATGAAATAAAGCAATAAACCATCTTTGACAATGTCTCTCAGTTGTTCCATCTCTTGTAATATTAATCTCTCAGTAGAGATCTTTCAGACATCAGGTCTACCCTTTGAAATCAATGGCAACGTAGGAATAGCAAGTCTACCTATTTTAAAAAAATCAAAGGGGATTTAGGAACATCAGGTCTACCTTTTGAAGTCAATAGGAATTTAGGGAAACCAGGTTTACCAATTAGTCAATGGGGATTTTGCAGAAATTTGGTGCTAAAACGGGGAAATTTGGGGTAACTACTGGGTTGAATTCCAGGAATTTCCATTTCAGGATCATGGTGCTGACACTCTGGAAGTCCTGCCATAATTCCTGGGAGCTAATCACAAATTCTTGATCCCACACCTTCAGCCTCTGCTGGAGCTGTGTCTCCACTTAAGCCCCAAATCTTTGTTTTCAGCCCCAAATCTGGGAATTCCAAGCCCAAAGTTGGGATTTTTGGCAGCAAAAATTTTCAGACATTGGGTGTACCCATTGAGGTCCAAGGGGATTGAGGGATATCAGGTCTACCCATTATTAGGGCTTGATTGGGAAGGGTTAGTGGTTCAACTGGGAGCACTGGGAAGGGCTAAGGGGGGACACTGGGGTTACTGGGAACACTGGGGCATAAGTGGGACCACTGGGAGGGATTTATAGAGATAAATGGGTATAAACAGGACTCAACATGTACCCTTTAAAATCAATGGGGATTCAGGGACACCAGGTCCACCCAGTCAAAGCAATGAAGATTTTTGGTACACCAATTTTGGGGACCCTCATGTCATTTAGGTGTTCAAGGGGTACTCAGGTGTACCCAGGTGATTTTTGAGGAGATCCAGGTGATTTGGGGGAGTACACAGGTGTACCCGGATAATTTTGGGGGATCTCCAGGTTATTTTGGGGCATCCAAAATAACAAAATCCTGATGGGCCAGGAGAAGATGATGGCCACTGTCCTCCCAGTCAATGTGGACACAGATGACCCTTGGCAGCCGAGGGGCTATTGGGGGGCACCCCAACATTCAACAAAAAGGCCCCAGCAAAAAGCCCCAACAAAAGCCCAGGTGAGGGCCCCAAGGTTGGGAGGGAGCCCTGAGTTACCTCAGGAGAGGATGCAGTGCAGGTACACCCAGGTGCTTTGGTCTGTGGGGTTGCTGAAGACAGTGTTCTGCACCAGCTCTAGCTCTGGGGGGGCAAAGGGGGCATCCCAAAATCTCTAGGGGGCAGTGGGGGACACCCCAATATCTGAATACTCAAGTGTACAAGAGTTCAGGTATACCCGTTAAAGTCAAAGGGGATTTAGAGACACAAGTTCTACTCATTCAACCCAACAGAACGCATCACCTCCCACTTTAGGTGAGGGAGGGCCCGGAAAAATTTGGGGACCCTGTGAAATTGTGGGAATTTTACTGGGGAATTGCTCACATTTCTTCAGCGTTTTGTGGGGCAGTGCCTCAGCCTTACCCTTTCTGGAGTCCCTGGCAGCTGCAGGCAGTGGTGCCAGGCTGAGAAGTTGGAGAAGTCACAGCTCAGCAGTGCCCCAGCAAAGGATAGCTTGGCCTCAAGGTCCTGCCTGCCTGCCAGCACCCACTGGTGTTCCTAGGCACAGACTGAGAGGGCACCAGTATAAACCAGTAAGCACTGGGAGCCACCCCCCAGCTTCTGAGGCCCAGGATGGCAGCTCCCAGCAGAAAACAGTAAGGCCTCATGCACCCAAACCCATCCCCAGTGTAGTCTAAGGGCTCCCAGGTTTATAGAGGGAGGGCACCAGTATAAACCAGTAAGCACTGGGAGCCACTCCTGAGCCCCTGAGACCTGTGGCAGCAGCACCCAATATAAACCAGTAAGGGCTGATGCACCCAAACCTGCTCCCAGTGTGATCTAGTGAGATGGGGAACATACACGGTTTTGAAAATTCAGAACTTTAGAAGTCTAGGATATGCTTAAGCAGGTAGAGGGGAAATAGATCACACAGCAGAAATGGTATGTAACAAACCATATAGAAACTTATTTGCCAGGAAAAAGCTTTAAGATAACATATATTGCAAAAACTCAGCAAAGCAAGACCAAGCTATTGCACAAACCCAACAAAACAGAAACCTGTGGCTCCAGAAACCAGCCAGGACCAGCCAGGTGGTTTTGAGTGGGACAAACTGACCTGAGGGAGAGGCAAACCTCCACTGTGCCCGCCCAAAAGCAGAGCTCAAACAGTGATTACTGAGGAAGACATACAGCCTTCATCCCAAAAACCACCAAACACAACCACCAGGAGGGGTGGCAGCTAATAATAATACAAAGGGAGAGAAGGTGGAGATGGGCAGGCAGGGAGGTGTGGGCTTGTGGGATCAATGTGTATTTATACCTGGAACCTGTCTGGACCAGGTACACGTGGTTTGGAGGAAATATCCCCCCATATATCCCCCATGTGCTGCCAATGAAACACTCTCTACAATTTCAGTGTCAAGTCCTGATTCTCGAAATCAGTTGTTGAGCCAGCCAGAAGGTCTTCGTCTGTCTGCTGGAGCACAGGGGACGCCGACATCCCAATGCACCCTGGACTTTTTCTGGAGCTGACCTCTGCTCCCCGGTCACTCCCTGCAGGGACGAGCAACCAACCTCCTATATGGCCTAGAGGAACGTTTGACCAAAATTTTTGGGGGTGGCCCAAGATAAGGTGAGCGTGTAAGACACTAGGGATGCCTGCACATGGCTAACAGTGTGTCAGAGACATCCAACACATAGAGCTGAAAGGTTTGGGGAAGGGATTTGGAAGCTGGCAAAGGGGTTTCTGTTGACCACATAGGGTGGCCACTAGCAAGTTTGGGGGGTAACTTGAACAGGAACCAAGTTGTTACCAGTATTATTAACAGCATAACTCACTGCTATAACCCTAGCTGCCATAAATATTCTGTGTAAATTGTGCTTGTTGGGTGGTTGAAGTAAGTATTTTATATGGTGGTTGGTGTTTTGTGTTTGCATCATTCTAATGTTGGTGCTGGAGATTTTGGATTTTGAGTAATGTCTGCTTTGTTTTCTGTAGTGGACCTCTGCAATATCTGGTGTAACACTGCCCTGTTGTGTTATTAACTGTCATTGCAACAAGTTAAGATTTCTTTTCTGAGGCATGAGATTCTATTGTTTCTGATGTAATGCTGCCCTTTTGTGTCTGTAAATGACAGGTTAGTGATTTTTTTATTTTTTTTTTGCAAACTGTCAAAGTTAAAAAGGTGATGGAAGCAAGGAGGAAGCCCTTTCTAGGTGGCTCCAGATTAAGCCCCCGGATTTCTTGAGGGATCAAGGGAAACTTGTACAGTTGGTATGGGAGGACGGGGGAGTAGAGCAGGTATACTTGGGAGGAATATTCTCAGATTCCATAGATAGTTATCTGGGTTTTGATTGGGAGCAACCTCTAGTCGAAAGGGAACCTAGAAGGGTTAGACCAATTCCTTGTTTTGCGTGTGGACCAGCAATTTGGACACCAAGGTGGCATCCAGCCTGGGACCTCCTACAGTGTCATTGGTGCAAAAGGAAGTGGCACTGCAGATCTAGGAGGTGGACGCCTACATGCCCCAGGTGTACCCCGGACCCATGGCATCATATTCAGGAATTAACACAGGTTGAGTGTGAGATTGTGAATTTGATCTGGGGAAAGAGTCATTCAGTTCTCAAGGATTGGCACGTTTTCGATGACCACTGGGAGGAAGTGAAAGAATATTGCCAGCAGAGGTTTGGGAGAGGAGATAAGAGAAATAAGGAGAGAAATCATGGGGACCCAGCAAAATAAAGAGGTACCTAGGAGGAGCCCTTTAGGATGTATACTAAGCCACTGGAAGGAAGTTGTGGGGACAGGAGAAACGGAGAGCAAAAGGGTTTTCATCAAATACTCTAATCAATGGTGGCCTCTCTATAAATCAGAAGATGGGGCAAAGTGGCCATTAAATGGAACATGGGACTATAACACCATGTTGAAGTTAATGTTGTTTTTAAGGCAGGAAGGAAAATGGGATGAGGCACCATATGCAGATGTTTTTCACATTACAGAGCCACCCAGAATGGTAAAGGGATTGTGGTATTAACCCTCCACAAGACCCACTGATCCTAGCAATGGAAAGAGAAAACAGAAGGGTCTCACATAAATTAAAACAATGCTGCTCAGCCTGTAGTCTTGGTCAGAAGTGCACTAAAAATAACAGGGTATATAAGGAAAAAGACTCTGATCTGGATGATCTCCCCTCCTCCATCACTAGAGTTGGGTGGGAGCCCAGGAAGGGCACCAGATCCAACTCCAGCACCCGTGGAAAGTCCAACATCCTCCCATACAAGGGCAAAGCCAGGGAACTACCAGTAGTTTTGCAGGCACCTCTTAGAGAAGAAGTGGGACCAGATGGAGCAATGATGCTACTAAAGGTTCCCTTCAATACCAATGATTTGGAAATTTGGAAAAGGAATGTAAAGGATTACAGAAAGGACCCTCTAAGTAGAGCTGAACACTTTTGGTTAATAGTGAAATCACATAACCCGGATTGGAATGCTATACAGTTACTGTTACATGCAATGACAGAAACAGAAAGAACTGATCCCAAAAGTACCCTGGGATTTGGCTGAGGAGCACTGTAAGACATGGGGGAGGATGTAAAGGAATTCTTTCCTCCCCAGGATTCATAGTGGGATGTGAATAGAACGGCAGGAAGACAGAAGGTACAAGAATATCAGGAGTGGATTGCAAAGGGAATAGAGAAAGCCATCCCCAAATCTATTAACTGCTCAGCTTTATATGCTATTAAACAAGGTCCCTTTGAGTCACCACCTGAGTTCTTAGACAGGCTGAGACACAATGTGTCGTAGCACACCTTTGGACCCAGATCAGATATCGGGATACAGCAGTTAGTGTCATCATTTTTAGGTCAATCCACCGGTGATAGAAGATATAAACTTCAGAAATTCAGACCCACTGAAGGAAGAAACTTAGAAATATTATTGGATGAATGCTGGAGGTTGTTTAGCAATCGAGAAGAAGGGAATAAGGGGAAACAAGGAAGGGTGATGGAAGTAGTTAAAAAGGAAGACGAAAATTTTAAAAAAGGGCTTCCCCCTCCATGCCTAGGAAGAAAAGAATGTGCTCTATGTGAGCAATTAGGCCACTGAAAAAATGAATGCCCAGAACGCTGAGGAAAGGGAAACAAAGGGGCACGGGTAGTGGCAAATGTAAATGAAGACTGACAGGAACCAGGGGGATCTTCCCTGGCTGATCCCTTGGTTATAATGAAGCTAGGGGAAGGAAAAGATCAAAAGCAAAGAAAATTTTTAATTGACACAATGGCAATGTGTTCGATTTTAAACACAGCTTTAACTCAGGTGGGGGAAGATTATATCATGGTTAAGGGAGCCACTGGCCAAGCTGACAAGGCTTATTTTTGTGGACCACTAAAATATAAATTGGGAAAACCAGTAGGCTTGCATAAGTTCTTATACATGCCTAATTCACCACATGCACTCCTTGGAAGAGATTTGCTTGAACAATTGAGTGCAACAATCAGATTTGAAAAAGGGGAGATTACTCTGGAGGTGGATACTCAAGAATATATTCAAATAAGGAGGTTCCCATAGAAGGAAAAATCAGTGAAGATATCATCAACCAGATGTACCCTGGTGTGTGGGCCAGTGAGAAGCCAGGAAGAGCTAAGAATGCATCACCAATAGAGGTAAAGCTTAAAGAGGGACAATGACCAGTAAGGATAAAACAATATCCCTTAAAAAGAGAGGGGAGGGAAGGAATCCAGCTGGTAATAGAAAAATTCTTGCAATGGGGTCTGTTAAGGGAATGTGAATCTGATTTTAACACTCCCACATTACCAGTTCACAAACCTGATGGAACGTACAGAGTAGTCCAGGATTTAAGAGCAGTCAATAGAATAACAGAGGATTTATGTCCTGTAGTAGCAAACCCACACACTTTGTTAACAGTATTGACACCTTAACTAACCTGGTTTACTGTTTAGATTTGAAAGATGCTTTCTTTTGCCTCCCTCTCTATGAAGCCAGCCAAAAGATATTTGCCTTGGAAAAGTGGACAAAGGACCCAGCTCACTTGGACTGTACTGCCTCAAGGATTCAAGAATTTCCCCACCATATTTGGCAACCAACTCACCAAGGATCTCGAGTCTTGGGAAACCCCACCCGGGAAGGGGAGACTGCTACAATACAGAGATGACATCCTGATCACCACTGAGACAGAAGACACTTGCATGCCTTGGACAGTGAGTCAAACTCTTTGGGGCTCCAAGGGCACCAAGTGTCTAAGAAGGAAGCCCAGGTAATGCAGCAGGAAGTCACTTACTTGGGGTATGAAATTAATGTGGGGCAAAGAATTGTGGGGCAAGCCTGAAAAGAGGCTCTATACCAAATACCAAAACCACAGACTGTAAAAGAATTGAGAACTTTCCTCAGAATGACTGAGTGGTGTCGCCTTTGGATCTATAATTACCAGTTGCTTGTTAAAACCCCTGTATGCACTGATCAACTCTGAACAGAAGCATCTGCAATGGGACAAACAGGCCACATGAGCCTTTTGAACAATTGAAAAAGGTCCTGATGTCAGCTCCAGCTCTGGGACTCCCTGAACTGGCTAAGCCTTTCTTTTTGTTTTCTCATGAGAAACAGGGAATCGCCCTGGGACTATTGGCACAAGATTTAGATTTAGATATCACAGAGCAGTCACCTACATCTCCAAGCAATTGGATGTGACCACAAAAGGATAGCCAGGATGCCTGAATGTGGTAGCAGCAGTAGTGATAAATATCCAGAAAGTTTGAAAATTCACTTTGGGACAAAAAAATGACTGTGTTGGTGTCCCATACAGTGTCTGCAGTATTAGAAATGAAGGGCAGGTACTGGTTTTCTCCACAGAGCTTCCTGAAATACCAATCCATACTGGTAGAACAGGATGATGTGGAGATTGTGATCACTAACATTGTCAATCCAGTTTCTTTCCTCAGTGGAAACACAGGAGAACCAGTACACCATGACTGCTGGGAAACCATTGAAGCAACATCCTCAAGCTGCCTGGATTTGAAGGATGTTCCTGTGGAAGATGCAGAGGACTGGTTCACAGACAGAAGCAGCAATGTCCTGAATGGCAAAAGGCATGCAGGATATGCCATCTCCATCAGCCATGGGGTAATAGTGTCAGAACCATTGCCTGTCAATACCTCTGCACAAAATGTGAAAAACGCCTTGACCTGAGAATTGGAATTGACCCAATGTAAGAATGTGAACATAGACATGGATCCAAAGAACACTTTTAGGGTTGTGCATGCTTATGGAGCAATCTGAAAGGAAAGGGGGCTACTGAACTCTCAAAAGAAAAACACTGAACATGCAGAAGAAATTCTGAAATTGCTGGAGGCAGAACAGCTCCCAAAGAAAATAGCAATTATGCACATCAGAGCACATCAAAAGCATACTTGGAATCAGAAAAAGGAAATGAGCTGGCAGACAGGGAGGCAAAAGAAGCAGCAAAAACAGAGGTAAAGTTGGAAGTAGCTCTAATCCCAGACAGGAAAATCTCCCTTGAGGGTAAACCAAATTATGACAAAGAGGATCTGAAGCTAATTACAAATTTGGATGAGACATACAGTAAAGAGGGGTGGGCCCATACCCCAGAAGGAAGGGTAATCATACCTGGCCATCTAATATGGTTTGTAATAAGGGAGGAGCATAGGAAAAGACACTGGGGACCAGAGACTGTGTATGAACACTTAAATCAGAACATCATGGCTAGAAACTGATACACTACAGTGAAGCAGGTAACTCAACAATGTGATCTCTGCCTCCAGACTAATCCTAAAAACAAAGCCAGAAATGGGTGAAATTGAGAAGGGAAATGTACCTGACCAATTATGGCAAATGGACTTCACAGAACTCCCAAGACAAGGGGGGTTTCATTATTTACTGGTATAAACTGATACCTTTTCAGGATGGCCTAAGGCTTTCCCTGCTAGAACTGCTAAGGCCAGAAAAGTGGTCAAGGCATTAGTAAAAGAGATAATATCACGATTTGGGGGTCCAGCTGCCATTTCTTCAGATAGAAGGCTCCATTTTATTGCAAAGGTGGTAAATCAGGTTAGTAATATTTTAGGTATAGTTTGGCAATTACATACCCCATATCATCCCCAGTCAAGTGGACAAGTGGAGATGATGAATCATTTCATCAAACAGCAAATTGTTAAATTAGGACAGGAGGTCAATCTGCCTTGGCCTCAATCCCTTCCTTTAGCCCTTTTACACATATGAACTAAACCAAGGGCAAAGGAAAGGCTGAGTCCTTTTCAGATCCCGTATGGGCGACCTTATGCAATACAGAAGGGAACATCAGCACAAATAGGGGAAGAAACAGTAACAGAATACATGGTGGCCCTAGGGAAACAAGTCAGTAATATCAGGAAACATGTATGAAGAAGCTGGTGTAGGGGATTGGATGGACCAGTACAGAATGTACAACCTGGAGATTGTGTGTATGTGAAGTCTCTCACAGAAAAGACTTTGGAACCACAGTAGGCAGGACCATACCAGGTGCTCCTCACCTCCTTCACTGCCATCAAGATCAGAGAACAAGCAGCACAGATACATCAAACTAGAATCAAAAAGGCTTCACAGTCACCATGGAGAATCAAGCAGGTGCCAGCTGGAAAGCTGTGGCTCTCATGATCATAGCCATGGCTATGGCAGACATGTGTGCAAGACCTCCTATATACAATGGGACTGGCATTTATATGTGTCAGGGGAAAGCTTCTGACTTTGTCTCTCCTAAGTCTCTGTGGCAGGTGTTACAAATATCAAACACAACTGTCTGGACAGGGAAAGATGTCTGGGGATGCAAACTTGGATTTGTTCAGGACTGATTCCATCAGTGACTTATAAAACCCATTCAAATTGGTACTGAATGTTGTGACACATGCTTCACTAACTGTTCTGAATTCAGGCTTAAAATAGAGGGATGTGAAACCAAGGCTTTTAGAATTAAACCATGAGGGAACTGTGCTACATCTATCTGAACATACAACATGGGCACAAGAGGTTAAAGGGAAGTGGCAGATTATTAACATAGAGCTATGTGCCACAAGAAAACAACTGAGGTTTGTATGTGAAGGAAATGTCAACAATGACCGAGATATCTGCCTGGATCCACAACAAAGCATCTGTCTCTTCAGAATCCATTCAGTCAACCAGACAACCTTGCTGGTATATATAGGTCAGGGTTGTGTATGCCTCAGAACAGCATGCCCCACCATAAGAGTGGACGAGCTCATTATAAAGGAAACACAATCTGATTTGTGCATTTGTAACTTGTCCAAAATTGAGGGGTGCAATTTTTCCTATTGGGCACCTGTTGTATCACATCAGTATATAAAGGCAAACATGACAACTGTGCAGGATGGATTGCCTGTGCCCATAAGAATGAATCTCACTCTAGTTATAGAGCTACTAAAACACAGATCTTCAGGAAATTCTGAAAGGAATGAGAAGTATGGGAGTGAAGATCTTGATCACAAGACACCATGAGACAGACTATAAGGAGACCATAGAAGGTTGGAGGGAGACACATCTCACCACTGGTGGGATGTATTTTTTGGGTGGTCTCCTACTGCAGCAGGGTTTCTACACTGATTGTGTCATCTGATAGTAGTTTTGTTAGTTCTGATGAGTTTAAGTTTTGTTCTTGGTAATGATTTTCTGGAATTTGAAACAGTCACAAAGAATGGCTACAATGCCTATCCTGTTATCGAATTAACTAGGTAAAGACAGTCATAGAGAGTATGATAAGTATCATAGAAAGCAAAAGAATTTGCATCATTTAGAAGAAAAGGGGGGGAAATGAGATGGGGAACATCTATGGTTTTGAAAATTCAGAACTTTAGAAGCGCATAATATGTTTAAGCAGGTAGAGGGGAAATAGAACACATAGCTTAACCATATGTAACAAACCACATAGGAAATTAGTTACCAGGAAAAAACATTAAAATATGTGGCAAAAACTCAGCAAAGCAAGACCAAGCTATTGTACAATCCCAACAAAACAGAAACCTGTGGCTCCGGAAACCAGCCAGGACCAGACAGGTGGTTTTGAGTGGGACAAGCTGACCTGAGGGAGAGGCAAACCTCCACTGCACCTGCCCAGAAGCAGAGCTCAAACAGTGATTACTGAGGAAGACATACAGCCTTCACCCAAAGACCACCAAACACAACCACCAGGAGGGGTGGCAGCTAATAATAATACAAAGGGAGAGAAGGTGGAGATGGGCGGGCAGGGAGGTGTGGGCTTGTGGGATCAATGTGTATTTATACCTGGAACCTGTCTTGACCAGGTACACGTGGTTTGGAGGAAATATCCCCCTAGGTGTCCCAGCTGGCAATGAAACACTCTCTACAATTTTGGTGTCAAGTCCTGATTCCAGAAATCAGGAAAGGTCCAGCAGCTGTGTTGGTTCTGCAGAGCAACAATAGCCCCGGGTTCCACAGGACCCCATTGTCACAACTGACTCCTTGCTTCCATGTCACCCCCTCAGTGTCAAAATGGCCCCTTCTCTGCAACAGAACACAAAAGTTTTGCATAAATATTGAGCAAATTCTACCTAACATACCTGGGAACATCTGTCTGCATTCAAAAGTGAGATTAAAGGTGAGGGTGGCACCAGCAGATTCCATCTACAACAAAGACCCAGGGAAAGGACAGGGACAGAGAAGTCAGCTGAAAGACTCAGAATTCTGCTTGCAGAGATCATTTCTGATCACACAGTCCCTTGTAGAAAGGTGACATCATTCCAGGTAGCCTGGACTGAGCATGTGGTTCCTCAGTGGGGTTTGTTGTTCAGGAAACCTGCTCAGGCTTTTCCATTCTTTCCTCACAAACAGGAAAACTTCTCCTGGGCCTGTGTGCAGGCAGAGCCCTGAGGAGAGCAGGTGGGACATGGTGCAATGGGCTGGGACACCCATCTGCAGAGCTCAGGGGACAAGGTTCTGGTGCAGGGCACAGGGATGTCAGTCCCAGGTGGGCAATGTCAGACATGGTGAGGTTGGGGGTGAGGAGCAGGTTGTCCAAACAGGGTCAGCCTGCAAGGGGCTCATTCTTCTGAGGGCCCACACCTCCTAAGGAGTCATTCAGTGTCAAGATCACTTGGGAAATGCTTCTATCAGCTCTTCTCTGAACTGTAATTTAAAGCAAAATACTGACTTGATTAAAGAAAAAAAGTGATGAGGCTCACTTTGAAATCTTCCTCCTTAACAGAACTCCAAACTGACTCCAATCAGCTGCACAAGCCCTGAAGTAAGACAAAGAGCTCCTGAAGGCTTTCTGTACTTTAATCAGCCTCACAGTGGATTTGGGGCTGAGTCCAGGACCCCCAGGCACTGAGAGAAGGTTGAAGAAGCTGCTCAAGGAGTCAGAAGCAAAACTCCAAGTCCCTTGGAGCATCACTGGCCCCACTGAGGGCAGGGAGTGCCAAAGGCTCCCCAGGGAGTGGTGAGAGCAGATCCTTGAGGGCAGGATTGCAGGAGCCCGAGGCTGTGAGCAGGGAACTGCAATGCTGAGCAAGGCCTGGGCTGGGTGGAGGAAGCAGAAAGGCCAAGGCCTGAGCCCAGGCCTGGCCCAGCAGGGCCTGTCCCTCACAGGTGGCTCGGGGCTGTTCCTGGGGCAGTGGGATGGCAGGGGCAGCAAGGACAAATGTCATCAAGCTGCAAGCCCTGGCAGCCTCCTGAGGGAGGGCCGAGGCAGAAGCAAAGAGCAGCCCCTGCCAGGAAAGTTCCTTCTGTGGGGCTGCAGAGGCCCTGCCCGAGCCCAGGGCACAAAGGCCTGGGTGCCTCTGGCCCTGCCAGCCCTGCCCAGCCCTTGTCCATCTCTCCTGCAGGCTGTGCCCCCTGTGCGTGCTGCTCCTGTGCCCTGGCCGGCTGCACACGCCCATCTCGCTGTCCCCCCCAGCATTTCTCAGCCCAGCATTGCTGTGCCCTCCCTGGGCTCCCTGCACCCAGCGCTGCCGGCTCCTGGCACACAGAGCCATGGCATGGCCCAGCCTCACGCTGGGACACCTCGGGCACCAACATTCTGCCCTGGGAGGGACTTTTGTGTATCCTCACCTCCAGGTGAACCTTCCAGGCTGCACTTTGGGGAGGTTTCCTTCTCTTCCCACTCTACAGGAAAACCGTGTTCTGCTGTTCACAAATAGAGAATGGCTGGTGGGAGATGTGGTGGTCAGAGGCTGTTTGGGCAACAGTGACAATGAAATAATGCAGCTTTTAAATTTTCTTTGAAAGAAAATAGGACATCAACAAAACTTCTACGCTGGACTTAGAGAGAGCAGACTTTGGCCTATTCAGAATTCAGATTTGGGGATAACAGAATCAGGTGCTGATTTTTTAAGGCAAATAGCCTCTTAAAACAAAGAGATCCAGGCAAGGTGGGCACACTTCAAGAAAGAAAAGTTGCATGAGCAGGAGCAGCCTGTCCCTATGTGCCAAAAAGTGAACTACTGAGGAAAAAGACTGGCCTGGCTGGGCATAGAGCTTATTCCAGGAAGTCAAGGAAAAAAAAGGCACATCACCTTTGGAGAGAGGGGCAGACAACTTAGGAAGTATTTATGGATGTTGTTTGGTCATGCAGAAAGAAAAGTAGAGAGCTGACAGCTCAATTATAACTTATCCTGGCTACATCTGTAAAAAATAATGAAAAATATTTTTATAAGTATATTAATAAAAAAAGGAGGGACAAGGAGAACCTCAGCTATTTATGGGATATGGGGGTGAATGTAGTAACTAAAGATAAGGAAAGGTTTGAGGTACATCAGAACTTTGCCTCAGTTTTCAACAATAAGACAGGTTTAGCTCAGGACAAGTCTTTTTCTGAGCTGGGAGATGGGGACAGGGAGCAGAACAGACCCCCTGTAATCCAGGAGGAAGCAGCTGGGGACCTGCTGAGACACTCAGGTGCCCACAGGTGTCTCTGGCACCAGATGGGATCCATCCTAGGGGGATGAGGGAGCTGCTGGATGAGCTCCCCAAGCTGCTCTCCATCATTTCTCATCAGTGCTGGCTCAGCAGGGAGGTGCCAGAGGACTGGAGGTGCCAATGTGAGCCCATCCCCAAGAAGGGCTGGAAGGAGGATGTGGGGAACTGCAGGCCTGTCAGCCTGACCTGGGTGCCTGGTGAGGTGATGGAACAGATCACCTTGAGTGCCATCCCAGGGCACCTACAGGATGGCTGAGGGATCAGAGGCAGCCAGCGTGGATTTCAATATCTGCATTGATGATCTGGATGAGGGCATTGAGTGCACCATCAGCAAATGTGCAGATGGCACCAAGCTGGGTGTGAGTGTGGATGTGCTGGAGGGTAGGAGGGCTCTGCAGAGGGACCTGGACACCACTGTGACACTGACACTGCAGGGTGTCATGGCACCAAGAATCCATTGTGACACTGCAGGTTCTTGTGTCACCAGGGGTCCATTGTGACACTGTGCAAACAAGGAGTCCATTGTGGCACTGTGGAGCCTTATGGAATTCGGGACCCCCTGTGACTCCATGGGGCCTCATGAAATCAAGAAGACAGTTGTGACAGTTTTTGTCCTTGTGGAAACAAGGAGACTGCTGTGACACTGCTGGACCTTGTATAACCAAGAGGCCATTTTGACCCTAGAGAGAGTTATGGACTGAAGGAAACAATTTTGGCATCATGGTGCCCCATGGGATCAAGAGGCCATTGTGACACTGTGGAACTAAGGAGAATATTGCTGCTCTGCAAGACCTCGTGGAACCAAGGATCCATTGTGACACTGCAGGGCCCTGGGGGACCAAGGTGCCCCTGTGACATTGCAAGGCTCAAGGATACAAGGGGCTTTGTGACACCAGGGGGATCCATGGAACCAGAGGAACATTGTGACACTGGGAGGCCTCATGGAATTGTGACATTCTTGGGCCATATGGAACTGTGCTGACATTAAGCTGGCTGTGAGTGAGGATGTGCTGGAGGGTAGGAGGGCTCTGCAGAGGGACCTTGACAGGCTGGATCCAGGGCCCAAATCCAACAAGGTGAGGTTTAACAAGACCAAGTGCTATGTCCTGCACTTTGGCCACAACAACCCCTGCAGTGCTCCAGGCTGGGGACAGAGTGGCTGGACAGCAGCCAGGCAGAAAGGGACCTGGGGGCACTGATGGACAGCAGGCTGGACATGAGCCAGCAGTGTGCCCAGGTGGCCAAGAAGGCCAATGGCACCTGGCCTGGATCAGGAATGGTGTGGCCAGCAGGAGCAGGGCAGTGATTCTTCCCCTGTGGTCAGCACTGGTTGGGCAGCACCTCGAGTGCTGTGTCCAGTTCTGGGCCCCCCAATTAGGAAGGACATGGAGGGTCTGGAACGTGTCCAGAGAAGGGCAACAAGGCTGGTGAGGGGTCTGGAACAGAAGTCTTGTGAGGAGTGACTGAGGGAGCTGGGGATGTTTATCCTGGAGGAGGACTCGGGGTGACCTTATGACTACAACGCCCTGAAAAGTGGTTGTAGTCAGGTGGGGATTGGTCTTCTTCTTCAGGCAACATCTGACAGAATGAGAGGACGCAGTCTTAAGCTGCTCCAAGTGAAATATAGGTTGGATATTAGGAAAGTAATTTTTACAGAAAGGGTGATGAAGTACTAGAATGATCTTCCCAGAGGGCCTGATGGAGTCACCATCTGGATGTGTTTAAAAACAGACTGGATATGGCACTCAGTGCCATGGTCTAGTTGAGGTGTTAAGGCAGGGGTTGGACTTGATGATCTTGAAGGACTCTTCCTACCCAGTGATTTTGTGATTCTGTGAATTCTCTGAGACTTTCAGCTGAATCCTCTGTCCCTGTCCCTTCCCTGTGTCTCTGTTGCAGATGGAAGCTGCTGGTGCCTTTCTCACTTTTTTCCCATTTCCTGAATACAGGCAGATGTTCCTAGGAGTGTTCAGCAGGTGTTGCTCAATGTTTATGCAAAGCTTTTGTATCCTCATGGAACCAAGGAGACCCTTGTGACACAGTGAAACCCCATGGAACCAAAAATCCATTGTGACATTGGGGCTGGATGGTACCAAGGAGACCATTGGGATACTGTGGATCCAAGGACACCATGGTGACATTGTGGAAACTGATGGAACCATGGGCATTGTGACACAGCAGGGCCTCATGGAACCAAGGAGTGAATTGTGACTCTATCAAACCTCATGGAACCAAGGAGTGAATTGTGACTCTATCAAACCTCATGGAACCAAGGGGCCTTTGTGACTCTGAGGAATTTCACAGAACCAAGAGTCTATTGTGACATGGGGTACTCATGAAACCATGGAGAGCATTTTGAAACCAAGGCCTGCTGGAATCAAAGGTCCATTGTGGCTCTTCAAGGCCCTGTGGACCAAGGGGAGCACAGTGACACTGTGGGGTCCATGGAACCAAGGGGTCATGGTTACACTGTGGAGCTTTATTGAACCAACAGTCCATGGTGACACTGCAGGGCAGTATGGAATCATGGAGAACATTGTGACACTACACGATGTCATGGAATCAAGGGGCCATTGTGACACTGTGGGGACTTGTGGGACCAAGGGGCAGTGTGGTACCATGGAAATTGTGGCAACTGTGTCACCATGGAACCAAGGA
The DNA here is from genome assembly GCF_052056855.1 of Sturnus vulgaris. Classification (NCBI taxonomy): domain Eukaryota; kingdom Metazoa; phylum Chordata; class Aves; order Passeriformes; family Sturnidae; genus Sturnus; species Sturnus vulgaris. The sequence goes on along the minus strand of NW_028276071.1, from coordinate 182,223 downwards.
GACCATTGTGACACTACAGGACACCATGGAGCTCAGGATTCATGTCACAGTGTGGGACACATGGAACCGAGGGGCCATTGTGACACTGTGGGGCTTCATAGAATTACAGAGACCTTTGTGACACTGCAGGGCTTCATGGAATGAAGGGGCTGTTGTGACACTGTGTGCCCTCATGGAACCAAGGAGAGAATTGGGACACTAAGGAACATAATAGAGTTGCTGCAAATGATACAACTTGAAATTTTTTAATGTAACTTCAGTCAGGATTTATGTTCACCTTTGCCCAGGGGGAGGGGATTTGAAGTTTCTCTTCAAAAGACTCTGTTCACCAAGGTTGGGTGAGGCCTGATGAGTTTAACATCTTCAGATTGGGAGTAGCCAGAAGATACAGAGGAGGTAAAGGAACATTAATGAACATCATCCCCAGTGTGCTTGGAGACACCCGGTGTGGAAAAAGATTGGTGAGAGAATCAAAGAATGAGGACATAATTCACATCAAAGACAAAGGGATCAACAGCCAACAGCCAATCAAATACTAAGAATTGTGTAATTTAAGATCAATGAACGTGAATTTCTTTGGGCTTTGTCTGTATAAATATGTGAAAAGAGTAAAGAACCATGTGTGATGGAATGATTTTGACTGCACAAGGCAGGCATTTGTGGGTGGAATGATTTCTATTGCACGTGCTGGCTACAATATTATCCTGGCCAGAAGAAAGTAATGCCTAAATTCTCTACAAATGAGAAGATGTTGTTGGGGAGTTTCTGTTTTTCATGCAGTTTCAGTGTCAGTCCTACTGAGGTCCATCAGCAACACAGGCTCCTCCTGGACTCCTTGGAGGAGAGAATTGGAGGCCATGATTGCACAAAGCTCTCAAGACTCCAAGGCAAAAGCAAAACCCAAAATCCTCTGAAAAACCTGCAGTCCCTGGGAGCATGAAGGAGCCCCCAGGGCCATTCCTGACCAAGGCTCCCCAGGGACTCGTCCCAGCAGATCCCTGAGGCCACTGGGATGTGGGGGGATGCTGAGGGCAGGACAAGGGGTGACAGTGGCCAGCCTTGCTGGGGCTGTGCCAGGAGGCCCCAGTGGCTCAGGACAAGGTGTCTCCTCCCAGCCCTTGGTGGCACAGACCCTGCTGTGCCCCAGGACACCAAGACTTGGCTTCTCCTGGGCACTGCCAGCCCTGCCAGGGCCCTTGGCCATGTCCAGCACAGCTTGTCCTGCACTGTCCCACAGCTGCTGCTGTGTCCCTGCAGGCTGCACACTCCCATCTCGCTGCCCCTGCCTCTGCCCTGCCATTGCCAGCCCTGCCCTGACCTCTGCCCACCCTCACCCTCTGTGCCTTGGGACACACACACATTCACTGAGCTCATCCTCCTCCTCCTGGCTGCTTCTCCTGCCACAGCACTGCCCTGGGAGGGTTCATTCCTTACTGGAGCTGCTGTATTTGTACTGGTGCATTTTATAGCTCTGCTTCTGCTTCTCTGTCAATTCTGCCTTCAAAGAGCTCTCCAAGGAAAAGATTCATTGAATGGTGGTATAACAGAGGTGGGAAGAGCCCCTTGAGCCCTCTTGGCCTGGGTGTGGCTGGGATGGAGTTCCCTTTGCCCAGAGCAGCCCCTGTCTTGCTGTGCTTGGCTCTCTTGGCTGGAGTGGGTTTGGTCCCAGCCCGAGGCTTTGGCTGCTCCTGGGCAGGGCTGGCCCCACATGAGGCATCTCTGCAACCCCCAACCAATGTCCTGGGGGTGGGCAAGTGATCCTGGGGACACAGGGATGGGACAGCTGGGCTGGACTGACCCTAGAGATCTTCCATTCCATGGGATGTCCAGATCAGCAGGTAAATGAGGGGGAGAAGACGGTCTCTGGATTTTCTGTATATAATACATTTGTCTTCCAAAACAACCAGTACATGTGCTGAATTCTTGTCTCTCCATGATCTTCATTGCTTCTGCATTTGGCCTTTGCTTTTTAGTCCCCCTAACATTAATCTCTTCTTAAGGTAACCTACAATATGTCCACCTTATTTTCCCCTGTTTTCTGAGTGAGGAGGGACAGTGACAGAGACACTTGGCTGTCATTTGATCCCCAGAGGGGTTTAACCACAGTCACCTTGCCCAGCTCTGCTCTTATGGGCACGCCCAGCAATGTCAGGGCTCTGTCAGGTGCCCAGCCCTGAGCTGGGCTCATGCCCTGCTCACAGCCCCAGGGGTGTTCAGGGACACGAGTCCTTCCCTGGCACACACACACACAGTTCATTGTAGCACGGGCAGGGGCTCCCTGGGCTCTGCTGCCACTGCCAGAGCCTGGCAAGGACCTCAGCCCTGCGGGTGTCACCCTGCCCTGCCCTGCCCCTGCCCGAGGTGCCCCATGGCCGGAGGGATGGACATGGGGAGCTCTGGGCACAGGAGCTCATCCCAGCCCTTCATCCAGGGGTTCCCAGGGGATGTTACTCTCTGGAAACTCCAGGAACAGCTGCAGGTGTTTGTGTCACTGGGTTTATGTCCCCTCACACACACACAGGATGTTCAGGGCTGTGCAATGTCCCTGCACTGCAAACACAGACTCCTGACCCGGTCACTTGATGTCCCTCCAGGGAGGGAAGAACAACCTCTGTGCCCTGGGGTGAGAGGCCACTCCTGGGAGCAGTGCTGGCTTTGCCAGGGCACTGCTGGGACAGCCCCACCCTGAACACTGCCACACTTGTGCTGGTCACTGCTGCTCTCCTCTCCAGGGCGCTGTGTTGGGAACATCCTTGAGAGCAAACTGGGAAGGAGATTGAAGCTTTCAGGCCCTGCACTGGGGAGATGCCCTTGCACGATGCAAATGCTGTTGCATAGCCCAGCTCTGTCCCAGCTGTGCCCATGGCCTGTCCCTGCCTGCAGTCCCTGGACAGTCACACAGCAGGACTGGGACTGAGCTGAGAGAGCCCTGAGGCCTTAAACCAACACAGGGCTCTGAAGGGCAGTGTGGAAATGAAGGAAGGGGAGGTTCTGGAGCAGAAGCCCTGGGGCTGCCTGGCAGTGAGGAGCACTCGGGTTCCCTTTTCACCTCAGCTCTGCCCAGAGGCACCGACCCTGCAGCTCCAGAGAAGCCAGGGAGCAATAATGTCAGGGCAGCACGGTAATACAGAGTTCTTTATTTTGTGTAAGCACATAAGTAGAATAGCTCCCAGGTTATAGAGTCTCTGGGTTTGCTAGAAGGGCAAACACTGAATTTAAAATCCTATAGTCAAAGACTTCTGTGCAAACAAACTCTCAATACTGTAACAACTGTGTGAGTAGCAAGAAATACAGGACACAAAGTGAGCGTAAATGTAACACAACAACACATATGCAGAAAAAGAACAGTTTATTGCTTCTGAACAGCATTCATGGTAATTTTCCTCAGGCCATCCTTGAGCTCCTGGTTCTTCAGGCTATAGATGAGGGGGTTCAGGGCTGGAGGCACCACTGAGTATAGAAATGACACTGCCAGATCCAGGGATGGGGAGGAGATGGAGGAGGGCTTGAGATGAGCAAACATGCCAGTGCTGAGGAACAGAGAGACCACAGCCAGGTGAGGGAGGCAGGTGGAAAAGGCTTTGTGCCCTCCTTGCTCTGAGGGGATCCTCAGCACAGCCCTGAAGATCTGCACATAGGAGAAAACCATGAACACAAAACAGCCCAAATAAAGAAAAGTACTTAGCACAATGAGCCCAAGTTCTCTGAGGTTGGAGTGTGAGCAGGAGAGTTTGAGGATCTGGGGAACTTCACAGAAGAACTGGCCCAGGGCATTGCCATTGCACAGGGGCAGGGAAAATGTATTGGCTGTGTGCAGCAGAGCATGGAGAAAGCCACTGGCCCCGGCAGCTGCTGCCATGTGGGCACAAGCTCTGCTGCCCAGGAGGGTCCCGTAGTGCAGGGGTTTGCAGATGGACACGTAGCGGTCGTAGCTCATGATGGTTAGCAGGGAAAACTCTGTTGAAATGAAGAACACAAAGAAAAAGAGCTGAGCAGCACATCCTGCATAGGAGATGTGTCTGATGTCCCAGAGGGAATTGTGCATGGCTTTGGGGACAGTGGTGCAGATGGAGCCCAGGTCAGTGAGGGCCAGGTTGAGCAGGAAGAAGAACATGGGGGTGTGCAGGTGGTGGCCGCAGGCTACGGCGCTGATGATGAGGCCGTTGGCCAGGAGGGCAGCCAGGGAGATGGCCAGGAAGAGGCAGAAGTGCAGGAGCTGCAGCTGCCGCGTGTCTGCCAATGGCAGCAGGAGGAAGTGGCTGATGGAGCTGCTGTTGGACATTTGCTGTGTCTTGGCATGAGGATCTGTAAAATAAATAATGCTGGAATAGTTCAGTTTGGAGAGGACATTAAATATCCCAGCCCAGTTTGGTGGCTCTTTCCTCCCACTGCCTCCCCAGGGCTCTGCTGCCTGGAGCTGTCCCTGCCAACAGCTGCTTCCCTGTGCCCAGGGCTGGGCCCTGTCAGTGCTGCCAGAGCACAGCCCAGCCCTGGGGGCTCAGCTCTGCCCTGCAGACCCCTCCCAGCACAGGGCACTGCCCAGGGGCAACTCTGCTTCTGCAGGCTCTGATGGCAATGTCATAGCTATCCTGAGGAGGCTAGAAAAGTGACACTGATGTTGCATGTAAGTGCTGATTTCTGTTACTGCCTGCTTTATCAAGATCCAAGAAAAAAAAAATTATATTTTTCCCAATCTGAACTGAGAGATGATGCAATTTGCCATCTAAGCAACCCAGAGCTGTAGGCTATAAAATCAGGATTTTCATTTTTATGCAGCCCCTGCCTCACGTGCTCCCAGTATAGTCTACCTAGAAATATTCTGGAGTTACATGTTCTGCTGGGAGCAGTGCTGAACAATGCAGCATCCTCACCACACTAGGAGAACACTTCCAAGCCTTACCAGCTGTTTCCTTCCACCCAAACCTTGTCCCCCAGTGCTGGGAGCAGCTCCCAGGGCTGGCTGAGAGCTGTCCCTGGCAGGCAGCACAGTCCCTGCCCCAGCACAGCGCCCTGGGCTGCAGGACCCTGCTCTGCACGACAGCCCTGGGCACCCCTGGCTGCTCTACACAAGGGATCATCAGAGAATGTACTCACACAGTCTGCAGGCATTGGGATGTTCCAGCTTTAGGAGATCACTGCAGGAGCTGCAGCTACATTGTCCTGCAGCCAGAGGCTTCCTGGGTCAGGGCTGGGAGTGATTCTGCCCCAGTCACTTCTGAGCATCTTCCCAGCCCTGACTGATTGAAGCTCTCTGTGCCTCTGTGCTGTGCCCAGGGTGGCTGCAAGCAGTGCTTGAGCCCTGCTGGGCTGGGAGAAGAGCTGCTCATGAAGAGAAATGTGATTTTGAAGCTCTTCTTGGTTGCCAGGATCGCCGACCAGCTCATCAGCACAGACACAGCACAAGGACTTTAATGACCCTCTTGGGGTTTGTGCTGAGGCCCTGAACATCAGTCCCTGAGAGGGAGATGAAGAAACTTCTCAAGAACTCCAAGTCAGAATCAAACTCCAAAATTTCCTGAAGTTTTAATGGGTCCCACTGAGGGAAACAACTGAGAAAGTGTCCCCAGGTTCCAGTTAGAGCAGGAAATTGGAGGCAGTGTTGACAGGTGGGGACAAAGAGAAGCCAAGTCTTGGTGCCCTGGGGCACAGCAAGGTCTGAGCTGTGCTGAGCCACTGGGGCCTCCTGGCACAGCCCCAGCAAGGCTGGCCACTGTCACTCCTTGTCCTGCCCTCAGCATCCCCCCACATCCCAGTGGCCTCAGGGATCTGCTGGGACGAGTCCCTGGGGAGCCTTGGTCAGGAATGGCCCTGTGGGGCTCCTTCATGCTCCCAGGGACTGCAGGTTTTTCAGAGGACTTTGGGTTTTGCTTTTGCTTTGGAGTCTCTGAGAACTTTGTGCAATCATGGCCTCCAATTATCTTCTTTATCTGATAACCTTTGTCAGTAATGGTACTCATTGGGGCTCATTAATGGTTCAAGGTACGTCAGTTTTTTAAGGTACTTGGAGGTTCCCTTTTGACACCAAGTCTTTTAGTAGTTTATGTAATCATGGCCCCAATTATCTACTTTAATTAGTCCCTTGAGAGCTTTGTATTGACACTCAGTGGGGCTCATTAATACTATTAGATAGTCAGGGTTTAAAAGGTACTTTGGATTTTCCTTTCTCTCTGAGTCTCTGAGAGGTTTTTGGGCATTCCTGGTGTCCAGTTCTCTCCTCCAAGGAGTCCAGGAGGAGCCTCTGTTGAGGATGGACCTCAGTGGCACCCATTAATGCTTTGAGACACTTCGGGTTTTTTCTTCTGCCTTTGCCTCCTGGAAAGGTTTATGCAATCTCCTCTCAGGCCCTGAGGTTCAAGAGCTCAGCACCAAATGCACCACGGGGCTCATTGGGATCAATCAAGTCCTGACAAACCATGGCTCTGCCTTGATTTCCCTTTGATCTGGTTCCATTCATTAGGAAGATTTTCAAATCCAGTTATGGAGAAATATTTCCAAGAGCTTCTAAGAAATACCCATTCCTATTTTGAAGGGTGTATTTCATTGCTATTCTCTTTAGAACAGAGGTGATTGCAGCATTCTGTGGTTGATATTGATCCAGAGTCTCTCCTCAGGAGGTCTGGCCTGCTCACAGAAGCTGTGCCTTGAGGTCTGATCCAGTGTGGACAACCTTGCTCCACATTCCCCAGCCCCATGCTGTCTAGCCTCACTTTTTTTTTCCATCTAAAAGTCCTGAATTTCTTCATTGAAAACAGACATGCAGTCTTGGCTCTGTGAGGTTCCATATAGTCACATGGACTTTTGGTTGCTTGAGGTTCCATACTCTCAACAATGCTCTCTGTAGTTCCAAAATGTCACAACGGACCCTTGGTTTCATGAGGCCCCTCAGTGTCACTGTGGTCTCCTTGGTTCCACAAGGTCATGCAGTGTCACAATGGCTCACAGGTTCCATGGGGCCCCGCAGTGTCACTGGGGTTTCCTTGGTTCTTTGAGGTTCTGTAGTGTCACAATGGATGTTTGCTTTCATGGGGCCCACAGTGTCACAGGAGTCTCCTATTTCCTGTGGCACCCAGCAGATGTGCAATGCCAAGGGCAGCACCATGGGGCGGCCCCTGCCAGGCTGCTGAGCAGGGACAAGGAGGCAATGAGGCCCCAGCACAGCAAGGCTCACTTGTCCCCTGCTGGCCTCAGGCCCAGGGCCAGCCTGCATGGCCCAAGTGCTGCAGGAGTTGGCTGTGTCAGGGCCTTTCAGCTGCTGCCCATCCCTGTGCCCTCTGCAGCCCAGGCTGTCCTACGGTGTCCATGCCCTGCGCCTCTGTCCCTGCAGGCTGTCGTCATCCCCCGGCTGCCCCACCTCGCTGGCCCCTTCCTTTGCTGACAGCTCTGCCTCCTGCCTGCTTCTGCCTGCACACACAGAGCTTTGGCCTTGATGTCAAAAGGTTTCAATCAATTTTTACTGTGTCTTTGAACTTTCAGCAGAGAAACGAGGCATTGAGGGCCTGTTTTCCTGGTAGGGATGGTTGCAAAAGAAGAAGACATCTGTCTCAAGGGTGCAGTGATAGAAAAAGCAAGGACTGAACCTGGGAACTTGGGGTGGGTTTTATGGTAATGAGTAAATTGTAATAACATGTAGCAATTGCATATGAGCAACATACTTTTGGCATCACATGTCTATGTAAGGTTTGGTGTTTTCCCCTGCTGGACCTCAGGCCTGAATAAATGCTGACCTCTTTAAGACCAGATTAGTGTTAAGGAGTCTTATTGCTATATTTTGGAGATTTGGTGGCTGTGTGGCCTCACAGACCCAAGGAGTCAATTGTGACACCTCATCCCAATCTTAGACATGGACACTCGGAGGAGAAGGACAGTTCTTTTCCATAGGAAGGAAAGCACAGAGCCTGCATGTTTCGAAAGCGGGTGTGCGGCAGCCCCCAAAAGGCCTGGGGCAGCCAGACCTGTCTGTCCTGGCAGCTTTCACTTGGGAGCAATCCTTGGATGTAAAGTGTTTTGGAGATGGAATCCAAATTTCGGCCATGGGTGCCTGGTCAGATGGATGCTTTTTTCCATAGGAAAGAAAAGCTCGAAGCCCAAGTGTTTTGGAAGAAGATGAGAGATGACCTCCCATGGGCCAAGCCAGCCAGACCTGTATCTCCTGACACCTTTCATCTGGTGACTATCCTTGGACACAGGGATTATTGGAGGTGAAATCTCAACTTTGGTTGTGGGTGCCTGGAATGGAAGAAGATTTCTTTTCATTAGGAAAGCAAAGAGCCTCAGTGTTTCAAAAGGCAGATGAGTGCTGGCTCTCAGGAAGCCAAGGCCAGCCAGTCATGACAGCTTTTTGTCTGCGAGCTCTCCTTGGGTATAGGGAATTCTGGAAGCAGATTCCCAACTTTATTCATGTATGCCTGGATGTGAAAGGCGCTTTTTTCCGTAGGAAATGAATCACATGTCCATGTAAGGTTGGGAGTTATCCCATGTTGGACTTCAAGCCTGAATAAATGATGTCCTCTTTAATACCTAATTAGTGTTAAGGAGTCCTATTCTGATATTTTGCAGATTTGGCAACAGCGGGGCCTCAGAACCGAGGAGTCAACTGTGACAGCTTGGAACCTCATGGAACCAAGGGGCCATTGTGATGCAGGAGAATCTCATGGAAGCAGAGACACCTTTGTGAGACTGTGGAACTTCATAGAAACAAAGGAGCCATTCTGATACTGCCAGCCCTCATGGAACCAAGAGTCCATTGTGACATCACAAGGCTTCATGAAGCAGAATCACAGAATGAACAAGGTTGGAAAAGATCTTTGAAATCATCAAGTCCAACCTATGACCTAACATCACCTCATCAACTAAACCATGGTTCTGTGTGCCACGTCCAGACTTTTTTTTAATGCTACCAGGGATGGTGACTCCATCACCTCCCTGGGCAGAAGATTCCAGTGCCCAATCACTCTTGCAGTGAAGAATTTTTTCCTGATGTCAAACCTATACACCCCTGTCTCATCTTCAGACTGTGTCCTCTCATTCTGTCAGGTGTTGCCTGGGAGAAGAGACCAACCCCCACCTGACTGCAGCCTCTGCTCAGGTGGTTGTAGAGAGTCTCCCTGTAGACCATTGTAGCCATTGGGGCCATTGTAGCACGGCAGGGCCTCATGGAATCAAGGGGAGCACAGTGACAGTGTGGGGCTCCGGGGGACAAAGGGGCCATTCTGACACTGTGGAACCAAGGAGATCATTGTTACACTACAGGGTGTCATGGAACCAAGGAGGCCATGATGACAGTTTGAGGCCACGTGGAACCAAAGGACCATTGTGGCACTGCAGGGCCTCATGGAAACAAGGGCACAAGAGTGACACTGTGAGCTCCAAGGCACCGAGGGGCCATTCTGACACTGCAGAAACAAGGAGACCATTGTGATACTATGAGGCATCATAGAGCCAAGAGTCCTTTGTGACAGAGCAGGGCCTCATGAGACCATGGAGGCCATTTTTACAATTTGAAGCTTTGTGAAACAAAAGGGCCATTGTGGCATTTCAGGGCCTTATGAAATCAAGGGGCCATTGTGACACTGCAGGGCCTCATGGAATCATGGAGTCCATTGTGACACTACAAGACCTCACTGAAGCAAGGAATCGTTGTGACACTATGGAGTCCTGGCAGGCCAAGGGGCAATTGTCACAATGTGTGGCATCATTGAACAAAGGAGTCCATTGTGACATTACAGGGCCCCATGGAACTAAGGATTCATGGAACAGTGCTGGACCCCATGGAAACAAAGGTCCATTGTGACACTGTGGGGCCTCATGGAATCCTGGAGGCCATGATGACACTTTGAGGCCTCGTTGAATCAAGGAGCTCTGCAGGACCTTGTGGAACCAAGGAGACCCTTCTGGCATTGTGAGTCCCCACAGAACCAAGGGTCCATTGGGATACTGCAGTGTGGGAAATGCAGGCACAGAGAGCTCTCAGGGCCTTGGGCATACAGGCTCAGAGATAGAGATGGATCCAAGGTTTGAGCTAAGACCTTGGAGAAGGCTTAGAGAATTAGAGCATTAAAGTGAAACAGACATAAAACAAGAATATAAGTTTGTAGTTTAAGTGAAAATATGTTTCAAGAAAACAGAAATATGGATTATGTAAACAAAGCAGTATGTTAAGTAAGATAGTAAAAGATTTTAAAGTTTAGCAAAAATAACTTGTTATAAAGTTAATTAGATATTAAGATGTATCAATGTAGGTTTGTGCAGTGTGATATGATATACTGAAAAATGATGCATTGCACCAAAACCATGGGAAGCAAAGCAATTAATGATTGGTGTAAAAAGACACTAGCAAAGTTCATAGAAATTTTTGATTGGCTAAAAATCTAATATAAGGCATTTGTAACTAAGAATGAGGAAGTTTCTGATATTATGACACTGGATGTAAAAACTTTACATGTCTCACCCTTCTATGAGACTGATGAAATAAAGCAATAAACCATCTTTGACAATGTCTCTCAGTTGTTTCATCTCTTGTAATATTAATCTCTCAGTAGAGATCTTATGGACATCAGGTCTACCCTTTGAAATCAATGGCAACGTAGGAATAGCAAGTCTACCTATTTTAAAAAAATCAAAGGGGATTTAGGAACATCAGGTCTACCTTTTGAAGTCAATAGGAATTTAGGGAAACCAGGTTTACCAATTAGTCAATGGGGATTTTGCAGAAATTTGGTGCTAAAACGGGGAAATTTGGGGTAAATACTGGGCTGAATTCCAGGAATTTCCATTTCAGGATCATGGTGCTGACACTCTGGAAGTCCTGCCATAATTCCTGGGAGCTAATCACAAATTCTTGATCCCACACCTTCAGCCTCTGCTGGAGCTGTGTCTCCACTTAAGCCCCAAATCTTTGTTTTCAGCCCCAAATCTGGGAATTCCAAGCCCAAAGTTGGGATTTTTGGCAGCAAAAATTTTCAGACATTGGGTGTACCCATTGAGGTCCAAGGGGATTGAGGGATACCAGGTCTACCCATTATTAGGGCTTGATTGGGAAGGGTTAGTGGTTCAACTGGGAGCACTGGGAAGGGCTAAGGGGGGACACTGGTGTTACTGGGAGCACTGGGAAGGGCTAAGGGGGGGACACTGGGGTTACTGGGAGCACTGGGGTATAAGTGGGACCACTGGGAGGGATTTATAGAGATAAATGGGTATAAACAGGACTCAACATGTACCCTTTAAAATCAATGGGGATTCAGGGACACCAGGTCCACCCAAAGCAATGAAGATTTTTGGTACACCAATTTTGGGCACCCTCATGTGATTTAGGTGTTCAAGGGGTACTCAGGTGTACCCAGGTGATTTTTGAGGAGATCCAGGTGATTTGGGGGAGTACACAGGTGTACCCAGATAATTTTGGGGGATCTCCAGGTTATTTTGGGGCACCCAAGTGTCCTGACTCACCTTGATGGGCCAGGAGAAGATGATGGCCACTGTCCTCCCAGTCAATGTGGACACAGATGACCCTTGGCAGCCAAGGGGCTATTGGGGGGCACCCCAACATTCATCAAAAAGGCCCCAGCAAAAAGTCCCAACAAAAGCCCAGGTGAGGGCCCCAAGGCTGGGAGGGAGCCCTGAGTTACCTCAGGAGAGGATGCAGTGCAGGTACACCCAGGTGCTTTGGTCTGTGGGGTTGCTGAAGACAGTGTTCTGCACCAACTCTAGCTCTGGGGGGGGCAAAGGGGGCATCCCAAAATCTCTAGGGGGCAGTGGGGGACACCCCAATATCTGAATACTCAAGTGTACAAGAGTTCAGGTGTACCCGTTAAAGTCAAAGGGATTTAGAGACACAAGTTCTACTCATTCAACCCAACAGAACACATCACCTCCCACTTTAGGTGAGGGAGGGGCTGGAAAATTTTAGGGATCCTGTGAAATTGTGGGAATTTTACTGGGGAATTGCTCACATTTCTTCAGCCTTTCATGGGGCAGTGCCCCAGCCTTACCCTTTCTGGAGTCCCTGGCAGCTGCAGGCAGTGGTGCCAGGACGAGAAGTTGGAGAAGTCACAGCTCAGCAGTGCCCCAGCAAAGGATAGCTTGGCCTCAAGGTCCTGCCTGCCTGTCAGCACCCACTGGTGTTCCTAGGCATAGACTGAGAGAGCACCAGTATAAACCAGTAAGCACTGGGAGCCACTCCTGAGCCCCTGAGACCTGTGGCAGCAGCTCCCAATATAAACCAGTAAGGGTTGATGCACCCAAACCTGCTCCCACTGTGCTCTAGTGAGATGGGGAACGTATACGGTTTTGAAAATTCAGAACTTTAGAAGTCTAGGATATGCTTAAGCAGGTAGAGGGGAAATAGATCACATAGCAGAAATGGTATGTAACAAACCATATAGAAACTTATTTGCCAGGAAAAAGTTTTCAGATAACATATATTGCAAAAACTCAGCAGAGCAAGACCAAGCTATTGTACAAACCCAACAAAACAGAAACCTGTGGCTCCAGAAACCAGCCAGGACCAGCCAGGTGGTTTTGAGTGGGACAAGCTGGCCTGAGGGAGAGGCAAACCTCCACTGTGCCCGCCCAAAAGCAGAGCTCAAACAGAGATTACTGAGGAAGACATACAGCCTTCATCCCAAAGACCACCAAACACAACCACCAGGAGGGGTGGCAGCTAATAATAATACAAAGGGAGAGAAGGTGGAGATGGGCGGGCAGGGAGGTGTGGGCTTGTGGGATCAATGTGTATTCATACCTGGAACCTGTCTGGACCAGGTACACGTGGTTTGGAAGAAATATCCCCCCATATATCCCCCATGTGCTGGCAATGAAACACTCTCTACAATTGCAGTGTCAAGTGCTGATTCTCGAAATCAGTTGTTGAGCCAGCCAGAAGGTCTTCGTCTGTCTGCTGGAGCACAGGGGACGTCGACATCCCAGTGCACCCTGGACTTTTTCTGGAGCTGACCTCTACTCCCCGGTCACTCTCTGCAGGGACGAGCAACCAACCTCCTATATGGCCTAGAGGAACGTTTGACCAAAATTTTTGGGGGTGGCCCAAGATAAGGTGAGCGTGTAAGACACTCGGGATGCCTGCACATGGCTAACAGTGTGTCAGAGACATCCAACACATAGAGCTGACAGGTTTGGGGAAGGGATTTGGAAGCTGGCAAAGGGGTTTCTGTTGACCACATAGGGTGGCCACTAGCAAGTTTGGGGGTAACTTGAATGAACCAAGGTGTTCTCAGTATTATTAACAGCATAACTCACTGCTATAACCCTAGCTGCCATAAATATTCTGTGTAAATTGTGCTTGTTGGGTGGTTGAAGTAAGTATTTTATATGGTGGTTGGTGTTTTGTGTTTGCATCATTCTAATGTTGGTGCTGGAGATTTTGGATTTTGAGTAATGTCTGCTTTGTTTTCTGTAGTGGACCTCTGCAATATCTGGTGTAACACTGCCCTGTTGTGTTATTAACTGTCATTGCAACAAGTTAAGATTTCTTTTCTGAGGCATGAGATTCTATTGTTTCTGATGTAACGCTGCCCTCCTGTGTCTGTAACTGTAAATGACAGATTAGTGATTTTTTTTGGAAACTGTCAGAATTAAAAAGGTGATGGAAGCTCGGAGTGAGTGCAGAGGGCTCGACCACGCAAGGAGGAAGCCCTTTCTAGGTGGCTCCAGATTGAGCCCCCGGATTTCTTGAGGGATCAAGGGAAACTTGTACGGTTGGTACGGGAGGACGGGGGAGTAGAGCAGGTATACTTGGGAGGAATATTCTCAGATTCCATAGATAGTTATCTGGGTTTTGATTGGGAGCAACCTCTAATCGAAAGGGAACCTAGAAGGGTTAGACCAATTCTTTGCTTTGCATGTGGACCAGCAATTTGGACACCAAGGTGGCATCCAGCCTGGGACCTCCTACAGTGTCATTGGTGCAAAAGGAAGTGGCACTGCAGATCTAGGAGGTGGAAGCCTACATGCCCCAGGTGTACCCCGGACCCATGGCATCATATTCAGGAATTAACACAGGTTGAGTGTGAGATTGTGAATTTGATCTGGGGAAAGAGTCATTCAGTTCTCAAGGATTGGCACGTTTTCGATGACCACTGGGAGGAAGTGAAAGAATATTGCCAGCAGAGGTTTGGGAGAGGAGATAAGAGAAATAAGGAGAGAAATCATGGGGACCCAGCAAAATAAAGAGGTGCCTAGGAGGAGCCCTTTAGGATGTATACTAAGCCACTGGAAGGAAGTTGTGGGGACAGGAGAAACGGAGAGCAAAAGGGTTTTCATCAAATACTCAAATCAATGGTGGCCTCTCTATAAATCAGAAGATGGGGCAAAGTGGCCATTAAATGGAACATGGGACTATAACACCATGTTGAAGTTAATGTTGTTTTTAAGGCAGGAAGGAAAATGGGATGAGGCACCATATGCAGATGTTTTTCACATTACAGAGCCACCCAGAATGGTAAAGGGATTGTGGTATTAACCCTCCACAAGACCCACTGATCCTAGCAATGGAAAGAGAAAACAGAAGGGTCTCACATAAATTAAAACAATGCTGCTCAGCCTGTAGTCTTGGTCAGAAGTGCACTAAAAATAACAGGGTATATAAGGAAAAAGACTCTGATCTGGATGATCTCCCCTCCTCCATCACTCGAGTTGGGTGGGAGCCCAGGAAGGGCACCAGATCCAACTCCAGCACCCGTGGAAAGTCCAACATCCTCCCATACAAGGGCAAAGCCAGGGAACCACCAGTAGTTTTGCAGGCACCTCTTAGAGAAGAAGTGGGACCAGATGGAGCAATGATGCTTCTAAAGGTTCCCTTCAATACCAATGATTTGGAAATTTGGAAAAGGAATGTAAAGGGTTACAGAAAGGACCCTCTAAGTAGAGCTGAACACTTTTGGTTAATAGTGAAATCACATAACCCGGATTGGAATGCTATACAGTTACTGTTACATGCAATGACAGAAACAGAGAAAGAGCTGATCCCAAAGGTACCCTGGGATTTGGCTGAGGAGCACTGTAAGACATGGGGGAGGATGTAAAGGAATTCTTTCCCCCCAGGATTCAAAGTGGGATGTGAATAGAATGGCAGGAAGACAGAAGGTACAAGAATATCAGGAATGGATTGCAAAGGGAATAGAGAAATCCATCCCCAAATCTATTAACTGCTCAGCTTTATATGCTATTAAACAAGGTCCCTTTGAGTCACCACCTGAGTTCTTGGACAGGCTGAGACACAATGCATCGTAGCACACCTTTGGACCCAGAATCAGATATTGGGATACAGCAGTTAGTGTCATCATTTTTAGGTCAATCCACCGGTGATAGAAGATGTAAACTTCAGAAATTCAGACCCACTGAAGGAAGAAACTTAGAAATATTATTGGATGAAGGCTGGAGGGTGTTTAGCAATCGAGAAGAAGGGAATAAGGGGAAACAAGGAAGGGTCATAGCAGTAGTTAAAAAGGAAGATGAAAATTTTAAAAAGGGGCTTCCCCCTCCATGCCTAGGAAGAAAAGAATGTGCTCTATGTGAGCAATTAGGCCACTGAAAAAATGAATGCCCAGAACGCTGAGGAAAGGGAAACAAAGGGGCACGGGTAGTGGCAAATGTAAATGAAGACTGACAGGAACCAAGGGGATCTTCCCTGGCTGATCCCTTGGTTATAATGAAGCTAGGGGAAGGAAAAGATCAAAAGCAAAGAAAATTTTTAATTGATACAGGGGCAATGTGTTCGATTTTAAACACAGCTTTAACTCAGGTGGGGGAAGATTATATCATGGTTAAGGGAGCCACTGGCCAAGCTGACAAGGTTTATTTTTGTGGACCACTAAAATATAAATTGGGAAAACCAGTAGGCTTGCATAAGTTCTTATACATGCCTAATTCACCACATGCACTCCTTGGAAGAGATTTGCTTGAACAATTGAGTGCAACAATCAGATTTGAAAAAGGGGAGATGATTCTGGAGTTGGATACTCAAGAATATATTCAAATAAGGAGGTTCCCATAGAAGGAAAAATCAGTGAAGATATCATCAATCAGATGCACCCTGGTGTGTTGGCCAGTGAGAAGCCAGGAAGAGCTAAGAATGCATCACCAATAGAGGTAAAGCTTAAAGAGGGACAATGACCAGTAAGGATAAAACAATATCCCTTAAAAAGAGAGGGTAGGGAAGGAATCCAGCTGGTAATAGAAAAATTCTTGCAATGGGGTCTGTTAAGGGAATGTGAATCTGATTTTAACACTCCCACATTACCAGTTCACAAACCTGATGGAACGTACAGAGTAGTCCAGGATTTAAGAGCAGTCAATAGAATAACAGAGGATTTATGTCCTGTAGTAGCAAACCCACACACTTTGTTAACAGTATTGACACCTTAACTAACCTGGTTTACTGTTTAGATTTGAAAGATGCTTTCTCTTGCCTCCCTCTCTATGAAGCCAGCCAAAAGATATTTGCCTTGGAAAAGTGGACAAAGGACCCAGCTCACTTGGACTGTACTGCCTCAAGGATTCAAGAATTTCCCCACCATATTTGGCAACCAACTCGCCAAGGATCTCGAGTCTTGGGAAACCCCACCCGGGAAGGGGAGACTGCTACAATACAGAGATGACATCCTGATTGCCACTGAGACAGAAGATATTTGCATGCCTTGGACAGTGAGTCTCTAAAACTCTTTGGGGCTCCAAGGGCACCGAGTGTCTAAGAAGGAAGCCCAGGTAATGCAGCAGGAAGTCACTTACTTGGGGCATGAAATTAATGTGGGGCAAAGAACTCTGGGGCAAGCCTGAAAAGAGGCTCTATGCCAAATACCAAAACCACAGACTGTAAAAGATCTGAGAACTTTCCTCAGAATGACTGAGCGGTGTCGCCTTTGGATCTATAATTACCAGTTGCTTGTTAAACCCTGTATGCACTGATCAACTCTGAACAGAAGCATCTGCAATGGGACAAACAGGCCACATGAGCCTTTGAACAATTGAAAAAAGCCCTGATGTCACCTCCAGCTCTGGGACTCCCTGAACTGGGTAAGCCTTTCTTTTTGTTTTCTCATGAGAAACAGGGAATCGCCCTGGGACTATTGGCACAAGATTTAGATATCACAGAGCAGTCACCTGCATCTCCAAGCAATTGGATGTGACCACAAAACGATAGCCAGGATGCCTGAATGTGGTAGCAGCAGTAGTGCTAAATATCCAGAAAGTTTGAAAATTCACTTTGGGACAAAAAAATGACTGTGTTGGTGTCCCATACAGTGTCTGCAGTATTAGAAATGAAGGGCAGGTACTGGCTTTCTCCACAGAGCTTCCTGAAATACCAATCTATACTGGTAGAACAGGATGATGTGGAGATTGTGATCACTAACATTGTCAATCCAGCTTCTTTCCTCAGTGGAAACACAGGAGAACCAGTACACCATGACTGCTTGGAAACCATTGAAGCAACATCCTCAAGCTGCCTGGATTTGAAGGATGTTCCTGTGGAAGATGCAGAGGACTGGTTCATGGACAGAAGCAGCAATGTCCTGAATGGCAAAAGGCATGCAGGATATGGCATCTCCATCAGCCATGAGGTAATAGAGTCAGAACCATTGCCTGTCAATACCTCTGCACAAAATGTGAAAAACGCCTTGACCCGAGCCTTGGAATTGACCCAATGTAAGAATGTGAACATAGACATGGATTCAAAGAACACTTTTGGGGCTGTGCATGCTTATGGAGCAATCTGAAAGGAAAGGGGGCTACTGAACTCTCAAAGGAAAAACACTGAACATGCAGAAGAAATTCTGAAATTGCTGGAGGCAGAACAGCTCCCAAAGAAAATAGCAATTATGCACATCAGAGCACATCAAAAGCATACTTGGAATCAGAAAAAGGAAATGAGCTGGCAGACAGGGAGGCAAAAGAAGCAGCAAAAACAGAGGTAAAGTTGGAAGTAGCTCTAATCCCAGACAGGAAAATCTCCCTTGAGGGTAAACCAAATTATGACAAAGAGGATCTGAAGCTAATTACAAATTTGGATGAGACATACAGTAAAGAGGGGTGAGCCCTACCCCAGAAGGAAGGGTAATCATACCTGGCCATCTAATATGGTTTGTAATAAGGGAGGAGCATAGGAAAAGACACTGGGGACCAGAGACTCTGTATGAACACTTAAATCACAACATCATGGCTAGAAATTGATACACTACAGTGAAGCAGGTACCTCAACAATGTGATCTCTGCCTCCAGACTAATCCTAAAAACAAAGCCAGAAATGGGTGAAATTGAGAAGGGAAATGTACCTGACCAATTATGGCAAATGGACTTCACAGAACTGCCAAGAAAAGGGAGGTTTCATCATTTACTGGTATAAACTGATACCTTTTCAGGATGGCCTAAGGCTTTCCCTGCTAGAACTGCTAAGGCCAGAAAAGTGGTCAAGGCATTAGTAAAAGAGATAATATCACGATTTGGGGGTCCAGCTGCCATTTCTTCAGATAGAAGGCTCCATTTTATTGCAAAGGTGGTAAATCAGGTTAGTACTATTTTAGGTATAGTTTGGCAATTACATACCCCATATCATCCCCAGTCAATTGGACAAGTGGAGAAGATGAATCATTTCATCAAACAGCAAATTGTTAAATTAGGACAGGAGGTCAATCTGCCTTGGCCTCAATCCCTTCCTTTAGCCCTTTCACACAGACAAACTAAACCAAGGGCAAAGGAAAGGCTGAGTCCTTTTCAGATCCCGTATGGGCGACCTTATGCAATACAGAAGAGAACATCAGCACAAATAGGGGAAGAAACAGTAACAGAATACATGGTGGCCCTAGGGAAACAAGTCAGTAATATCAGGAAACATGTATGAAGAAGCTGGTGTAGGGGATTGGATGGCCCAGTACATAATGTACAACCTGAAGATTGTGTGTATGTGAAGTCTCTTACAGAAAAGACTTTGGAACCACAGTAGGCAGGACCATACCAGGTGCTCCTCACCTCCTTCACTGCCATCAAGATCAGAGAACAAGCAGCACAGATACATCACACTGGAATCAAAAAGGCTTCACAGTCACCATGGATAATCAAGCAGGTGCCAGCTGGAAAGCTGTGGCTCTCATGATCATAGCCATGGCTATGGCAGACATGTGTGCAAGACCTCCTATATACAATGGGACTGGCATTTATATGTGTCAGGGGAAAGCTTCTGACTTTGACTCTCCTAAGTCTCTGTGGCAGGTGTTACAAATATCAAACACAACTGTCTGGACAGGGAAAGATGTCTGGGGATGCAAACTTGTATTTGTTCAGGATGGATTCCATCAGGGACTTATAAAACCCATTCCAATTGGTACTGAATGTTGTGACACATGCTTCACTAACTGTTCTGAATTCAGGCTTAAAATAGAGGGATGTGAAACCAAGGCTTTTAGAATTAAACCATGAGGGAACTGTGCTACATCTATCTGAACATACAACATGGGCACAAGAGGTTAAAGGGAAGTGGCAGATTATTAACATAGAGCTATGTGCCACAAGAAAACAACTGAGGTGTGTATGTGAAGGAAATGCAAACAATGACCGAGATATCTGCCTGGATCCACAACAAAGCATCTGTCTCTTCAAAATCCATTCAGTCAACCAGACAACCTTGCTGGTATATATAGGTCAGGGTTGTGTATGCCTCAGAACAGCATGCCCCACCATAAGAGTGGACGAGCTCATTATAAAGGAAACACAATCTGATTTGTGCATTCGTAACTTGGCCAAAATTGAGGGGTGCAATTTTTCCTATTGGGCACGTGTTGTATCACATCAGTATATAAAGGCAAACATGACAACTGTGCAGGATGTATTGCCTGTGCCCATAAGAATGAATCTCACTCTAGTTATAGAGCTACTAAAACACAGATCTTCAGGAAATTCTGAAAGGAATGAGAAGTATGGGAACGAAGATCTTGATCACAAGACACCATGAGACAGACTATAAGGAGACCATAGAAGGTTGGAGGAGACACCTCTCACCACTGGTGGGATGTATTTTTTGGGTGGTCTCCTACTGCAGCAGGGTTTCTACACTGATTGTGTCATCTGATAGTAGTTTTGTTAGTTCTGATGAGTTTAAGTTTTGTTCTTGGTAATGATTTTCTGGAATTTGAAACAGTCACAAAGAATGGCTACAGTGCCTATCCTGTTATCGAATTAACTAGGTAAAGACAGTCATAGAGAGTATGATAGATATCTTAGAAAGCAAAAGAATTTGCATCATTTAGAAGAAAAGGGGGGGAAATGAGATGGGGAACATCTATGGTTTTGAAAATTCAGAACTTTAGAAGCGCATAATATGTTTAAGCAGGTAGAGGGGAAATAGAACACATAGCTTAACCATATGTAACAAACCACATAGGAAATTAGTTACCAGGAAAAAACATTAAAATATGTGGCAAAAACTCAGCAAAGCAAGACCAAGCTATTGTACAATCCCAACAAAGCAGAAACCTGTGGCTCCGGAAACCAGCCAGGACCAGCCAGGTGGTTTTGAGTGGGACAAGCTGACCTGAGGGAGAGGCAAACCTCCACTGCACCTGCCCAGAAGCAGAGCTCAAACAGAGATTACTGAGGAAGACATACAGCCTTCATCCCAAAGACCACCAAACACAACCACCAGGAGGGGTGGCAGCTAATAATAATACAAAGGGAGAGAAGGTGGAGATGGGCGGGCAGGGAGGTGTGGGCTTGTGGGATCAATGTGTATTTATACCTGGAACCTGTCTTGACCAGGTACACGTGGTTTGGAGGAAATATCCCCCTAGGTGTCCCAGCTGGCAATGAAACACTCTCTACAATTTTGGTGTCAAGTCCTGATTCCAGAAATCAGGAAAGGTCCAGCAGCTGTGTTGGTTCTGCAGAGCAACAATAGCCCCGGGTTCCACAGGACCCCATTGTCACAACTGACTCCTTGCTTCCATGTCACCCCCTCAGTGTCAAAATGGCCCCTTCTCTGCAACAGAACACAAAAGTTTTGCATAAATATTGAGCAAATTCTACCTAACATACCTGGGAACATCTGTCTGCATTCAAAAGTGAGATTAAAGGTGAGGGTGGCACCAGCAGATTCCATCTACAACAAAGACCCAGGGAAAGGACAGGGACAGAGAAGTCAGCTGAAAGACTCAGAATTCTGCTTGCAGAGATCATTTCTGATCACACAGTCCCTTGTAGAAATGTGACATCATTCCAGGTAGCCTGGACTGAGCATGTGGTTCCTCAGTGGGGTTTGTTGTTCAGGAAACCTGCTCAGGCTTTTCCATTCTTTCCTCACAAACAGGAAAACTTCTCCTGGGCCTGTGTGCAGGCAGAGCCCTGAGGAGAGCAGGTGGGACATGGAGCAATGGGCTGGGACACCCATCTGCAGAGCTCAGGGGACAAGGTTCTGGTGCAGGACACAGGGATGTCAATCCTAGGTGGGCAATGTCAGACATGGTGAGGTTGGGGGTGAGGAGCAGGTTGTCCAAACAGGGTCAGCCTGCAAGGGGCTCATTCTTCTGTGGGCCCACACCTCCTAAGGAGACATTCAGTGTCAAGATCACTTGGGAAATGCTTCTATCAGCTCTTCTCTGAACTGTAATTTAAAGCAAAATACTGACTTGATTAAAGAAAAAAAGTGATGAGGCTCACTTTGAAATCTTCCTCCTTAATAGAACTCCAAACTGACTCCAATCAGCTGCACAAGCCCTGAAGTAAGACAAAGAGCTCCTGAAGGCTTTCTGTATTTTAATCAGCCTCACAGTGGATTTGGGGCTGAGTCCAGGAGCCCCAGGCACTGAGAGAAGGTTGAAGAAGCTGCTCCAGGAGTCAGAAGCAAAACTCCAAGTCCCTTGGAGCATCACTGGCCCCACTGAGGGCAGGGAGTGCCAAAGGCTCCCCAGGGACTGGTGAGAGCAGATCCTTGGGGCCAGGATTGCAGGAGCCCGAGGCTGTGAGCAGGGAACTGCAATGCTGAGCAAGGCCTGGGCTGGGTGGAGGAAGCAGAAAGGCCAAGGCCTGAGCCCAGGCCTGGCCCAGCAGGGCCTGTCCCTCACAGGTGGCTCGGGGCTGTTCCTGGGGCAGTGGGATGGCAGGGGCAGCAAGGACAAATGTCATCAAGCTGTGTGACACTCCAGATGCTCATGGAACCAAGGGCCAGTGTGACACAGCAGGGCCTGATGGAAACAAGAGGCCATGGGGAGCCTGGGGGGCTGTAACACCCCAGAACACTGAAATGCTGAGGGTGACCAAATGTTCCTTTAGTCAAGTTTGGTGCACAGGAGAAACCCCAGCCAGGTATTCTCAACATGGCCAGATGCAAAGAATATTCTTGGTAGGAAGGGACCCACATGGATCATTATGTCCAGCTCTTGAGTGAATGGCACACACAGGGATTGAACCCACAGCCTCAGTGATACAAGCACCCTGCTCCAACCAATTGAGCTAAGAGGTCCAAATGACATAAAATTTTACAGGCAAAATATAGACAATCAAAGAACATGGGCAGAAGGATTTATACAAGCTCCAACTCACCATAAAACTCTTCTCATAGCATTAACTTAATTAACACAAGACCATTTAACCTAAAACCCTTTAACCCTGAAGATGTTAAATTACCCAAAAATGTTCCAGGGAAGTAGGATTAGACAAAGAAATAGAGAACAACAGAAGCACATAAGATCCATAGACAGAAAGGCATACAGGTACCAGCTGCTCAAGTTCCAGCATGGCTCACAGAAGAAGCCCAGCAGACAGCAGGATCCAAACCACAGCTGACCTCGAGCTCCAGCTTTTAATCCCCTGAGCCTGTATGGACCCGCCCTTTGGGTGGGATTTCCAGTTGTTTGCCCAATCAGAGTCAGGGTTTGTACCTGCTGCTAGTGTGTGACTGATTGACAGCTCAGCCAATCCGAGCTGGGTTAACACTGCCCCTACTGTGTGATTGACAGCTCAGCCAATCAGAGCTGGCTTAACATCACCTCTGATGTGTGATTGATTGACAGCTTGGCCAATCAGAGCTGGCTTAACATCACCCCTGCTGTGTGATTGATTGACAGCTGTGCCAGGCCAGGGCTGGGGGCGGGGCTCTGTCCCACCACAATCCCAGGCCTGACCCGGCCCTGGCCCCACACAGAGTACTCCGAGCATCCTGAGGTGTCTGGGACATTGATCTCATCCAGCCTCTGACAGTGACTCTGGTGACTCAGGGAACCAAGGGCCAGTTGTGACACTGTGGGGCCTCATGGAACTGAGGAGTCCTTTGTGACTGACAAGTAAGTTGTCTTTAAAGATAATTCAATGACTGAAAGTATGGATGTTAATATCTTTGAAATGGGTCTTAATTTCTCTACTAACTACAAGCAACAGGTTTATTACAGAGCCCAGTCAGCTTGGCTCCTGAAACAGACAAGGGTCTGCATGAGCTTGGGGTTATGAACTTTGGGGTAAAATGACAGGTTCAAGAGGGGATATGGGGTAGGCAATTTGGGATGGCTGTACCTTCATAGTACCTCAGCCAATGAGGAAAGGAAGAGGGCAATGTGCACCTGGGAGTTTAGGATAAAGGAGGCTGCTGCCTCCAGAACTGTTCCATTTCCTAGATGCATGGTAAATGGTGCATTCCGTGACCCCTGCTGTGCCCTGTAGCTTGGTCCCTCTCCCCTCCTGGCCATACAGGGCTGGCTGGGATCCAATTTCTCCCTGCCACCCTTTTCAGACCCTAGAAAAGATCTGTGCCCCCTGATCTCTGTCTCTTTTTCCCTCTTCCTCCCTCTTTTCCTCGCTACCCACGAGAAATAAACCCTGCAACTTCATCAGGGGAAAGAGCCTCTTTTGTTATCTTATTTACATCCATGAGGCAAGGGCCCAGGAGGCTTCATCCTAACACCTGAGCTAGACCGGAGGAAAGGTGAAGACCCCATTTTTAGGGCCGAGAAAAAGCCTCAGTTGGCGCCCCAACGTGGTTGGTCTCTACAGAGCACCCCACGACCGGCTGTGACTCCTATTTTCAGGATTCAAGAAGCCTTGGAGCTGATCAACTAGCTTAAATTTCTTTTAGCTGCATTTTGTGCAGTTCGAAGACTTTTCAGCACGAACCGTGAGCCTGTCAGGAGCCCAGGCAGGCCGGTTCTGGACGTAGACCCACTACAGTTACACAGACGACTCTGCCTGCAAGAAAAAAAGCTGAGTGGAATCCTCCTTTCGCGGCGGGTGGGTTCCCGGAGCTCTGCAGGGAGGTCTCACCGGTGGCATTTTTCCAGCCCGGCTGCGGTCTCGGGACGAAAGGCGGCGTGGGCGTGTGCGCGGCGTGCACGGCTCGGCAGCCCGCGGCCACGTAGAGCTGGACGCGGCCACCCCAGGCACGGCACGGCAGGCAGGCAGCTTTGATCGGTTTCAAAGCGGTGGCACGGGGGTTTTTTTCCATTTTTTTCCAGTTTTTGCGGTTTTTGCAGCAGGGTCGGTCCCTACAGCGGCACGGGCGCCACGTAGGTTTTACTGACAGAAACAGCAAAATTAACATCAGCTCCACATCCAGTAAAGCCTGAAAACCGTGGTGTACCTGGCACGTTTTAACAACTAACTCTCTTCCTGTGTTTTAACTGTAGCGGGGTAGATACATTGGCAAATTGTTAAACATCATGGGCTTACAGCAATCTGCCTTACAAAAGAGTATAAGAAACCAACTAAGGGAAATGTTAAGTTCAGGAAATGTTTTAATATCTAAGAAAAAATTAGCCCATTTTGCCAGCTGTCTGTCTGTTGAAAAATCTGACCTTGAATTGCAAAATATAAATTCGATTTCATTTTGGGATGAAATAGGAGATTTATTAACTTTAAAAGTAGAAAATGGAGATAAAACAGCTTCTGTATTCCTCCTGATATTCTTACAAATTCGGAAACTTTTAATTCAGACAGAAAACAGACAGCAGCAGCAAAATGATTCAAGCTCACCTTCCCTTTCCAAAAATCCCTATAACCATAACCTGGAAAGCACCCTACGGTCTCCCTTGGAAATGCAGCATGCTCAGCACGGCTGTAACTGTGCTGAACCCCCAAATCCTCCCCAGTATCCCGGTTCTGACAATTTTTCGAAAATTATCAGCTCTCCTTCCTTGTTCCCTTCCCCTCTGGGCCACGGACACATGGCCACATCTGGACAGGTCAGGGTTGGGGTCACAGATAGCTCTGGCCATGCAGTACAGGGAGTGGGAGGGGTCCCATATGGTGACAGCCACGTGTCTCCTCCTTCATCCCACAACCCCCTTCACCCTCCGGTCCCAGCCCCTAACCCTGTCCCCTCCCATAACTCCTCCCTGCCCTCGGCTCCACCGCCCCCTCCCCCCTCCAAGACCCCACCCTGCACGGTACCTGGCGACCCCGCCCACAGGTGTTGCAACCCTGAATTCCACCACCACACCCCTGCTCCGGTTTCACATTCCCTGGGGGACGGATGGTGTCCCCGTGGTGGGGGGGGGGGGGGTGGGCAGCCCCCCAAACCGGGTGGGGGGGGGGGGGGATGCCCAGCCCTGGAAGTCAACACCTGGGAGAAGAGTATATACCATCAGTTGCTCCTGTAGTTTATCTTGATAAAAGAAACGGTAAAAGAAGTTATCAACCTTTGTCCTATCAACATAAAAAGGAAATTTGTAAAGTACAGAGAGAATTTGGCAGAAATAGTAAAATCTTTAAAGGCATGATGAGAACCACCTTTAACTCAAACGAATTGGTTCCATATGATATCAAAGAGCTTTTCCGATGCCTGTTAATTCCCTCAGAATATGATCTATAGGAAAGCCTGTGGAAAAGATCTTTGAAAGTGCTTTTACAAGAGCTTCTTCAAAGCTCCGATGATGCAAAAGATGCTGATAATAATGACATAACATATGAACACCTATGTGGGGAGAAGGATTGGCATTGCCCCGAAAGCCAAACCAGAGTACTATCCAAGTCTGTCCTGGATAAAATATACAATGTTGCAGAAAAGGCTTTTAATCAATTACCAACAATAGATGCTAAAGGCAGTTATGTTAACATTAAACAGTTTGCTTCTGAGAATTTCTTACAGTTTGTGGACCGCCTTCGTGCGCAAGTGTAAAGACAGGTGTCTGATCCAGTATTACAAGCTGAATTAATTAAAGAAATGGCTCAGAGGAATGCTAATGAAACCTGCCGTAGGGTTATCCTTGGCCTTCCCCTGGAGCCAGCACCTAGCTTAGCACAGATGATAGAAGCCTGCGCCAGGAAAGCAGAACTGCTCAGTGGACACGAAAGAAATCCAGGACTGGCACACCCAAAGACCACGGCAACTGTAACACCAGAAGCCAAGAAGCAACCAATGTCACCAGAGCAATTGCAGCACATCATCTGCTTCCAGTGCAAGCAGCCAGGACACTTCGCCAGGGACTGTCCACACAACCAGAAACAGAAGAAGACCAACAAACAAAAAAACTAACTTTACAGCGCGTACCCGCCATTAACACCATAGCGCGCTCGGCTATAAATACTGCGGGCTCCACACTCGCAAAAGACTCTCTCTTCATAAACAAAAAGGGGGAGGATGGGATAGAGGGTCTGGGGATGTATGGCAATGAAACTATCAAAGGTTCAGTTAACAAGGTTTGGAAGCCACTAGGCCGTTTTAGGCTTGTGACTACCAGAGGTTTTCATTTCAGGTCACCTGATTGGACAGTCATAACAGTGGACTTACCTAACAGTACACAGGACGTGACGTTAAACCACATGAAACTGGACAGTGAGTACTTTGTTGTCGGTGACACAGCACACACACCCCTAGAGATTGAGGTGGTTCCCATGACCATCAAGGGAAGCATAACTGGCCTCATTCTCCTGGCACGATGTCCTCTACCACCATATTACCTGGTTGAGGGACAAATCTTTGCCCAGGCCATTCCTGTTCCAGTGGAGGTTCCAGTAGATGGAAAATCACCTGAAGTCTACTGGGCAGAAATGGTGGGTGAGGACAAACCTTCTCTGGCATGTAACCTAACCCGTGGATCAGATCACCTCCATGTGGAGGGGGTACTGGACACGGGTGCTGATGTGACTATCATACCTGAGAGAATGTGGCTGTCATATTGGGAACTTCAGCCTGTGGCAGGCAGAATCCAGGGTGTAGGAGGAGTCAAATTGGCAAAAATATCAAAAAGCATCGTACAAATTGAGGGGCCGGATGGAAAATTGGCTAGCATCCATCCATTTGTCACAGACTATAAATGCCCTCTATGGGGGAGAGACACCATGTCCCAGTGGGGGGTGAAATTGATTATTCCTAAAACTCCTCGGGATTTTTAGAAGCGGCCACTGTGGGGCGCCCTACCCAAAAGTTGAAATGGCTAGATGATACCCCAAAGTGGGTAGCACAGTGGCCGATGAGTAAGGAGAAGCTCAGGGCGCTTGAGGAGCTTGTGGAGGAACAATTGGCTAAAGGCCACATAGAAGAGACCACAAGTGCATGGAATTTCCCGGTTTTTGTGATAAAGAAACCAGGGAAAGACAAGTGGAGGCTGCTCCACGACCTCTGAGAAATAAACAAATTGAGGACATGGGGTCTCTCCAACCTGGAATGCCTTCTCCAACAATGCTTCCCAGAGATTGGCAATTGCCTGTTCTAGACATCAAGGACTGTTTCTTCCACATTCCCCCACACCCAGAGGATGCCCCAAGGTTCGGCTTCTCAGTTCCTACCATCAATCGAGAGGCCCCAATGAAGCGCTACCACTGGAGAGTTTTGCCCCAGGGATTAAAATGTAGTCCCTCCATCTGCCAGTGGTATGTGGCTTCATTGCTGTCCCAGGTGCGTGCCCAGAGAGGGGAGGCCATCATCCTTCATTACATGGATGATGTGCTAGTGTGTGCACCCGATAACTCTCTACTCCAGGACACACTTGACCTAGTGGTTAAAGTTTTAACATCTGCTGGATTTGAATTGCAGGAGGACAAAGTCCAAAGGATGCCACCTTGGAAGTACCTGGGCTTGGAAATTACTGCATGGACCATTGTTCCGCAGAAATTGGAAATTAATTGTAATCCAAAAACCTTAGCAGATCTCCATTCCCTGTGTGGGTCATTGAATTGGGTTAGGCCCTGGCTAGGCCTCACTAATGAGGACCTAGAACCTCTCTTCAATTTATTGAAGGGGGAGAGAGAGCTGCTTTCTCCCAGGGAACTGACCCCAGAGGCAAAGACTGCAATCGAAAAGGTACAAAAGACCTTAGGAGAGAGGCAAGCTCACCGTAACCAGCCCGAGCTGCCCTTCAAATTCATTATCCTAGGAAAACTGCCACACTTACACGGGTTAATATTCCAATGGATCAAGGAGCAGAGAGAGTCACTCTTAATCATAGAGTGGGTCTATCCTCTCCCACCAAAGATCCAAAACTATCACTAAGCCACAAGAGTTAATAGCTCAGCTAATTTGGAAAGCAAGGATCAGACTGTATGAACTGGCTGGTTGTGACTTCACATGTATTCACCTCCCTGTTAAACTGTCTGAGGAGGGAAAGAACTCTCCTGAAACATTGACTAAAGAGATGTTTGAACACTTGCTCCAGAGCAATGCCAGTCTCCAATTAGCCCTGGACAGCTACAGAGGACAAATATCAGTCCATGCCCCGTCTCACAAGCTGTTTAATGAGGAATTCCACCTCATTCCTCCTGAGAAGAGACCACTCAAAGCTCTCACAGTGTTCACGGATGCATCCGGGGTGTCCCACAAGTCAGTGATGACTTGGAGAAATCCCCAGACTCAGCATTGGGAAGCTGATGTTGAGTTTGTGGAGGGATCACCCCAAGTAGCTGAACTGGCAGCAGTGGTAAGAGCCTTTGAGAAGTTCTCAGAGCCAATAAACTTGGTGACAGACTCAGCCTATGTAGCGGGGATAGTGTCCAGGGCAGAGCAGGCAGTGCTCAGAAACATCGAAAATGAGCAGCTTTTCAGCTTGCTTTCCAAACTAATTTATTTGATTTCTCATAGGGAACACCCGTTCTGTGATGCATGTGAGATCACACACAGATTTGCCAGGCGAAATTGCAGAAGGGAACCGTCAGGCAGACTCCCTTGCAACCCCAGCAGAACAAGCAACCCCAGCAGAACAAGCAACCCCAGCAAAACAAGCACACCTTCCTGACACCTTCCAACAGGCAAAGCTGAGCCACCAGCACTATCACCAGAATACACCAGGTCTGATGCGTCAGTTCCAGCTAACACGGAGTCAGGCTCGAGCCATTGTGGCCACCTGTCCCAACTGTCAGCTGCACACCATGCCCTCAATGGGCATGGGGGTAAACCCCCGAGGTCTTGGCAGTTGTGAGGTATGGCAAACAGACATCACACACATTCCTAGTTTTGGTCACCTCAAATGTGTGCATGTTAGCATTGACACATATTCAGGCGCAGTCTATGCCTCTGCCCACATGGGAGAAAGGGCTATGCATGCCAAACAACACCTAGTGCAAGCCTTTTCAGTGTTGGGGATCCCTAGGGAAATCAAAACTGATCAGGGCCCAGCATATGAGTCCAAGGAGTTCCTGGAATTCATCCAGCAGTGGGGAGTGGAACATAAAACTGGCACCTCCCACTCCCCCACAGGCCAAGGTATAGTTGAGCGAGCCAATCAGACGCTCAAGCAGGTTTTGGCTAAACAGAGCAGTTCAACTGTGTGGATGTCTCCACAGCAGAAGCTCTGCAAAGCCATGTTTACTATCAATTTCCTGAATTGTTCATTTGAGAACATGAGTCCACCTGTGGTACGTCACTTTAACAGCAAACAATTCAAGTTATCCCAACATCCTCCAGTTTTGATTAGGGACCCAGAAACCTGGGAAATCAAAGGTCCCTATGAGCTTGTTACCTGGGGGCGTGGCTATGCATGTGTATCCACTCCCTCAGGCCCTCGATGGATTCCCCAAAAGTGGGTGAAACCGTTTGTTCCCAAACATCCTGCTCCCACTGAGGAGAACGAGGAACAAGTAGCAGTGGCTTCAAAAAGAAGACGCCGCAGAAAAAAGGGAAAAGAAATCCTCATAGAAGGTGGCATTCCGGCAAATAGAGACTTTTAATAGGTTTTATAATGTTTGTTTTTCCTTCTAGAGAAAACCTTCTCTTCTCTCAGTCCCGTGATGAACCCCATCCAAGCTGTCTTCCTGCTAACACTGAACAGTCTAGCAGCTGCATGGATTGTCCCTCAGCCACGTCAGAACACCTGGGTGACCCTGGCACAGACGCTCCAACAAGAAAATAGATTTTCTCTTGCTACTACACGGACATGAGTGCCAGGAATTTGAAGGACTTTGCTGTATGGACCTGACCTCGAAAGCTCCTAACATCCATGCTGCCCTCCGAAACATGAACAACTTAATCGGACAAGTGAAGCAAGAATCTGAAGATTGGTTCAATGGACTGTTCAAAGGCTGGGGACTCACAGGGTGGTGGACATCTATAGTCAAAACAATTATGTTAATTTTTGTTATACTTTTCCTTGTAATAATGGCATTCGGGATCCTACGTCACTTGGTTTTCAAGGCTATTCATAGCCTCATTCCCTCTACCTCAGTAGTCAATCACATAGAAATGAAAGACTTGAAACAATCTAACCCTCCCGCCAGCTACAAGTGGTGGGCAAAATCGTAATTTGAATGATACCAATATCCTTCTTACAACTTTGTTAAACAAAAAACGGGGAGATGTTGCGTTCCCTAGATACATTGTAAATGGTACATTCCGTGACCCCTGCTGTACCCTGTATCTTGGTCCCTCTCCCCTCCTGGCCACACAGAGCTGGCTGGGATCCAATTTCTCCCCGCCCCCCCTTTCCAGACCCTAGAAAAGGTCAGGACCCGCTGACCTTGCTCTTTTTTCCCACATCTCTTTTTTCCCCCAGATCTCTTATCCTGCTCTTCCTTTTTCCCCCCTTTTTTCTCTTCCCCCGTTCTCTTTTCCCCCCCCCACGCTTTTACCCTGTCCTTCCCCCTCTTTTCTCTCTCTTCCCCCGCTCTTTTCCCTTCCCTTTTCACTCACTACCCACGAGAAATAAACCTGTAACTTTATCAGGGGAAAGAGCCTCTTTTGATATCTTATCTACGTCTCTGTGGCTAAGGCCCAGGGGAATCTCACCCTAAAACCTGAGCTAGACCGGGGGAGGGTGAAAGACTCTGTTTTGGCCGAGAAAAAGCCGTTACAAGGCAGTCCATGTAACATCTCATATGGTGACATCCCAGTTTCAGAGCAGGGCTTGGTTCTTATATTTAACAGGGCTAAGGGAAGGCATCTGGTCCCTGGTAATTTAGTTTCTATCACTAATTTAGTTAGCTGTTGTTTAATAGTTTGATTCATCCTTTCAACTCGTCCAGAGCTTTCAGGATGCCATGGGGTATGGTATTCCCAGATAATTCCTAGTGCTTGGCTTAAATTGTTAATTATTCTCGAGGTAAAATGAGTGCCCGGATCTGAATCAATAACTTGTACTAATCCAAATCTTGGAATAATGTGCTCCATCAGAATTTTGGCTACTGTTTGAGCTGTGGCTTGCGCTGCAGGAAATGCTTCTACCCACTGAGTCAACTGATCTCCTGTAACCAGCAGATATTTCCACCTGCCTATTTTAGGTAATTCAGTGAAATCAACTTGGATCTTTTTGAATGGCCGATAGGCTGTCCCATGGCCTCCAGAGGGAGGACTCCTCAACACCTTTTTGTTCATTTTCTGACATGTGAGACATCCTTGAGTGATTTGTTTCCCAATTTCAAATATTCCTATACACCCATAAAATTTTAAAAAGTAGTCATAAAGTGTCCCTATGCCCCAGTGAGTTCTTCGATGTAAGTTGTCCAGGATCTCTCGGGCTATGGGTTTTGGGACTACTTTTCCACCATCAGGTAGAATCCATTCTCCTGCCTTCAGGGATGGCCCTGGCTTCTTTATAGCTTCTACCTCTGTTAAAGAAAAGTATGGTGTTTCAGTTTGTGTTTCTGTCTCTTTAAAAGTCATAATTACACTGTTGTTTTCCCTTAAGGCAGCCCTTTTTGCTTCATCATCAGCCAAATTATTTCCTCTTATTTTAATGTCTTTCCCCCTCTGCTGTCTTTTTACATGTATAACTGCTATCTTTTTTGGACCTTTTAAAGCTTCAAGTGTTTTACTTACTAAACCTTAATGTATTAATACTTTTCCTTGGGTGTTTCTTTCCAGATCTGTCCAAAGGTATGCACAACCCCAAAAGCATACTTCAAATCCGTGTATATGGGTCCCTCTTGATCCTTTAATAACAACAATGCACAGAGTAATGCATAAAGTCCACAGGCTTGTGCTGACCAGGATGAGCTAAGAGGACCAGATTCTTTTACTTCTAATTTTTTCCCACTAATTATAGCATACCCAGATTTTCTTTTCCCATTTACCACACGAGATGATCCATCAATAAATAATTTTTCCCCTGTTCACAGTTCCTGCTCCCTTAAATCTGGACGTATTTTTGTTTGTAATTCTATGACCTCTATGCAATCATGTATTAATTTTTCCCCTGGGTCCCCATACAGAAACTAGGCTGGGCTTTGTATGTTTGCCACTCTCAACTCTGATTCTGGAGAGGTTATCAAGATACCCCCATATTTTAATATTTGACTATCTGTTAACCATTTTTCAGCCCTTTGAGCAAGAATTCCTCTCATGTTATGGGGAGTGTATACTTCCAGTGGTGCCCCAAAAGTTATTTTTCGAGCCTCTTCTACTAACAATGCCACTGCCACAAGAGCTTGTAAACATGTTAGCCAGCCCTTGGAACGGATTGAGCAACTTAGAATAATATCCCACTGGCTTTCTGCTTCCTGCCCAATCCTGAGTCACTACTCCATAAGGTCTTTGAGAGGTTGTATTAACAAATAATTGAAATGGCCTATCTAAATCAGGAAGTCTTAAGACAGGAGCTTGCAGCAGGACCTCTTTAACTTGCTCAAAATTTTCCTGATCATTTCAGTCCATTTTAAGTGATTTGTAGTCAATTTTTCATATAGGAATTTTACTTTCCCACTAAATCCCTCTATTCACTGCCTACAATAACCCAGAAGAGCCAAGAACTGTCTAATTTCTCTTTTAGACTTTGGGGGTCCCATATTCAATATTCCTGAAACCCTTTCAGGCTCTAGTTTTTTTCTTCCTCTACTGATCCAGTGACCTAAATAACGTACTTCTGACTCCACGAATTGTAACTTTGACCTGGATATTTTTAGCCCATTTTCTCCTTAAAAATTTAAAAGCTGTATAGTACCCTTCCTAGTGTCTTCTTCAGTTTCTCCAGCTAGTAACAAATCATCTACATACTGTAACAACTTAATCCCTCTAGGTAACTCAAAGGACTTCAAGAGATCTTCTAATGCTCCCCAAAAAGATTTGGTGACTCAGTGAAACCTTGGGGTATTACCATCCACCTAAGCTGTTCTCTTCTGCCTGTGTCTGGGTCCTCCCACTCAAAGGCAAAATAGTCCTGGCTACTCTCATCCAGAGGGCAAGTCCAAAAAGCATCTGTTAAATCCACTGCATTATACCAAGTATAATGAGGGGCCAATTGGCTTAGTAAAGTCCATGGATTGGCCACCACTGGAAAACGAGTAATGGTGCTTTGATTGACTGCCCTGAGATCCTGAACTGGTCGGTAACTGCCATCAGGCTTCTTTACCGGCACAATGGGGCTGTTATGTGCTGACATGCAAGGTTCTGATATCCCCTGGTGACTCAAATTCTCAATTATTGCTTTCAATCCCCTCCGACTCTCTAGTGATATTGGATATTGTTTTACTCGAATGGGGATTTCTGGATTCTGAATTTCAATGCTTATGGGCTGAATGTTTAACTTTCCCACTTCTCTGGAATACCACACTGTGTCACTAATCTCCTGATTATCTTTTTCAGTTAAAGAATAAATTTTAAGTTGTCCTTCACAGGGCTTTATTTGAATTCCCAGGGTTATTATTAAAACCCTTCCTAATAAATTGTTATCTGCCTCAGGTATTAGTAATAAATCATTCAACCCAAATCTTGTATCAGATTCTATTTGTACATCTTTAATTATGGGAACCTGAAAAACTCCCCCTTTAACCCCTATTACCAGGACACATTCTCAGCTAACACTACAGCCTGGAGGCAGTTTTCTCACTGTGCACCTAGAAGCCCCTGTATCTACTAAAAATGTGATTTCTTCACTTTGAGGACCTACTTTTAATTTTATCAAGGACTCTTTTGATGTTTTGGTCCTCATTAAATAAATGAGCCCCTGACCCCCCTAATCCTCTCTAAACATCTTTTCATCCTGCTGCCTCTTTTTGCAGACTTTCAGCACATGTCCTTTTTGGTGACAATAGAAACAGATAGGACCTGTACTCTTGAAAACAGGACAAGAATTCTATACATGTCCTCTTTTGTGACAAGAAAAGCACATAGGTCTAGTGTCCTCTGGAGGAGGTCCTGATCTTTTCTTTTTATCCCTTCCTACTAGGTTCTTTGTGTTTGTGGTTGCTTGTGTTTCTTTAACTACTGCCATTAGGGTCCTGGCTTTTGTTTTTTGTTTTTCTTCATCTCCTCTAACATACACTTTTTGTGCTTCCCTTAACAACTCCTGAAGCCCCCTATCCTGCCAATCTTCCAATTTCTCCAGCTTCTTCCTGATGTCCCCCCAGGACTTGGCTACAAATTGTGTTTTTAACAGAACCTGCCCTGCTGGTGTATCGGGGTCTATGCCTGAGTACATTTGCAAATCCTTTCTTAATCTCTCTAACCATTCTGCCGGGGACTCATCTTTCCCTTGCTGCTCACTCAGAACTTTTCCTATATTTTGTCCCCTGGGCACTGCTCCCCGAATTCCTTGGATAATCATCCACCTGAAATCCCTCATATTTTGCCTGTGTTCTGCCTCCTGATTATTCCAGTTTGGATCTGCCATAGGCCATTTCTGATCTCCCTGGTCTGGCCCCTGATGATCTCTATTCCAAGCCCGTATTCCTGACTGTCTAATCATTTCTCTCTCTTCCACTCTAAACAAGATTCCTAAAATCACTCAGATGTAAATATTCAGCCCTAAAAACTGATCTAGTCTCTCTGCTGCTCCAATAGGATTTTCTAGAATCCTGCCCATTTCTTTCTTCAATTTCCTAAAGTCCCTAGTATTCAGGGGAACACTCATAACCAATAGGTCCCTGTCCTGGGACCAGATTTGCCATTGGAACCTCTCTAAGAGGGTATAATCGATCTTCCCTTCCTGCTCCCTCATCCTCTTTGTCACTTTCTTCCTCCTGTGCCCTTCTGCCTCTAGTTCTGTGTGCTACTGGCTCGTCCTGAATAGGGGGTGCATCAGGGACCAGGGGCTGGACAGGCTGGCCAGGCTGTCTGTATGGGGGTGGGAGGTGATCTAACGGGTCCCGTGGCTTTATCTGGTCCCTTCTTGCTGCCTGTCCTTTAGTTTGCAAAGGGTATAACGAATAACCTTCTTTTTCCTGCCTTTGAACTATAAATTCACTCCCTTCCCCTTTTGGAAGCCACAAAGCAGCATATTCACTTTCCTCCTGGTTAAAAGGTTCTTTTGAATTCACATATAGATTTAAAACCTGACAAATCCAATCTTCAAATGATCCAAACTCTGGCCAGTATAAATTGTCTGGACGGATCTTTTCTTTTGTCCACTCATACAGTACTGTATCATTTTCTGCTTACTTTTTTCTCTTTGGGATTCCCTTGTAGCCCAGTATTGTAACACTATCCCCAGGGGGCTGTCCTGAGGAATCTCGCTCCCCTTCTGGGAAATCCCCTCTCGGTTCCCAGGCACACCGGGTTCTCGCGAATTTTTCTCACACTTCACAACCCCTGGGTCAGAGATTTTACTTTTCCTCTGACCCATCTCTGGCAGCAACATCTCCCTTGCTCTCTCTCACTCGTTCTGCAGTTCAACTCCTTCGTTTAATATACACTATCTCACTTCTTTTACCAACCAGTTGTTTCCCACCTAATTCCTTCTTTTCCTTTTATTCCCTCCCCAACTTCTCTTTCTGGCCACTCTCCACAATCCTTCTTAATCACGTACCAAAACTTCCATCTATTATCCTCCCAACAGATAGTTGAACCTGACTCATTCACTCCCTTCTTAAATCACTTATCCAAGCATCAGCTCCCTTCTCAAAGACTTTTCCCATCAGTTCTCGGGCTGGGACTTTCCCTCCCGCTCCCTCCCGGGGTATTCACTCGCTCTCCCCTTTCAGACCTTCCTCACTCACACACAAGCACACAGCCGCCCCCTTTACCCAACCCCGTGGTGCTCACACAGCCCCGTTTTCACACAGGGCTCTTGTGCACAAGACGTTTTACGGGCACCTTTCCCTTTCTGCCGGCATTCCCACAGGAACCTTCTTCTGGCACAGCTCCTTGTAGCGAGCTTCTTTGGCTTATGCTTTATTTTAATTTGGAACTCCTTCTCCAAGAGACCCTGGTCTAGCCTCGGGACCACCTTAACAACTGGTGGGGAGCTCCTTCCCAAAACCAGCCACTCTTCACGGGGACTGGAGTTCCCGGGTTTCAGCACCAAATTGTTATGAATGATGTTCTATTTTTCCAATTTATCAAGCAACGAGATTAAATTTAATAGTAGATTTTTAATAGTAACAAAATGAATACAATCAAAGTATAGGTGATGAAAATTATAGTATTGGAGATGACTACAATCAAAGTGCATATATTTAAGAATATACAAAATTTGGCAGTAAGTAATTTAGTATAATTGAGGTTCATATAAAGCATAAGCAAAACCTACCGGGGAGGGGCCCCCCCCGACCGGGGGTACGGGGAGTGGCTCCCATTCCTCACGTACCAAAGCATCCAGGCTAACAATCCCACTTATATACTGTAGGCTACAGAAGTTTCTAGAAAACTCCTCCTTGTTTCTATTCCTAAAATCTACATCACTGTGTACAGTGCATGCTCTACTAATGGGTTAGGGGGTCTCTTATCCTTTTGAGGGTCTTATTTCCGATGAAGGCTCATCATCTTCCTCAGTGACCAAGGTGTGACCTGCAGGTAGCGCAGGCGCCCTGTGTGACTGAGCAGATGTTTTCCATAACATGACTCTAATTAAGTCCCATGCTTGGAATCATTCCATTGTGGCCCATTTCAAGGTTGAAGCTGTATTTCTAGATGCTGCTTATCAGACCTACGTCCTTCTACTATTCTTATTTGACTTTCTTCCAACCTTCTTCTTCGACTCCCAACATCTGGAAGATGTCTTTTGTCCTGTCTCACCCATCTCCCCCCTTTTCACTCGGTAACAATTGTCTTCTATTGATCTAAATACAATTTTGTTAATATAGTTACAATTTAATTAGCACGAATCACATTTATCACACTTCTATGGCGTACAGGTGACTGGAGAGCTCTGTAAGGTTGGCAGGGGGGTTGAGTTCCTCATGATTTACGTGGCAGTTTAGTGGTTGTTGTCAAAGCCTGCAGAGGAGCTGAGTCCATCCTAAGGTGGACAGGGGCTGGATTCTATTATGAGGCACAAAGGGATATTTTGGGCTCTCTGCTTGGTTTTGCAGGGATCCCTCATGTGGCACAAAGGATATTTATGGTCTCTGCTAAGGTGTGCAGGGATCCTTCATGAGGTGTGCAGAGGGGTTAAACTAGCCGTGTTTTTTAAGGCTTCTCAGCACAGCAAAGGGACACTGTGCCTCCAGGCTGTGCAAAGCCGGCGGGAAGCTTCCTGCAAAGCCGGGGCCCGGCCCGGGCCCAGCGGGCGGGCGGAGCCCATCCCTTGGGGGCCGGGCGGGGCCTCTGGAGCGGCCGCGCCCTGGTCGGGCCGGGTCCCGCGGCCGGGCCGGGCCGGGTCAGGGCCCCGGCGGGGAAGGGCCGCGGCCCCGGGCTGCGATGGGGCTGCCGAGCTGCGCCGGAGGCACAACAAGGGCCTGGCTACACCCTGGGCCTGTGCTGCAGCCACACACACATTGACAGCCACGGCCATTGGCCCTGGGCCTGTACTGCAGCCACACACATTGACAGCCAGGGCTGCTCCCTGGGGCACAGGAGTCACCCGGGGCTATAACTGAGGCCGTGGTTTCTCACACTGAAGGGAGGTTGGCTCTGTTCATTTGGGGGGCACAGCTTAAATCCCAGTTACCTTTGTGAACCCCCTGGGGAGGTGTTGAGGGGCAGAGAGTTCCAGCCCTTCTCATTGGGAAGTGTGGCTGATGATGTGGGACTATTTCTTTTTTTGCCCTCTAAATTTGTGTCCTGGCAGAGGGTTAAGGTTGCTTGCTTTCAGTAGGGCCCTTTTCTTCTTGGTGCTCAGTGGGGCTGCAATGCAGCCAGGGTTGAAGGAGGATCTCTGGCTGCTTGGGCCATGGTTGTGGGACACCTTGGCTTCATCCTTCTTTTGGCTGTCATTTGTGGTGGTGCTTGTGCAGGCATTTTACAGTAACTGGCTTCAGTTTGTTCATCTTGTCACCAACAATTGGGAATAAACCTCTTGAAGAGCACTGTAGTATTAAGAGGCAGGCATGACTTTGTTGAAGTGCTGGATGCACAGGCCATTGGATCACAGGGCCTTCTTGGTGGGGTCTTCGGCACCCTGGTGGTCATTGAAGAAGGAAGCTGATTCTTCTGGCAAAAAGATTGTTTTCCATGTGTGGAAAAGAATCACCATTCATTTTCCCATCCATTTCTATACAAAGTTATAAAGCCAAGTGCATTCATATCTCTCTATCTGTCTTGTTAAAATATTTTTCTGTCAATCTTATTTATGATATATTTCTATGCATGGTATTTTGTTTATTTGGAAATTAGGACACATCTGTTGAGAGCTGGAAAATAATACCATCCATCTTTGATAAAGCAAAGCTTGGGTTTAGGAGCAGACATGAACTGTGATTTCTTTCTTGCTAGACATATGCTGCCTTGTTTAGATTGACTTTGAAGTGAAATCCTGCAAAGGTGGAAAATGACTGGTGGACATGGTTGTAATATCCTTAAAAGCCCTTTTTCAAATTTTAATTCTTTTCTGCTGTTATGGTTGGTAAATACCTTCTTCCTTAAGCTATGTGCTGGCAATATTGGAGGTAGAAGATATAGTTTTATAGTTTTCTTGTCAAATTTTATTGCAGTATCTCCTCTCTAAAACCCCCTCAAAACCACATCAGCAGGCCAGCTACTGAGCACAACTTTCTGCATAGCAGCAGCTCACGTTTCTACAGTGGAAATGGCTTTTTGTACTTCTGCATATGTATCAAACACAACAAATTGAAAATCTGCTAACAGAGGAAAAAGCCTTGTTTAGTGTAGCCTGGACTTTGGGAAGGTGGTTGCTGTTAGATCAATACCCAGCAAACTGCCTACATTTTTTTTTGTGACTGCTCTCTGGTGATTTTGGCCTGGGTTCTTTAGGATGTTCAATTTTCACGTAGAAATGGCACAAGAGCACTCAGTGTGCTCCCGTGGAGCCAGTGCTGTCACAGGACAGATGGAGCTGGGACAAATGGCACATTGATTTTGATCTCAACAAGAAGCCACCACAGCTCCTCATGACAGCAACCCCACAGACTGGAAATGGATGCATTAAAATGAACTCATCACAAAGCTTTTAACTGAAACTCTGACATATGGAGCTTGTTCAGTTCTGCCTCGGAGGAAGGGAATTTGAAGACAAAGAGGTTTAGCAAGGAGATCCATGCACAGCAAAACTGTCCTCTAGCAAATGAAGTCTTAGGATGTAAACCCTCATCGATATTCTGGTTTTACCCCTGCATTTACCCAAATTCTTGGTCTTAATTCCTGTGCCAGTAGGAAAATATGACAGGGAAGTGTAGATCCTCCTTTTCTTCTTGAGCTGGGCAGCTTGGAACCTCATCTTGTCCCACAAACAGGAACAGACAAACTGCAATTTTGTTATGAAACCCTACTTTGGAAAGTTTGCCCTGTGTTTATTTTTGCCCAGAAGTATCTGAGATTCACTGGAATATTTACAAGCCATAGATAATTGATTTATTGTCGTTTCTATAGTCTTTCATATCTTACAACTTTCTGCTGCACAAGAACCTGGCTCTTGCAGAACTCTTTCCCCATGCATTTCTCCAGGGCTTCTTGCAGATAAGTGTGGGAGTCAGCCTGGCTGGGACACACAGTCAGCCAGGTTTCACCAAGAAAGAGCCAGGCATTGAGTTCAAGCCCTGGGAAACATTTGTTAACTTGGGGAAAACCTAACTGTTCTTCCCAAAGTCCTTAGTGTTGTTCTGTTAATTGGTTCCAATTCTGTTCCCCTATTGGTTATTCATTCCCCTTATATGCTCATAGCTCCAGAAAGTTCTCCCCCCAGGGTATCTATTGTCATGGCCCCCTTTTTCGTGTCCTCGGAGTTTGTCCCCATACAGCATTCAGTTTCTGGGCGTTGTCCCTGTTTTATTTTCCATTAAAGTTCTTTGGTTTTCGGCCAACTCTGTTGTTCCTGCTCCTTTATTTTGCTACTTAAACCCTCAATATTCCAAACCCATAAGTTTTGGGGCCACCCTCATTGCAACACATGACTGTTTCTTGAGTGTAAAACTTTTGCAATTTGAAACTTGGACATAAAATATTGAAAAGGAAATTTATAAGTACCAAGGGATAGTGTGACAGCATCTTTTCCTATAGAATGTGCAGCACCCCAAGGCCTTCATCAGTGGGGTTGTGGGTGCTTGGAGCGTTGTCCTGTGCCACTCTGGCATGTCATGAAATGGGACTTCACCTGCCACCAGCCCAGGTCACCCTCTGCCACCGCAGCTCCTTGAACCTTGTGTCATCAAAGCAGACACAAAATGTTTCTGCTGCCCCCGTCTTGGCACAATTCCACAGAGAGCTGGAATTTTTCCAAATCTTCTGTCTCCATTGTGCCATATTCCTAAAGAACCAGGAGGCCATTCTGATGAATACAGTGAGTTTCATGCATGGTTGTCAGCTCCACTTCCTGCCTAGAAATCCTGAAATTGCTTCTGAATGCTGCTCCCTTCATCTCTTGGACACCTACTCACACAGAGATGGGAAAAAATCTCCTGGCTGCTGGCTTACAAGTGAATTGTGCCAAAGTGAGAGCTCTGTGGGAAATCTCTATCCAGCTCTATCCTTTTAATATATCTGTGTGGGGGGGCGTGCATGGATGTGTCTTGTGTACAAAGGAAGGAGTGTGCAAGCAACGTGGCTGACACTTTCACTCTCCATGTTCGTTACATACCCATGGGTACAGAGACATTATGGAAACCCTGGCACAGATAAAAGCTTCTGTCCATGGATACAGAGACATCCAAGAGCCCCTGGCACAGACAGACCCTTCTGCCCACGGGTGAGGGAGGGCAGTGGGGGTGAGTGGGCAGCGAGTCCCAAACGGGAACCAGACCCAGCTCCAGCCATGCCAGACCCTACCAAGGCTCAATGCTGGCTCCTCTGGAATGGGAAAGCCCTTCAGCCTTGTCCCTGCCCAGAGGGACAGTGCTGAGCTGCAGCACAGGTTGTTTTCCCCACAGGCTGCAGGACATGAGAACACAACACTTGCAAACACTGACTGCAAGCCACAGCTCTGGGTGATCCCCATGAACCTCAGCCCTGGGGCCACCGTGTGCCCCAAGCTTCAGGGGATGCAGTGGGAGCCTGGCTGGGCTCTGCCCTGGGGCCATCCTGCAGTGACAGCTCCAAACAGGGAGCATTCAGCTGCCACAAACAGCCAAGCCAGGGCTGCAGGGGAGCTGGTCCAGCCCAGACCGCACTGTTGTGTGCTGTGCTCTGGGGCTGGGGCTCCCTGCAGAGGGGACAGGACTGAAGTGCCAGGGGAAACAAAGAAGCTTCAGCTGAAGCCTAACTGAGCTGGGGGGATGGGCTGGGAGGAGTGGGGAGGCTCAAGGGGAGTCACAGAGCTCATCCTGCTGGAAGGATGAGGAACAGGGAATGGGAACTCAGCAGTGAGGAGAGCTGAGGGCTGGAGAGCAGCTCTGAATGACACTAAAATCTCATCAGGCCTCTGAGACATTGCTGCTCTTCAGCAAGTGACAGGATGAGTCCCTAAGCCTGGGGCTTGGTCTTCCTCGTGGTGAGGGGCATCGAGGAAGGCACCAGTGTGATGGAGACTGCGATGGGCTGGGAACTCACTAGGGGAAAGGAGGGAGCAGTTATGAAGTAAAAGGCAGGTGGGGGGGAGAACTGTTCAGAGAAGGGCTGAGCTACAGCTTGAGAAGCTGAAAAATGTCATTTGGGGTAATGACAGATTGATTTCATTTCAGAAGGTATTGAACAAGTTTAATTTTGGGGAGGTGTCATGTTTTCCCCTGCAGGTGTACGCTCTGCAAACTTGAGCTGCGTTGCCGAAATGCTCAAGCAAGTCTCTGCTGCAGGTCACACCATTTCTCCTTTGGCTGATTCCGGCCCGGTGCTGAGCTGCAGCTGAGCCCTGGCAGAGCCCAGAGCAGCCTCAGCATCCACAGAGCCCGGCTGCAAGGAGAGAAACCAGAAACCGCCCGTCAGCTGAAGGCTCCTGTCCCCCTTGTCCCAGCTCCCACCGTGCCCAGGCCATGCTGGCCGTGCCCAGAGCGGTGCCCAAAGCTGCCCATCATTGCTGCCTTGGGCACAGAGCAGGAGGGCAGGACTGTGCCCAGCCTGCAGCCAGCCATGGCACATCCAGCCCCTCAGCAGCTGCCACAGCAGGATGCTCCTGTGCTCGCTGCCATCTCCCAAAAGCTCTTATCTCACCCTGCCAAGGAGACGGGGACCCGCCTCACGCCATCGCTGCTGGAAGAAAAGCTGGTCCCAAACGATGTCCTCAGCCTTCTCCAGGAACACGGCCCATCCACGCTGCAGCTGCGCCCAAGCACTTCCTGATCCACACTGGACCTCACCTAGAACACTTCCTTTAGAGAAACAAATGACAAATGAATGAAAATAGATTACAGACAAAAAGGGGAGACACGAGAAAAGGTAAAAAATCTTATCTCTGTCAGGGGCTGGAGGAAGGCCCAACCTCTACATGCCAGGGAAAAATTCACCCAGGGGCGAGGGAAGCCCATGGTTTTTCCCTTTCCCCCTGCATTCCCCCAAAAGTAATGGTGATCTCAAAGCAAGCAAGGGCAGTGCAGCAGTCCAAGCCCTTCCTTGCCTGCAAAGCAAAGCAGCCATGCACAGTTCTGCAGTCCCACCTCTGCTGCTGCCACGGGGTTTGTTTGTGTCAGGCTGGCTGCCCCAGCTCCAGCCCCAGCCCAGGGCACGGTGGGTGCTGGGGGCTGTTGGCAGGGCCAGGAGCCAACTCCCATTTTGTACCCAGCCCAGCCCATCCCCCCAGCCCTGCCAAAAAGCAGCTTGGCAGCCGACGGAAGAATCCGTTTTATCCTCCCCAGCAAAGGGGGAACCTGTGCAATGCCCAAATCTGGGAGCATCCCCCTGGGTCTGGACTCATCTGCAAATTCGCTGTGGAGCCTGGCTTTGAAGAAGATGCCAGAATCCAAGTCCATCATCTTCAGCTTTTCTGTGGCCAGGTGGAGGAAGAGGTTGTCATCCTTGATGTCTTCCTTGCTGTCCCCAGCAGCAGCAGCCCCACCTGGTACAGCTACTCCAGGGGCTCCTTCTCCTTCCCTGGGGGTGAGACCAGGCTGTCAGTGTTCTGCCCAGGGCCCCAGCTGCCAGTGAACCAGGACAAGCCAAACCAGCTCAGATGGGGGCTACCAGTGCTGGGCAGAGCAGCTCAGCTCCAGCACAAGGGCTGTGTGTTCCCATCTGATGACGCCCGTGCAGTGACACAGGCAGGACAGAAAAGTCTGGGGTTCTTTGCTCCTGATTGCCAGGGCATGGGTGGAGCTGTAACTTACCAGGGCCCTGCATCAAAGCGTGCCTGTGGCTCTCTCCCTTCTTCTATGGCTGATGAATATTCTGCATCCAAGGATCACTGATCAGATCTTCTAATGAGGGCCTTTCCGTGTCGAGCATGGATAAACACCTCCTGATCAGACCTTGGCACTCTGGAGAGAGAAACCAGAAACCACTGGTCAGCTGGAGAAGTCTCCAGTCTGCTTTGCCCCACTCTTCCCATGCCCAGGCCGTGCTGCATGTGCTCAGAGCTGGGCCTAAACCTTCCCATCAGTTCTTTGTTTTGGAGGAGAGCAGGACATGTGCCACCCCCTCAGCAGCTGCCAGAGCAGGATGCTCACGAGCCTGCTGCTGTCTCCCAGCACTGGTATTCCCCCCGTGCCCAGAGATGAGGATCCACCTTGAGAGAGCCGTTGTGGCAGTGAGAGCTGATGGTCCCAGCTGATGTTCTGGCCCCTCCTGAAAGGGTGCTCCCCACAGACCATCTGGTGCAGCAGGATGCCCAGGGACCAGATGGTAGCTGGCTTGCCGTAGTACCAGCCAAACTTGGTCCATTCCGGGGGGCTGTAGGACAGGGTTCCTATAGAATACAGATACAAGGCCTGACCATGACAAGGTAAAACCCACTCAGTGCTGGGCAAAATCCATGCTTTCATCCTCCCTG
Organism: Sturnus vulgaris; assembly: GCF_052056855.1. Taxonomy (NCBI): domain Eukaryota; kingdom Metazoa; phylum Chordata; class Aves; order Passeriformes; family Sturnidae; genus Sturnus; species Sturnus vulgaris. The sequence continues at coordinate 137,695 of NW_028276071.1, read as the reverse complement.
CCTGCATGGCCCAAAACACATTATGAGGCCACGGCAAACAAGGTGAGCACAGCAGTGCAAGCCCTTTCTCACCTGCACACCAAACCGGCTGGTGCACAGGTTCTGGCCCCCCTCTCTGCCACCCCCACCCACAAGTGTTGCTGTCGGGCTGGGTGGCCCAGCCCCAGTCCTGGGCAGAGTTGCTGGCAAAGGCTGCCAGCAAGGCTGGAAGCTGGCCCCCACTTTCCCTAACTCAAAAGCAATTCGGCTGAAGGCTCAGTGCCATGACTGGCAGCAAAAGGGAGAATCCCCACTACCACACCCAGGCTGGGCCAGGAGATGTTGGGCCAGGAGATGCCGGGACCGGGAGGACACCCCTGTGTGGGCTTACCTGCAAAGTGAGTGTAGGCTGTGTCCTGCAGGTAGGTGCCACAGCCGAAGTCAATCAGTTTTGCCTGCCCGGTGGCCAGGTCAACCAGGACATTCTGTGGCTTGATGTCCCTGTGCAGGACCCCGCAGCTGGTGCAGTGCCGCACGGCCTCCAGCACCTGGCGGAACAGCTCCCGCGCCACCTCCTCGGACAGGAACCCCCGTGCCCGGATGAAATGATGAAGGTCCTGACACTGCTCCGGGCGCTCCAGCACCATCACGATGTTGTTGGGGAGCTCAAGCCACTCCAGCAGCTGGATGACACCAGGGAAGCCGGTGGACACCTTGTCCAGCAGCACGATCTCCAGGGGTGCGCTGGTGCCGTCGGGCTGCGGGAAGACCGCGATGCCGTCAGCGGGGCTGATGCCGTGCCAGGGCTCGGGAAGCCCTCATGCAGCCCGGGATGCTCTGCTGGCCCCACGCCCCCTCTCCCTCCAGGGTCCTGGCGGCTTCCACTCTGCCGGGCCTCGGCTTCTCCCGCTGGTCTCGCTCACTCACCAGTTCGCCCCAGTGCCGGACGCGGTTCCGCGGCACCCTTTTGATGGCCACCTGCAAGCCAAGGCCAACAGCGGGCTGAGCTCGCCGCCCGCTCTGCCGAGCCCCATCCTCCTCCTCCTCCTGCGCCCCCTCCTCCTGTGCCCGCCGCCGGCCCCGCCACTCACCGGGGCGCCGTCCGAGAGCCGCGTCGCCGCCCAGACGCTGCCGAAGCCGCCGCGCCCCAGCAGCGAACCCACCCGGTACCGCTGCTTCAGGCCCTGCAGCGCCTTCCCTGCCGGCGAGACGCGGCTGTCAGCGCTCGGCCCGGGGCCAGGAACGGCCCCCGAGCGCCCCTCAGCCGCCCCGGGCCGGGCAGCCCCAGGCGTTCGCTCTTTGGAACGGGACAGCGGCGGCTCGGGGCCGGCGGCCGCGCTGCCGAGCGGCGGAGCTCGGGCCGGGGGAGCCGCAGCGCAGGCGGCGGGAGCGGCCGCGCCGCGTGTGTCCTCCACGGGCCCCGGGAGGAGCCGGGGCCGGGGACGGGGCCGGGGCCGGGGCCGGGGCCGGGGCCGGGGCCGGGGCCGGGGCTGGATCCCACGTTGGGGCCCTGGCCGGGGCCGGGCTCGGGCCAGGGCCAGGTGGAGCCAAAGGGAGGCGATGCCGCCCCAGCCCCAGGCACTGATGCCCGCCCAGCAGCGCCACCGCCAGCACGCCCAGAGCCAGGCGAAGGCGAGAGCACGGCGGGACGCCCGGGTCCGGCGACGGGGCCGGGGCCGGGGACGGGGCAGCCCCGCCCGGGGTCGGGCCCGGGGCATGGCCCGGCCTGGAACGGGGAGTGGGAGACTGGGAGAGGAGGGGGACACCGGGAAACGGAGAGAGAGGGTGCGGGACTGCGGGAGAGGGTGTGGGACAGCGGGAGAGGGACAGGGGAAACAGAGAGTTGATAAAATTGTTTCTTTTGCTGCTGCCGCTGCTGCCGCTGCTGCTGCTGCCGCTGCAACTGAAGCCCTGGGGCCGTTTGTCCCCGTGTCCGTTTTTCCGTTCCCTGCTCGCGCCCGTTCCAAGCCCCGCGTGCCCCAGGGGCACCCCCTGAACCTTCTCTTCCCATGGAAAAATCGTCTTTCAAGTGCAGGCATCCACGGCCAAAATTGGGAGTCTGCCTCCAGAATTCCGTATGTCTGCAAGGATAGCTCCCAGACAAAAGCTCCCAGGACTGTGTAGGTTCCCTTGGCTTCCTGAGGGCCAGCTCTCAGTGCCTTTGAAACACTGGGGCTCCCTGCTTTCCTTCCTATGGAAAAAAAAAAAGTCCTTCTTGTCCTGATGCCCATGGACAGAACTGGGATTTGGCCTCCCAAATTCCATCTATGCAAGGATTTCTCCCAGACTAAGACCAACAGGTCTGGCTTGCCTTGGCCTCTGGTGACTGCCTCTCATCTGCCTTCAAAACCCTGGGCTTCTGTGCTTTCATTCCTACAGACAAGAACTGTCATTCATGTCCAGGTGCCCATGGCCTCAAGCACATCACCACTTTATAGTGGTCAAAGGAGCTCTGTGCTCAGAGCACTGGAGACTGTGGAGAGCAGAGGAGAGCCCTGAGAGGGATTGACAGGCAGTTTCAGAGATGATGGATCCTTTTGACATAGTAGAGAATATCCAGAGAAAGAAACAATTAATGCCAAGGGCAGCTGGGGAGGCCCAGACTGGAAACAAGGAGAAAGGAATCTCTCTCCCAGGGCAGGGCTGTGGTACAACACATCCCCCAGAAGAAGTCTGGGCCAGCCCAAGGCACAGGGATGTGCAGCAGCTGAAAGGTTCTTCTGAATTGGACTCCTGCAAGGGTTTGTGCAATCTCCTCTTAGGCCCTGAGCTTCAAGGGCTCAGCACCAAATGCACCACGGGGCTCATTGGGGTCAAGCCAGTCCTGACAAACCATGGCTCTGCATTGGCTTCCCTCTGGTCTTCTGCAGTTCATGAGGAAGGTTTCTTTCTCCAGTTACAGAGAAATACTTCAAAGACCATGTAAGAAATACCCATTCCAGTTTTTAAGGGTGTATTTTATTACTGCTTTCCAGAAACAATAAAGTGCCTGTCTGCATAACATTAAGAATGGAACTCATTACAGGCTGCCCAGACTGCTTTGTGCCACGTGTCTTTTTTGCTATTCTAATTAGTGTGTTCTACTTTTCCTCTTTTTTTTTTTTTTTTAAACTTTTGATAATATTTTCCATAAAGGGATGCCATTAGTCACAGTATTGCTACATCAGTATCTACTGGGCCTGTGTTAAGCAGAGACAGTAAGGAGCCATGATCACTGTGCATTGAAGTAAAATAAAGTGTCCTGCTGTGCCCTGTGTGACCCAGGTGCTTCCTGAGCCCTTGTCTGTCTCTGCAGGGCAGTGCCTGTGAGCAGAGTGGAGGGAAGAGACTCCCAGCACAGCAGCACAGATGCAGGTGGTTGTCAGCTCCACTTCCTGCCTAGAAATCCTGAAACTGCTTCTAAATGCTGCTCTGCTCTGATGCCTTGAGGAGCTGGAACAGAGGCTACACACAGAGTTCAGGGGAATAAAATGGGTATTTATTGAGAGGCCACGAAAGGCCTCCAAAAGCCACACCCTAGCAGTATGAGTGCTACAGTTGTGACCCCTGCCTGGATGGCTCCAAAATGGAAGCAAAGGAGGGGTTGGTCACAAAATCTTACACTTTTATAGGTTTTAGTTCATTTGCATGAACCCATTCTCCACGTTTCCATGTTGTTTGTGCTTCGGGCCTGAAGTTTGGAGAAACTGTCCTTGAGTTCTTAACTAGAATAGGACTGTTTTGTCTTCATTCACCCTAGCACATCAGAAAAGCACATCCAAGGAGAATAGGAACACTTAAAACTAAAGGCATCAGAGAAATATGACAAAGACCTTCTTAGAAATATCCATTCCTATTTTAATGGGTGTATTTTATTACTGTGGTCTTTAGAGCAGAGGTGATTGCAGCATTCTGTGATTGATATTTGTGAGAAATGGATTTGTAAAGGATTCTCAAAGCCTGACTGAAAGCTCACACAGTCTTGTACATCTGTATGCAAACTCTGAGATAAGGTGTGCTGACTCAGAATGGCCCTGGAATAGAGAAGACATTGCTGAGAACGAGACTGAACGAGAAACAAGTTTCAAACGGTGGCCTTGTAAAAAGATCAAATATTTAGGAGAATTAGAACTGTGAAAACTGCATTGTGGCAAGACTACATGGAGTAAAATACTAGGTGATTAGTGTTAGAATTATTAGCACAATTGTGTGGCAAAAGCTAATAGGCTGAAAAACATTTATAAAATATTGTAACCAGGAAAGAAGTTGGTTTCAGATAGAATGGCATGGAGTTTTACATCTCTTATGTTTCACCCTTCAAGGAGTCTGATCATGGAATAAAATCTTTTTAAAACCTCTCTCAGTTGCCCCCTCTCTTTAGAGCTGGGATTTCCCAACAGTTCTGAGACCCTGAACACCAGTCTCTGAGAGGGAGCTGAAAGCAAACTTCTGAAGAACTCAAAGACATATTCAAACTCCAAAGTTTCGTTGACTTTAATGCGTCTCAATGAGGGATATGACTCAGAAAGTGTCCCCAGGTTCCAGTTAGAGCACAACACTGGAGGCACTGATGACAGGTGGGGACAAACAAGGGAAAGGTGTCTGTGATGCTGAGCAAACCTGGATGTGTTTCAGGAATGCAAAGGGCCAAGGGCTGAGCCCCAGCCCCTGGCAAGGCAGATCCTGTCCCTCCCTCATTGCTCAGGGCTCTTCCCGGGCCACTGGGCTCTGGCCATGTGCAATGCCAAGGGCAGCACCATGGGGCGGCCCCTGCCAGGCTGCTGAGCAGGGACAAGGAGGCAATGAGGCCCCAGCACAGCAAGGCTCACTTGTCCCCTGCTGGCCTCAGGCCCAGGGCCAGCCTGCATGGCCCAAGTGCTGCAGGAGTTGGCTGTGTCAGGGCCTTTCAGCTGCTGCCCATCCCTGTGCCCTCTGCAGCCCAGGCTGTCCTACGGTGTCCATGCCCTGCGCCTCTGTCCCTGCAGGCTGTCGTCATCCCCCGGCTGCCCCACCTCGCTGGCCCCTTCCTTTGCTGACAGCTCTGCCTCCTGCCTGCCTCTGCCTGCACACACAGAGCCTTGGGCTGGATGCCAAAAGGGTTCATTCAATTTTTCCTGTGCCTTTGTACCTTTAGCACTGGAATATGGTATGTAAGGCCCACATTCCCAGCAGATACGGTTGGACGAGAAGACATCTGGCTCAAGGGTGCAGTGATAGAAAAAGCAAAGACTGATCTGAGAACTTGGATTGGGTTTTATAGAAATGGTAAATTGTAATACACATGTAGTGACTGAATATAAGCAACACACTTGTAGAATCACGTGTCCACATAAGTTTAGGAGTTATCCCACATTGGAATTGAGGCCTGTAAAAAAGGATGTCCTGTTGAACACGAAATCAGTGTTAAGGAGTCTTATTTTGATATTTTGGTGATTTGGTGACAGCGGGTCCTCACAGAACCAAGGAGTCAGCTGTGACACTGTGGAACCTGAAAGTAAACTGTGGAACCTCCTGCAATCATGGGTGCATTGTGACACTGCAGAGCCCCACAGAACCAAGGTGACCATGTTATACTGCAGAACCTTGTGGAACAAAGGGTCCATGGTGACACTGCAGAATTGTTGCTGAGAGTATGAGAGGTCATGGAACCTGAAGTGCATTGTGACCATGGGGCCACTGAGACACTGCAGATCCAAGGAGACCACGGTGACACTGAGGAACCTCATGGAACCAAGGGTCCATTGTTACACTGTGGGGCCTCATGAAACAAAAAGTCCATTGTGACATTGTGGGGCCTCATGGAATCCTGGAGGCCATGATGACACTTTGAGGCCTTGTTGAATCAAGGGGCTCTGCAGGACCTTGTGGAACCAAGGAGACCCTTCTGCCATTGTGAGTCCCCACAGAACCAAGGGTCCATTGGGATACTGTGGTGTGGGAAATGCAGACACGGAGAGCTCTCAGGGCCTTGGGCATACAGGCCCAGAGACAGAGATGGATAAAAGGTTTGAGCTAAGACCTTGGAGAAGGCTTAGAGAATTAGAGCATTAAAGTGAAACAGACGTAAAACAAGAATATAAGTTTGTAGTTTAAGTAAAAATATGTTTCAAGAAAACAGAAATATGGATTATGTAAGCAAAGCAGTATTTTAAGTAAGATAGTAAAAGATTTTAAAGTTTAGCAAAAATAATTTGTTATAAAGTTAATTAGATGTTAAGATATATCAATGTAGGTTTGTGCAGTGTTATATGATATACTGAAAAATGATGCATTGCACCAAAGTCATGGGAAGCAAAGCAATAAATGATTGGTGTAAAAAGACACAGCAAAGTTCATAGAAATTTTTGATTGGCTAAAAAACTAATATAAGGCATTTGTAACTAAGAATGAGGAAGCTTCTCATATTATGGCACTGGATGTAACACCTTTAATGTCTCACCCTTCTATGAGACTGATGAAATAAAGCAATAAACCATCTTTGACAATGTCTCTCAGTTGTTCCATCTCTTGTAATATTAATTTCCCAATAGAGATGTTAAGGACATCAGGTCTACCCTGTGAAATCAATGGCAACGTAGGAATAGCAAATCTACCTATTTTAAAAAATCAAAGGGGATTTAGGAACATCAGGTCTACCTTTTGAAGTCAATAGGAATTTAGGGAAACCAGGTTTACCAATTAGTCAATGGGGATGTTGCAGAAATTTGGTGCTAAAACGGGGAAATTTGGGGTAAATACTGGGTTGAATTCCAGGAATTTCCATTTCAGGATCATGGTGCTGACACTCTGGAAGTCCTGCCATAATTCCTGGGAGCTAATCACAAATTCTTGATCCTACACCTTCAGCCTCTGCTGGAGCTGTGTCTCCACTTAAGCCCCAAATCTTTGTTTTCAGCCCCAAATCTGGGAATTCCAAGCCCAAAGTTGGGATTTTTGGCAGCAAACATTTTCAGACATTGGGTGTACCCATTGAGGTCAAAGGGGATTGAGGGATATCAGGTCTACCCATTATTAGGGCTTGATTGGGAAGGGTTAGTGGTTCAACTGGGAGCGCTGGGAAGGGCTAAGGGGGGGACACTGGTGTTACTGGGAGCACTGAGTCATAAGTGGGACCACTGGGAGGGATTTATAGAGATAAATGGGTATAAACAGGACTCAACATGTACCCTTTAAAATCAATGGGGATTCAGGGACACCAGGTCCACCCAGTCAAAGCAATGCAGATTTTTGGGACACCAGTTTTGGAGGCCCTCAGGGGTTTTGGGTGATTTAGGTGTTCAAGGAGTACCCAGGTGTATCCAGGTGATTTTTGGGGTAATCCAGGTGATTTTCAGGGGTACTGAAGTACACTGAGGTGATTTTTGGGGATACCCAGGTGTACTCAGGTGATTTTTGGGGAGATCCAGGTGATTTGGGGGAGTACACAAGTGTACCCAGATAATTTTGGGGATCTCCAGGCTATTTTGGGGCACCCAAGTGTCCCGACTCACCTTGATGGGCCAGGAGAAGATGATGGCCACTGTCCTCCCAGTCGATGTGGACACAGATGACCCTTGGCAGCCAAGGGGCTATTGGGGGGCACCCCAACATTCAGGGGGTACCCCAAAACTCCAGGTGAGGGCCTCAAGGCTGGGAGGAAGCCCTGAGTTACCTCAGGAGAGGATGCAGTGCAGGTACACCCAGGTGCTTTGGTCTGTGGGGTTGCTGAAGACAGTGTTCTGCACCAACTCTAGCTCTGGGGGGGGGCAAAGGGGGCATCCCAAAATCTCTAGGGGGCAGTGAGGGACACCCCAATATCTGAATACTCAAGTGTACAAGAGTTCAGGTGTACCCGTTAAAGTCAAAGGGATTTAGAGACACCAGTTCTACTCATTCAACCCAACAGAACACATCACCTCCCACTTTAGGTGAGGGAGGGGCTGGAAAATTTTAGGGATCCTGTGAAATTGTGGGAATTTTACTGGGGAATTGCTCACATTTCTTCAGCCTTTCATGGGGCAGTGCCCCAGCCTTACCCTTTCTGGAGTCCCTGGCAGCTGCAGGCAGTGGTGCCAGGACGAGAAGTTGGAGAAGTCACAGCTCAGCAGTGCCCCAGCAAAGGATAGCTTGGCCTCAAGGTCCTGCCTGCCCACCAGCACCCACTGGTGTTCCTAGGCATAGACTGAGAGAGCACCAGTATAAACCAGTAAGCACTGGGAGCCACTCCTGAGCCCCTGAGACCTGTGGCAGCAGCATCCAATATAAACCAGTAAGGGTTGATGCACCCAAACCTTCTCCCAGTGTGATCTAGAGGCTCCCACTGTGCTCTAGTGAGATGGGGAACGTATACGGTTTTGAAAATTCAGAACTTTAGAAGTCTAGGATATGCTTAAGCAGGTAGAGGGGAAATAGATCACATAGCAGAAATGGTATGTAACAAACCATAGAGAAACTTATTTGCCAGGAAAAAGTTTTCAGATAACATATATTGCAAAAACTCAGCAGAGCAAGACCAAGCTATTGTACAAACCCAACAAAACAGAAACCTGTGGCTCCAGAAACCAGCCAGGACCAGCCAGGTGGTTTTGAGTGGGACAAGCTGGCCTGAGGGAGAGGCAAACCTCCACTGTGCCCGCCCAAAAGCAGAGCTCAAACAGAGATTACTGAGGAAGACATACAGCCTTCATCCCAAAAACCACCAAACACAACCACCAGGAGGGGTGGCAGCTAATAATAATACAAAGGGAGAGAAGGTGGAGATGGGCGGGCAGGGAGGTGTGGGCTTGTGGGATCAATGTGTATTCATACCTGGAACCTGTCTGGACCAGGTACACGTGGTTTGGAAGAAATATCCCCCCATATATCCCCCATGTGCTGGCAATGAAACACTCTCTACAATTGCAGTGTCAAGTGCTGATTCTCGAAATCAGTTGTTGAGCCAGCCAGAAGGTCTTCGTCTGTCTGCTGGAGCACAGGGGACGTCGACATCCCAGTGCACCCTGGACTTTTTCTGGAGCTGACCTCTGCTCCCCGGTCACTCTCTGCAGGGACGAGCAACCAACCTCCTATATGGCCTAGAGGAACGTTTGACCAAAATTTTTGGGGGTGGCCCAAGATAAGGTGAGCGTGTAAGACACTCGGGATGCCTGCACATGGCTAACAGTGTGTCAGAGACATCCAACACATAGAGCTGACAGGTTTGGGGAAGGGATTTGGAAGCTGGCAAAGGGGTTTCTGTTGACCACATAGGGTGGCCACTAGCAAGTTTGGGGGTAACTTGAATGAACCAAGGTGTTCTCAGTATTATTAACAGCATAACTCACTGCTATAACCCTAGCTGCCATAAATATTCTGTGTCAATTGTGCTTGTTGTTGGGTGGTTGAAGTAAGTATTTTATATGGTGGTTGGTGTTTTGTGTTTGCATCATTCTAATGTTGGTGCTGGAGATTTTGGATTTTGAGTAATGTCTGCTTTGTTTTCTGTAGTGGACCTCTGCAATATCTGGTGTAACACTGCCCTGTTGTGTTATTAACTGTCATTGCAACAAGTTAAGATTTCTTTTCTGAGGCATGAGATTCTATTGTTTCTGATGTAACGCTGCCCTCCTGTGTCTGTAACTGTAAATGACAGATTAGTGATTTTTTTTGGAAACTGTCAGAGTTAAAAAGGTGATGGAAGCTCGGAGTGAGTGCAGAGGGCCCGACCAAGCAAGGAGGAAGCCCTTTCTAGGTGGCTCCAGATTGAGCCCCTGGATTTCTTGAGGGATCAAGGGAAACTTGTACGGTTGGTACGGGAGGACGGGGGAGTAGAGCAGGTATACTTGGGAGGAATATTCTCAGATTCCATAGATAGTTATCTGGGTTTTGATTGGGAGCAACCTCTAATCGAAAGGGAACCTAGAAGGGTTAGACCAATTCCTTGTTTTGCATGTGGACCAGCAATTTGGACACCAAGGTGGCATCCAGCCTGGAACCTCCTACAGTGTCATTGGTGCAAAAGGAAGTGGCACTGCAGATCTAGGAGGTGGACGCCTACATGCCCCAGGTGTACCCCGGGCCCATGGCATCATATTCAGGAATTAACACAGGTTGAGTGTGAGATTGTGAATTTGATCTGGGGAAAGAGTCATTCAGTTCTCAAGGATTGGCATGCTTTCAATGACCATTGTGAAGGAAGTGAAAGAATATTGCCAGCAGAGGTTTGGGAGAGGAGATAAGAGAAATAAGGAGAGAAATCATGGGGACCCAGCAAAATAAAGAGGTACCTAGGAGGAGCCCTTTAGGATGTATACTAAGCCACGGGAAGGAAGTTGTGGGGACAGGAGAAACGGAGAGCAAAAGGGTTTTCATCAAATACTCAAATCAATGGTGACCTCTGTATAAACCAGAAGATGGGGCAAAGTGGCCATTAAATGGAACATGGGACTATAACACCATGTTGAAGTTAATGTTGTTTTTAAGGCAGGAAGGAAAATGGGATGAGGCACCATATGCAGATGTTTTCCACATTACAGAGCCACCCAGAATGGCAAAGGGATTGTGGTATTAACCCTCCACAAGACCCACTGGTCCTAGCAATGGAAAGAGAAAACAGAAGGGTCTCACATATATTAACATGATGCTGCTCAGCCTGTAGTCTTGGTCAGAAGTACACTAAAAATAACAAGTATATAAGGAAAAAGACTCTGATCTGGATGATCTCCCCTCCTCAATCACTCGAGTTGGGTGGGAGCCCAGGAAGGGCACCAGATCAAACTCCAGCACCCGTGGAAAGTCCAGCATCCTCCCATACAAGGGCAAAGCCAGGGAACAACCAGTAGTTTTGCAGGCACCTCTTAGAGAAGAAGTGGGACCAGATGGAACAGATGCTTCAAAAGGTTCCCTTCAATACCAGTGATTTGGAAATCTGGAAAAGGAATGTAAAGGATTACAGAAAGGACCCTCTAAGTATAGCTGAACACTTTTGGTTAATAGTGAAATCACATAACCCGGATGGGAATGCTATACAGTTACTGTTACATGCAATGACAGAAACAGAGAAAGAGCTGATCCCAAAGGTACCCTGGGATTTGGCACAGGAGCACTGTAAGACATGGGGGAGGATGTAAAGGAATTCTTTCCCCCCAGGATTCAAAGTGGGATGTGAATAGAATGGCAGGAAGACAGAAGGTACAAGAATATCAGGAGTGGATTGCAAAGGGAATTGAGAAAGCCATCCCCAAATCTATTAACTGCTCAGCTTTATATGCTATTAAACAAGGTCCCTTTGAGTCACCACCTGAGTTCTTGGACAGGCTGAGACACAATGTGTCGTAGCACACCTTTGGACCCAGATCAGATATCGGGATACAGCAGTTAGTGTCATCATTTTTAGGTCAATCCACCGGTGATAGAAGATGTAAACTTCAGAAATTCAGACCCACTGAAGGAAGAAACTTAGAAATATTATTGGATGAATGCTGGAGGTTGTTTAGCAATCGAGAAGAAGGGAATAAGGGGAAACAAGGAAGGGTCATAGCAGTAGTTAAAAAGGAAGATGAAAATTTTAAAAAGGGGCTTCCCCCTCCACGCCTAGGAAGAAAAGAATGTGCTCTATGTGAGCAATTAGGCCACTGAAAAAACGAATGCCCAGAACGCTGAGGAAAGGGAAACAAAGGGGCACGGGTAGTGGCAAATGTAAATGAAGACTGACAGGAACCAAGGGGATCTTCCCTGGCTGATCCCTTGGTTATAATGAAGCCAGGGGAAGGAAAAGATCAAAAGCAAAGAAAATTTTTAATTGATACAGGGGCAATGTGTTCGATTTTAAACACAGCTTTAACTCAGGTGGGGGAAGATTATATCATGGTTAAGGGAGCCACTGGCCAAGCTGACAAGGCTTATTTTTGTGGACCACTAAAATATAAATTGGGAAAACCAGTAGGCTTGCATAAGTTCTTATACATGCCTGATTCACCACATGCACTCCTTGGAAGAGATTTGCTTGAACAATTGAGTGCAACAATCAGATTTGAAAAAGGGGAAGATTACTCTGGAGGTGGATACTCAAGAATATATTCAAATAAGGAGGTTCCCATAGAAGGAAAAATCAGTGAAGATATCATCAACCAGATGTACCCTGATGTGTTGGCCAGTGAGAAGCCAGGAAGAGCTAAGAATGCATCACCAATAGATGTAAAGCTTAAAGAGGAACAATGACCAGTAAGGATAAAACAATATCCCTTAAAAAGAGAGGGTAGGGAAGGAATCCAGCTGGTAATAGAAAAATTCTTGCAATGGGGTCTGTTAAGGGAATGTGAATCTGATTTTAGCACTCCCACATTACCAGTTCACAAACCTGATGGAACGTACAGAGTAGTCCAGGATTTAAGAGCAGTCAATAGAATAACAGAGGATTTATGTCCTGTAGTAGCAAACCCACACACTTTGTTAACAGTATTGACACCTTAACTAACCTGGTTTACTGTTTAGATTTGAAAGTTGCTTTCTTTTGCCTCCCTCTCTATGAAGCCAGCCAAAAGATATTTGCCTTGGAAAAGTGGACAAAGGACCCAGCTCACTTGGACTGTACTGCCTCAAGGATTCAAGAATTTCCCCACCATATTTGGCAACCAACTCGCCAAGGATCTCGAGTCTTGGGAAACCCCACCCGGGAAGGGGAGACTGCTACAATACAGAGATGACATCCTGATTGCCACTGAGACAGAAGATATTTGCATGCCTTGGACAGTGAGTCAAACTCTTTGGGGCTCCAAGGGCACCGAGTGTCTAAGAAGGAAGCCCAGGTAATGCAGCAGGAAGTCACTTACTTGGGGCATGAAATTAATGTGGGGCAAAGAACTCTGGGGCAAGCCTGAAAAGAGGCTCTATGCCAAATACCAAAACCACAGACTGTGAAAGAATTGAGAACTTTCCTCAGAATGACTGAATGGTGTCACCTTTGGATCTATAATTACGAGTTGCTTGTTAAACCCTGTATGCACTGATCAACTCTGAACAGAAGCATCTGCAATGGGACAAACAGGCCACATGAGCCTTTTGAACAATTGAAAAAGGCCCTGATGTCAGCTCCAGCTCTGGGACTCCCTGAACTGGGTAAGCCTTTCTTTTTGTTTTCTCATGAGAAACAGGGAATCGCCCTGGGACTATTGGCACAAGATTTAGATTTAGATATCACAGAGCAGTCACCTACATCTCCAAGCAATTGGATGTGACCACAAAACGATAGCCAGGACGCCTGAATGTGGTAGCAGCAGTAGTGCTAAATATCCAGAAAGTTTGAAAATTCACTTTGGGACAAAAAAATGACTGTGTTGGTGTCCCATACAGTGTCTGCAGTATTAGAAATGAAGGGCAGGTACTGGCTTTCTCCACAGAGCTTCCTGAAATACCAATCCATACTGGTAGAACAGGATGATGTGGAGATTGTGATCACTAACATTGTCAATCCAGCTTCTTTCCTCAGTGGAAACACAGGAGAACCAGTACACCATGACTGCTGGGAAACCATTGAAGCAACATCCTCAAGCTGCCTGGATTTGAAAGATGTTCCTGTGGAAGATGCAGAGGACTGGCTCATGGACAGAAGCAGCAATGTCCTGAATGGCAAAAGGCATGCAGGATATGGCATCTCCATCAGCCATGGGGTAATAGTGTCAGAACCATTGCCTGTCAATACCTCTGCACAAAATGTGAAAAACGCCTTGACCCGAGCCTTGGAATTGACCCAATGTAAGAATGTGAACATAGACATGGATCCAAAGAACACTTTTGGGGCTGTGCATGCTTATGGAGCAGTCTGAAAGGAAAGGGGGCTACTGAACTCTCAAAAGAAAAACACTGAACGTGCAGAAGAAATTCTGAAATTGCTGGAGGCAGGACAGCTCCCAAAGAAAATAGCAATTATGCACATCAGAGCACATCAAAAGGCATACTTGGAATTAGAAAAAGGAAATGAGCTGGCAGACAGGGAGGCAAAAGAAGCAGCAAAAACAGAGGTAAAGTTGGAAGGAGCTCTAATCCCAGACAGGAAAATCTCCTTTGAGGGTAAACCAAATTATGACAAAGAGGATCTGAAGCTAATTACAAATTTGGATGAGACATACAGTAAAGAGGGGTGGGCCCATACCCCAGAAGGAAGAGTAATCATACCTGGCCATCTAATATGGTTTGTAATAAGGGAGGAGCATAGGAAAAGACACTGGGGACCAGAGACTGTGTATGAACACTTAAATCAGAACATCATGGCTAGAAATTTATACACTACAGTGAAGCAGGTAACTCAACAATGTGATCTCTGCCTCCAGACTAATCCTAAAAACAAAGCCAGAAATGGGTGAAATTGAGAAGGGAAATGTACCTGACCAATTATGGCAAATGGACTTCACAGAACTCCCAAGAAAAGGGAGGTTTCATTATTTACTGGTATAAACTGATACCTTTTCAGGATGGCCTAAGGCTTTCCCTGCTAGAACTGCTAAGGCCAGAAAAGTGGTCAAGGCATTAGTAAAAGAGATAGTACCACGATTTGGGGGTCCAGCTGCCATTTCTTCAGATAGAAGGCTCCATTTTATTGCAAAGGTGGTAAATCAGGTTAGTAATATTTTAGGTATAGATTGGCAATTACATACCCCATATCATCCCCAGTCAAGTGGACAAGTGGAGAAGATGAATCATTTAATCAAACAGCAAATTGTTAAATTAGGACAGGAGGTCAATCTGCCTTGGCCTCAATCCCTTCCTTTAGCCCTTTTACACATCCCAACTAAACCAAGGGCAAAGGAAAGGCTGAGTCCTTTTCAGATCCCGTATGGGCGACCTTATGCAATACAGAAGAGAACATCAGCACAAATAGGGGAAGAAACAGTAACAGAATACATGGTGGCCCTAGGGAAACAAGTCAGTAATATCAGGAAACATGTATGAAGAAGCTGGTGTAGGGGATTGGATGGACCAGTGCATAATGTACAACCTGGAGATTATGTGTATGTGAAGTCTCTTACAGAAAAGACTTTGGAACCACAGTAGGCAGGACCATACCAGGTGCTCCTCACCTCCTTCACTGCCATCAAGATCAGAGAACAAGCAGCACAGATACATCACACTGGAATTAAAAAGGCTTCACAGTCACCATGGAGAATCAAGCAGGTGCAAGCTGGAAAGCTGTGGCTCTCATGATCATAGCCATGGCTATGACAGACATGTGTGCAAGACCTCCTATATACAATGGGACTGGCATTTATATGTGTCAGGGGAAAGCTTCTGACTTTGTCTCTCCTAAGTCTCTGTGGCAGGTGTTACAAATATCAAACACAACTGTCTGGACAGGGAAAGATGTCTGGGGATGCAAACTTGGATTTGTTCAGGACTGATTCCATCAGGGACTTATAAAACCCATTCAAATTGGTACTGAATGTTGTGACACATGCTTCACTAACTGTTCTGAATTCAGGCTTAAAATAGAGGGATGTGAAACCAAGGCTTTTAGAATTAAACCATGAGGGAACTGTGCTACATCTATCTGAACATACAACATGGGCACAAGAGGTTAAAGGGAAGTGGCAGATTATTAACATAGAGCTATGTGCCACAAGAAAACAACTGAGGTTTGTATGTGAAGGAAATGTCAACAATGACAGAGATATCTGCCTGGATCCACAACAAACCATCTGTCTCTTCAAAATCCATTCAGTCAACCAGACAACCTTGCTGGTATATATAGGTCAGGGTTGTGTATGCCTCAGAACAGCATGCCCCACCATAAGAGTGGACGAGCTCATTATAAAGGAAACACAATCTGATCTGTGCATTTGTAACTTGGCCAAAATTGAGGGGTGCAATTTTTCCTATTGGGCACCTGTTGTATCACATCAGTATATAAAGGCAAACATGACAACTGTGCAGGATGGATTGCCTGTGCCCAGAAGAATGAATCTCACTCTAGTTATAGAGCTACTAAAACACAGATCTTCAGGAAATTATTAAGGAAATTAGAAGTATGGGAGCGAAGATCTTGATCACAAGACACCATGAGACAGACTATAAGGAGACCATAGAAGGTTGGAGGGAGACACATCTCACCACTGGTGGGATGTATTTTTTGGGTGGTCTCCTACTGCAGCAGGGTTTCTACACTGACTGTGTCATCTGATAGTAGTTTTGTTAGTTCTGATGAGTTTAAGTTTTGTTCTTGGTAATGATTTTCTGGAATTTGAAACAGTCACAAAGAATGGCTACAGTGCCTATCCTGTTATCGAATTAACTAGGTAAAGACAGTCATAGAGAGTATGATAAGTATCATAGAAAGCAAAAGAATTTGCATCATTTCGAAGAAAAGGGGGGGAAATGAGATGGGGAACATCTATGGTTTTGAAAATTCAGAACTTTAGAAGCGCATAATATGTTTAAGCAGGTAGAGGGGAAATAGAACACATAGCTTAACCATATGTAACAAACCACATAGGAAATTAGTTACCAGGAAAAAACATTAAAATATGTGGCAAAAACTCAGCAAAGCAAGACCTGGGTATTGTACAAACCCAACAAAACAGAAACCTGTGGCTCCAGAAACCAGCCAGGACCAGCCAGGTGGTTTTGAGTGGGACAAGCTGACCTGAGGGAGAGGCAAACCTCCACTGCACCTGCCCAGAAGCAGAGCTCAAACAGTGATTACTGAGGAAAACATACAGCCTTCACCCAAAGACCACCAAACACAACCACCAGGAGGGGTGGCAGCTAATAATAATACAAAGGGAGAGAAGGTGGAGATGGGCAGGCAGGGAGGTGTGGGCTCGTGGGATCAATGTGTATTTATACCTGGAACCTGTCTGGACCAGGTACACGTGGTTTGGAGGAAATATCCCCCCAGGTGTCCCAGCTGGCAATGAAACACTCTCTACAATTTCGGTGTCAAGTCCTGATTCTCGAAATCAGAACAAGGTCCAGCAGCTGTGTTGGTTCTGCAGAGCAACAATAGCCCCGGGTTCCACAGGACCCCATTGTCACAACTGACTCCTTGCTTCCATGTCACCCCTCAGTGTCAAAATGGCCCCTTCTCTGCAACAGAACACAAAGGTTTTGCATAAATATTGAGCAAATTCTACCTAACACACCTGGGAACATCTGTCTGCATTCAAAAGTGAGATTAAAGGTGAGGGTGGCACCAGCAGATTCCATCTACAACAAAGACCCAGGGAAAGGACAGGGACAGAGAAGTCAGCTGAAAGACTCAGAATTCTGCTTGCAGAGATCATTTCTGATCACACAGTCCCTTGTAGAAATGTGACATCATTCCAGGTAGCCTGGACTGAGCATGTGGTTCCTCAGTGGGGTTTGTTGTTCAGGAAACCTGCTCAGGCTTTTCCATTCTTTCCTCACAAACAGGAAAACTTCTCCTGGGCCTGTGTGCAGGCAGAGCCCTGAGGAGAGCAGGTGGGACATGGAGCAATGGGCTGGGACACCCATCTGCAGAGCTCAGGGGACAAGGTTCTGGTGCAGGACACAGGGATGTCAATCCTAGGTGGGCAATGTCAGACATGGTGAGGTTGGGGGTGAGGAGCAGGTTGTCCAAACAGGGTCAGCCTGCAAGGGGCTCATTCTTCTGTGGGCCCACACCTCCTAAGGAGACATTCAGTGTCAAGATCACTTGGGAAATGCTTCTATCAGCTCTTCTCTGAACTGTAATTTAAAGCAAAATACTGACTTGATTAAAGAAAAAAAGTGATGAGGCTCACTTTGAAATCTTCCTCCTTAATAGAACTCCAAACTGACTCCAATCAGCTGCACAAGCCCTGAAGTAAGACAAAGAGCTCCTGAAGGCTTTCTGTATTTTAATCAGCCTCACAGTGGATTTGGGGCTGAGTCCAGGAGCCCCAGGCACTGAGAGAAGGTTGAAGAAGCTGCTCAAGGAGTCAGAAGCAAAACTCCAAGTCCCTTGGAGCATCAGTGGCCCCACTGAGGGCAGGGAGTGCCAAAGGCTCCCCAGGGACTGGTGAGAGCAGATCCTTGAGGGCAGGATTGCAGGAGCCCGAGGCTGTGAGCAGGGAACTGCAATGCTGAGCAAGGCCTGGGCTGGGTGGAGGAAGCAGAAAGGCCAAGGCCTGAGCCCAGGCCTGGCCCAGCAGGGCCTGTCCCTCACAGGTGGCTCGGGGCTGTTCCTGGGGCAGTGGGATGGCAGGGGCAGCAAGGACAAATGTCATCAAGCTGTGTGACACTCCAGATGCTCATGGAACCAAGGGCCAGTGTGACACAGCAGGGCCTGATGGAAACAAGAGGCCATGGTGAGCCTGCAGGGCTGTAACACCCCAGGACACTGAAATGCTGGGGGTGACCAAATGTTCCTTTAGTCAAGTTTGGTGCAAAGGAGAAACCCCAGCCAGGTATTCTCAACATGGCCAGATGCAAAGAATATTCTTGGTAGGAAGGGACCCACATGGATCATTATGTCCAGCTCTTGAGTGAATGGCACACACAGGGATTGAACCCACAGCCTCAGTGATACAAGCACCCTGCTCCAACCAATTGAGCTAAGAGGTCTGAATGACATAAAAATTTAATGGCAAAATATAAACAATCAAAGAACTTGGGCAGAAGGATTTATACAAGCTCCAACTCACCATAAAACTCTTCTCATAGCATTAACTTAATTAACACAAGCCCATTTAACCTAAAACCCTTTAACCCTGAAGATGTTAAATTACCCAAAAATGTTCCAGGTAAGTAGGATTAGACAAAGAAATAGAGAACAACAGAAGCACAGAAGATCCATAGACAGAAAGGCATACAGGTACCAGCTGCTCAAGTTCCAGCATGGCTCACAGAAGAACCCCAGCAGACAGCAGGATCCAAACCACAGCTGACCTCGAGCTCCAGCTTTTAATCCCCTGAGCCTGTATGGGCCCGCCCTTTGGGTGGGATTTCCAGTTGTTTGCCCAATCAGAGTCAGGGTTTGTACCTGCTGCTAGTGTGTGACTGATTGACAGCTCAGCCAATCCGAGCTGGGTTAACACTGCCCCTACTGTGTGATTGACAGATTGGCCAATCAGAGCTGGCTTAACATCACCTCTGATGTGTGACTGATTGACAGCTCAGCCAATCAGAGCTGGGTAACACCACCCCTGCTGTGTGATTGATTGACAGCTGTGCCAGGCCAGGGCTGGGGGCGGGGCTCTGTCCCACCACAGTCCCAGGCCTGACCCGGCCCCGGCCCCACACGGGCATTCCGAGCATCCCGAGGTGTCTGGGACATTGATCTCATCCAGCCTCTGACATTGATCTCATCCAGCCTCTGACAGTGACTGTGGTGACTCATGGAACCAAGGGCCAGTTGTGACACTGTGGGGCCTCATGGAACTGAGGAGTCCTTTGTGACTGACGAGTAAGTTGTCTTTAAAGATAATTCAATGACTGAAAGTATGGGTGTTAATATCTTTGAAATGGGTCTTAATTTCTCTACTAACTACAAGCAACAGGTTTATTACAGAGCCCAGTCAGCTTGGCTCCTGAAACAGACAAGGGTCTGCATGAGCTTGGGGTTATGAACTTTGGGGTAAAATGACAGGTTCAAGAGGGGATATGGGGTAGGCAATTTGGGATGGCTGTACCTTCATAGTACCTCAGCCAATGAGGAAAGGAAGAGGGCAATGTGCACCTGGGAGTTTAGGATAAAGGAGGCTGCTGCCTCCAGAACTGTTCCATTTCCTAGATGCATTGTAAATGGTGCATTCCGTGACCCCTGCTGTGCCCTGTAGCTTGGTCCCTCTCCCCTCCTGGCCATACAGGGCTGGCTGGGATCCAATTTCTCCCTGCCACCCTTTTCAGACCCTAGAAAAGATCTGTGCCCCCTGATCTCTGTCTCTTTTTCCCTCTTTCTCCCTCTTTTCCTCGCTACCCACGAGAAATAAACCCTGCAACTTCATCAGGGAAAAGAGCCTCTTTTGTTATCTTATTTACATCCATGAGGCAAGGGCCCAGGAGGCTTCATCCTAACACCTGAGCTAGACCGGAGGAAAGGTGAAGACCCCATTTTTAGGGCCGAGAAAAAGCCTCAGTTGGCGCCCCAACGTGGATGGTCTCTACAGAGCACCCCACGACCGGCTGTGACTCCTATTTTCAGGATTCAAGAAGCCTTGGAGCTGATCAACTAGCTTAAATTTCTTTTAGCTGCATTTTGTGCAGTTCGAAGACTTTTCAGCACGAACCGTGAGCCTGTCAGGAGCCCAGGCAGGCCGGTTCTGGACGTAGACCACTGCAGTTACACAGACGACTCTGCCTGCAAGAAAAAAAGCTGAGTGGAATCCTCCTTTCGCGGCGGGTGGTTCCCGGAGCTCTGCAGGGAGGTCTCACCGGTGGCATTTTGCCAGCCCGGCGCCGTTCTCGGGACGAAAGGCGGCGCGGGCGTGTGCGCGGCGTGCGCGGCTCGGCAGCCCGCGGCCACGTGGAGCTGGACGCGGCCACCCCAGGCACGGCACGGCAGGCAGGCAGCTTTGGTCAGTTTCAAAGCGGTGGCACGGGGTTTTTTTCCATTTTTTTCCGGTTTTTGCGGTTTTTGCGGCAGGGTCGGTCCCTACAGCGGCACGGGCGCCACGTAGGTTTTACTGACAGAAACAGCAAAATTAACATCAGCTCCACATCCAGTAAAGCCTGAAAACCGTGGTGTACCTGGCACGTTTTAACAACTAACTCTCTTCCTGTGTTTTAACTGTAGTGCGGTAGATACAGTGGCAAATTGTTAAACATCATGGGCTTACAGCAATCTGCCTTACAAAAGAGTATAAGAAACCAACTAAGGGAAATGTTAAGTTCAGGAAATGTTTTAATATCTAAGAAAAAATGTGCCCGTTTTGCCAGCTGGCTGTCTGTTGAAAAATCTGACCTTGAATTGCAAAATATAAATTCGATTTCATTTTGGGATGAAATAGGAGATTTATTAACTTTAAAAGTAGAAAATGGAGATAAAACAGCTTCTGTATTCCTCCTGATATTCTTACAAATTCGGAAACTTTTAATTCAGACAGAAAACAACAGACAGCAGCAGCAAAATGATTCAAGCTCACCTTCCCTTTCCAAAAATCCCTATAACCATAACCTGGAAAGCACCCTACGGTCTCCCTTGGAAATGCAGCATGCTCAGCACGGCTGTAACTGTGCTGAACCCCCAAATCCTCCCCAGTATCCCAGTTCTGACAATTTTTCGAAAATTATCAGCTCTCCTTCCTTGTTCCCTTCCCCTCTGGGCCACGGACACGTGGCCACATCTGGACAGGTCAGGGTTGGGGTCACAGATAGCTCTGGCCATGCAGTACAGGGAGAGGGGGGGACCCCATATGGTGACAGCCACGTGTCTCCTCCTTCATCCCGCAACCCCCTTCACCCTCCGGTCCCTGCCCCTAACCCTGTCCCCTCCCATAACCCATCCCTGCCCTCGGCTCCACTGCCCCCTCCCCCCTCCAAGACCCCGCCCTGCACGGCACCTGGCGACCCCGCCCACAGGTGTTGCAACCCTGAATTCCACCACCACACCCCTGCTCCGGTTTCACATTCCTTCCCTCCAAGCTACTGCAGGAGAGGGAGGGCAGTGGAGCCCCTGCTCGTTTCAGTGCTGGTGGGGGTGGGGAGGGATCAGCTCACAGCCCCTGGGGGACGGATGGTGTCCCCATGGTGGGGGGCGGGGTGGGCAGCCCCCCAAACCGGGTGGGGGGGGGGATGCCCAGCCCTGGAAGTCAACACCAGGGAAAAGAGTATATACCATCAGTTGCTCCTGTAGTTTATCTTGATAAAAGAAACGGTAAAAGAAGTTATCAACCTTTGTCCTATCAAGATAAAAAGGAAATTTGTAAAGTACAGAGAGAATTTGGCAGAAATAGTAAAATCTTTAAAGGCATCATGAGAGCCACATTTAGCTCAAACGAACCAGTTCCATATGATATAAAAGAGCTTTTCCAATGTCTGTTAATTCCCTCAGAATATGATCTATAGGAAAGCCTGTGGAAAAGATCTTTGAAAGTGCTTTTACAAGAGCTTCTTCAAAGCTCCGATGATGCAAAAGATGCTGATAATAATGACATAACATATGAACACCTATGTGGGGAGAAGGATTGGCATTGCCCCGAAAGCCAAACCAGAGTACTATCCAAGTCTGTCCTGGATAAAATATACAATGTTGCAGAAAAGGCTTTTAATCAATTACCAACAATAGATGCTAAAGGCAGTTATGTTAACATTAAACAGTTTGCTTCTGAGAATTTCTTACAGTTTGTGGACCGCCTTCGTGCGCAAGTGTAAAGACAGGTGTCTGATCCAGTATTACAAGCTGAATTAATTAAAGAAATGGCTCAGAGGAATGCTAATGAAACCTGCCGTAGGGTTATCCTTGGCCTTCCCCTGGAGCCAGCACCTAGCTTAGCACAGATGATAGAAGCCTGCGCCAGGAAAGCAGAACTGTTCAGTGGACACAAAAGAAATCCAGGACTGGCACACCCAAAGACCACGGCAACTGTAACACCAGAAGCCAAGAAGCAACCAATGTCACCAGAGCAATTGCAGCACATCATCTGCTTCCAGTGCAAGCAGCCAGGACACTTCGCCAGGGACTGTCCACACAACCAGAAACAGAAGAAGACCAACAAACAAAAAAACTAACTTTACAGCGCGTACCCGCCATTAACACCATAGCGCGCTCGGCTATAAATACTGCGGGCTCCACACTGGCAAAAGACTCTCTCTTCATAAACAAAAAGGGGGAGGATGGGATAGAGGGTGTGGGGATGTATGGCAATGAAACTATCAAAGGTTCAGTTAACAAGGTTTGGAAGCCACTAGGCCGTTTTAGGCTTGTGACTACCAGAGGTTTTCATTTCAGGTCACCTGATTGGACAGTCATAACAGTGGACTTACCTAACAGTACACAGGACGTGACGTTAAACCACATGAAACTGGACAGTGAGTACTTTGTTGTCGGTGACACAGCACACACACCCCTAGAGATTGAGGTGGTTCCCATGACCATCAAGGGAAGCATAACTGGCCTCATTCTCCTGGCACGATGTCCTCTACCACCATATTACCTGGTTGAGGGACAAATCTTTGCCCAGGCCATTCCTGTTCCAGTGGAGGTTCCAGTAGATGGAAAATCACCTGAAGTCTACTGGGCAGAAATGGTGGGTGAGGACAAACCTTCTCTGGCATGTAACCTAACCCGTGGATCAGATCACCTCCATGTGGAGGGGGTACTGGACACGGGTGCTGATGTGACTATCATACCTGAGAGAATGTGGCTGTCATATTGGGAACTTCAGCCTGTGGCAGGCAGAATCCAGGGTGTAGGAGGAGTCAAATTGGCAAAAATATCAAAAAGCATCGTACAAATTGAGGGGCCGGATGGAAAATTGGCTAGCATCCATCCATTTGTCACAGACTATAAATGCCCTCTATGGGGGAGAGACACCATGTCCCAGTGGGGGGTGAAATTGATTATTCCTAAAACTCCTCGGGATTTTTAGAAGCGGCCACTGTGGGGCGCCCTACCCAAAAGTTGAAATGGCTAGATGATACCCCAAAGTGGGTAGCACAGTGGCCGATGAGTAAGGAGAAGCTCAGGGCGCTTGAGGAGCTTGTGGAGGAACAATTGGCTAAAGGCCACATAGAAGAGACCACAAGTGCATGGAATTTCCCGGTTTTTGTGATAAAGAAACCAGGGAAAGACAAGTGGAGGCTGCTCCACGACCTCTGAGAAATAAACAAATTGAGGACATGGGGTCTCTCCAACCTGGAATGCCTTCTCCAACAATGCTTCCCAGAGATTGGCAATTGCCTGTTCTAGACATCAAGGACTGTTTCTTCCACATTCCCCCACACCCAGAGGATGCCCCAAGGTTCGGCTTCTCAGTTCCTACCATCAATCGAGAGGCCCCAATGAAGCGCTACCACTGGAGAGTTTTGCCCCAGGGATTAAAATGTAGTCCCTCCATCTGCCAGTGGTATGTGGCCTCATTGCTGTCCCAGGTGCGTGCCCAGAGAGGGGAGGCCATCATCCTTCATTACATGGGTGATGTGCTAGTGTGTGCACCCGATAACTCTCTACTCCAGGACACACTTGACCTAGTGGTTAAAGTTTTAACATCTGCTGGATTTGAATTGCAGGAGGACAAAGTCCAAAGGATGCCACCTTGGAAGTACCTGGGCTTGGAAATTACTGCATGGACCATTGTTCCGCAGAAATTGGAAATTAATTGTAATCCAAAAACCTTAGCAGATCTCCATTCCCTGTGTGGGTCATTGAATTGGGTTAGGCCCTGGCTAGGCCTCACTAATGAGGACCTAGAACCTCTCTTCAATTTATTGAAGGGGGAGAGAGAGCTGCTTTCTCCCAGGGAACTGACCCCAGAGGCAAAGACTGCAATCGAAAAGGTACAAAAGACCTTAGGAGAGAGGCAAGCTCACCGTTACCAGCCCGAGCTGCCCTTCAAATTCATTATCCTAGGAAAACTGCCACACTTACACGGGTTAATATTCCAATGGATCAAGGAGCAGAGAGAGTCACTCTTAATCATAGAGTGGGTCTATCCTCTCCCACCAAAGATCCAAAACTATCACTAAGCCACAAGAGTTAATAGCTCAGCTAATTTGGAAAGCAAGGATCAGACTGTATGAACTGGCTGGTTGTGACTTCACATGTATTCACCTCCCTGTTAAACTGTCTGAGGAGGGAAAGAACTCTCCTGAAACATTGACTAAAGAGATGTTTGAACACTTGCTCCAGAGCAATGCCAGTCTCCAATTAGCCCTGGACAGCTACAGAGGACAAATATCAGTCCATGCCCCGTCTCACAAGCTGTTTAATGAGGAATTCCACCTCATTCCTCCTGAGAAGAGACCACTCAAAGCTCTCACAGTGTTCACAGATGCATCCGGGGTGTCCCACAAGTCAGTGATGACTTGGAGAAATCCCCAGACTCAGCATTGGGAAGCTGAGGTTGAGTTTGTGGAGGGGTCACCCCAAGTAGCTGAACTGGCAGCAGTGGTAAGAGCCTTTGAGAAGTTCTCAGAGCCAATAAACTTGGTGACAGACTCAGCCTATGTAGCGGGGATAGTGTCCAGGGCAGAGCAGGCAGTGCTCAGAAACATCGAAAATGAGCAGCTTTTCAGCTTGCTTTCCAAACTAATTTATTTGATTTCTCATAGGGAACACCCGTTCTGTGATGCATGTGAGATCACACACAGATTTGCCAGGCGAAATTGCAGAAGGGAACCGTCAGGCAGACTCCCTTGCAACCCCAGCAGAACAAGCAACCCCAGCAGAACAAGCACACCTTCCTGACACCTTCCAACAGGCAAAGCTGAGCCACCAGCAGTATCACCAGAATACACCAGGTCTGATGCGTCAGTTCCAGCTAACACGGAGTCAGGCTCGAGCCATTGTGGCCACCTGTCCCAACTGTCAGCTGCACACCATGCCCTCAATGGGCATGGGGGTAAACCCCCGAGGTCTTGGCAGTTGTGAGGTATGGCAAACAGACATCACACACATTCCTAGTTTTGGTCACCTCAAATATGTGCATGTTAGCATTGACACATATTCAGGCGCAGTCTATGCCTCTGCCCATGCAGGAGAAAGGGCTATGCATGCCAAACAACACCTAGTGCAAGCCTTTTCAGTGTTGGGGATCCCTAAGGAAATCAAAACTGATCAGGGCCCAGCATATGAGTCCAAGGAGTTCCTGGAATTCGTCCAGCAGTGGGGAGTGGAACATAAAACTGGCACCTCCCACTCCCCCACAGGCCAAGGTATAGTTGAGCGAGCCAATCAGATGCTCAAGCAGGTTTTGGCTAAACAGAGCAGTTCAACTGTGTGGATGTCTCCACAGCAGAAGCTCTGCAAAGCCATGTTTGCTATCAATTTCCTGAATTGTTCATTTGAGAACATGAGTCCACCTGTGGTACGTCACTTTAACAGTGGGAAACAGGAAAAAAGGAAAAGAAATCCTCCTAAAGGATGACATTCCGGCAGATAGAGACTTTTAACAGGTTTTATAATGTTTGTCTTTCCTTTTAGAGAAAAGCTTCCCTTCTCTAGGTCCTGGGATGAACCCCATTCAAGTTGTCTTCCTGTTAACACTGAACAGTTTAGCAGCTGCAGGAATCATCCCTCAGCCACGTCAGAACATCTGGGTGACCCTGGCACACACACTCCAAAATCGTGCTGCTATAGATTTTCTCTTGCTACTACACGGACATGAGTGCCAGGAATTTGAAGGACTTTGCTGCATGGACCTGACCTCGAAAGCTCCTAACATCCATGCTGCCCTCCGAAACATGAACAACTTAATCGGACAAGTGAAGCAAGAATCTGAAGATTGGTTCAATGGACTGTTCAAAAGCTGGGGACTCACAGGGTGGTGGGCAAAATCATAATTTGAATCAAACTAATATCCTTCTTTCAACTTTGTTAAACAAAAAACGGGGAGATGTTGCGTTTCCTAGATGCATTGTAAATGGTACATCCCGTGACCCCTGCTGTGCCCTGTAGCTTGGTCCCTCTCCCCTCCTGGCCATACCTGGCTGGCTGGGATCCAATTTCTCCCCGCTCCCCTTTTCAGACCCTAGAAAAGATCTGTGCCCCCTGACCTCTTCCTCTTTCTCTCTTTCTCCCTCGCTCTTTTACCGACAAGAAATAAACCCGGCAACTTCATCAGGGGAAAGAGCCTCTTTTGTTATCTTATTTATGTCCATGAGGCAAGGGCCCGGAAGGCTTCACCCTAACAGCTGAGCTAGACCAGAGGAAAGGGTGAAAAACCCCATTTTAGGGCCAGAAAAAGCCTCAGAAGCCGTGCGAGCCAAGTGAGGGAAGAGCTTCGTGCTCTGCTCCAGCTCCATCCCCCATGGCAGGATCCACGCTGGATGATCCCCAGTGACCCCCGGTGGGCAGAGCCCCAATGACCCCTGGTGCTGCTGATCCGTGTTGGGAACACACCTGGCTGGGGGCTCCACATCCTCCCGGCTCCCTGTGGGCACCTGGACACATCCACTGACCAACATCAGAAATCCACTGTGGAGAGCACATTTGTCGACTTCTGACCCCAGAAAAATCTCACTTTTTGCATCTTCTGGTGGCATGAAGCAACACTGGGTGGCCTTGGAGGTCTTCTGCAATTTAAATCCATCGTTTCAATTCTCTCTGGCCCATGGGCACCTTCCACAGCCAAATGGGAACAGACTGGGGCAAAACCCCTGATTTTGGAGACAGTGGGATGGAAACGCCTCCAAAAAAGTTTCTTCCCACCCAGCCAAGCATGTGGATGCTCTGCCAGCAGGGACAAGTAAATCCTTTTGTTTTGGCCTTGAAACCAAAATATTTCTGTTCATCCCTTTGAAAATTCTGAAACTGGGGTAAAAATAAAGACATTGAACTGAGGCATGGATGGGGACATGTGGAGGACAATGACATGGGTAGGGACATGGGGGGGACACGGACATGGATGGGAACATGAACTGGGACAGCATCAATGCCACCACCTGTGCCACCACAGTGCCACCAGCACCTTCATCTCGGCCATGGCAAAGCAATGCCCAATGCAGCTCCTGCCACCACATCCCCACTGTCACCACCACAGTGTCCTAGCCAAATGTCACCACCCAGCAGGGCAGGCGGTGGAACTTGTTCAGCTGGTGACAAGTGGCCGGGAAGCAAGTGACAGCCACCAGGGTGTCCCAGGGCCACCATGCTCAGGGGACCCCAACGGCATTAAGGGACAGGGCAAGGGTCAGTGCCACCCGTGGTGTCACGTGGCCCTGTGCTGGATGTCACCAGGAGTGTCCTGGTGGCAGCATCCCCACAGGTGTGGTGACATTGTCCCCTGCTGTGTGTCCTGGTGACATCGTGTCCCCTCCCCTCTGTATGTCCCCATCCTCTGCCGTGTCTCCCTGTCCCTTTCCATGTGTCCCCATCCCTCCCCCAATGGCCCTGCTGGGGCCAAAGTCCCTGAGGTCCTGGGTCCTCTGAGGGGACCCATCCTGCAGTGTCCCCGTGTCCTGCAGGGTGTCCCTGTATCCCTCAAAGTGTCCCTATGTCCCTCAGGATGTTCCCATGGCTGCTCCTGGCTCTGAGCATCTGTGCTCGCCCTGGCACAGGTAGGGAAACGCTGTGACACTCTGCAACACCCCATGACGTCCTTTGTCCTCTGAATTTGGATCTTTCTCCCCTCCATTTTCGGTCCTTTTCCCCTCTTTTGGGTTCATTGCCCCCTATTTCGGGTCCTTTCTGTGCTTGTTTGGATCCTTTCCATCCTTTCCCCCAATTTTGGGCACCCTCCTTTTGACTTCAGAACATTTTTGGGTGCATCCCTCTCCTCCAACCCCCTCTGCACCTCTCAGCCGCCCTCACTCCCCTCCACCCCAGCCCCCTTCCCCACAGACATCTCCCCAGCTGTCCCCCCACACCCCATGGACTCAGTGCTCACCATCCTGGATGCCCTCGAGTCCTTGGCCCGGGTCTGTGGATCTCCTCTTCCCAGAGATCCAGAGCTGGCCTGGCTGCCAGGGGACACCGGTGACCCCGGGGTCAGGGTGGGTGACCTGGTGAGGTTGGTGGGAGGGGGTTTGGGGTCATCTTGGGACTGACCATGGTTCTTGTCCACTCTGCAGTGAGGAGCAGCCCTGGCCAGGGAGCCTGGGGTGGATGGGAGCAGGAGAGGTTGGACTCTGGTCCAGATGGACACCAGAGCCATGGATCCCACTCTGGATGGACACTGGTCCAGATGGACCCTGGTCGGGACAGCCCTTGGCTCTGCAGCCCCCCAGCCTGGCCAGCTCCCAGCCCAGATGACCACCAGCCTGGCCACACCCTGGCTCACCCCACTGGCCACACCAGCCCACCCCAGAAGCCCAACCCCAAAACCCCCCCAAAATAAACCCAATTCCAGAACATCAGCTCCGGGTGGTCCCTGCAGAGCGAGGGGGAAACTGAGGCAGGGGCTGACTTTGTGGTGATGGGAGGAGACCTCAGGACCCACCCTGGAGACCCCAAAACGAGCGCCCACCCCTCCAAATTGTCACCGGAGCATCCCGAGCCCCACAGCTGTCACATCGGGGGGACTCCAGGAACCACCGCGAACCCGCAGTCCCTTCGAGGGGTGACCCGCGGTTTTCCCCCGGTGTCACCGGCGCGTCCCCAGCTGGAGCAGTGACATCACGTCCTCAGCGGGAGAAGGAGCAGGAAGAGGAGGAAGAGGAGGAAGAGGAGGAAGAGGAGGAAGAGGAGGAAGAGGAGGAAGAGGAGGAAGAGGAGAAGGTGAGGGTGTGACAAACTCCTGCCTGGTCACATGGGGAAGTCGCGGCAGGAACCCGGGCTGAGCGCGGACGCAGCAGCAGAGGCACCACGGGGACAGTCCCTGAAGTCCCCTAGGTGCCCTCAGGGGATGCTACACCCAGGGCAGCGCGGGGTCGCGCAGCATCCTCAGGGGGATGCGGGGAGTGGAAGTGGCTGGGCATGACCCCAAAAATGTTGTCACCACCCTCCTGTAGGATGTGGGGCACGTCCCGCTTTGGGGCGCTGATGACAGATGGGCAGGTGGCAGTGACAAAAAGCGCAGGTGACACCTCGGGGATTGCACAGAGAGGGGGTCCTGCGGTGCCACCAAGCCCCTCCCAGACTGAGGGGCACCCCAGGGTGGCACAGAGGGAGTCAGGGGTGTCCCCAAGGTGTGAGGGGAGCGGGTTTGGTAGGGAAGTGTGGTTGGGG
This sequence comes from Sturnus vulgaris, assembly GCF_052056855.1. Lineage (NCBI taxonomy): Eukaryota > Metazoa > Chordata > Aves > Passeriformes > Sturnidae > Sturnus > Sturnus vulgaris. The sequence continues at coordinate 108,024 of NW_028276071.1, read as the reverse complement.
CGCCACGGAAATGTCTCTCGTCCTGCCTGTGCCCAGAGCACGGAGGTGCCGGGGCACCTGGTACCCCATCACCGTGTCCCCCTGTCACCCTGTCCCCCGTCATCCATTGTGACCCACTGTCCCTTCTGCTGGGCAGCGAGGGGTGGTGGCACTCCCAGATGGGTGTCGAGGCGGATTTGCACTCGCCTGCTATGGACGCAGTTGTCAAATGTGACCTGGGGACACTGGGTGGCACGGTCATTGTCACCATCACTGTCAGTGTCACTGTGTTGGGGGTTGTTTTTTTCTTTCTTTTCCCCTCTCCTCTCAGTCTGGAATTTTTTCCCATTGACATGCTAAGATGGCTAGTAACATGGGGAGGGGACTCCCTGTCCCTTTTTTTTTTTGGAGTTTCTCTCGCAGGGTGGCGGGGGCGGGGGAAGAGGGAGAACACGGCGAGATCAGGGGCAGGTAAAGGAGAGGTGGGCGCAGCTGCTCTGCTCGCTCTCTCATTCCTTTGGCTCGGAGAAGAACCCAAGCCCGCTGCAGAGACCTCGCCCTGCCATCCCAAGGCCGGGATCTGCCTTTCCTCGGCTCTGTAACCCCGCAGCCCCTGCTCGGACACCCTCGGGCTTCAGCCTGCCACGTCCACGCAGCCTGCTGGAACACCGGTGTGGACACACACATTTAGAGAGCTTGGAAATTGCAGCTTGGCAATTCCTTTCAGGCCTGGGTTTCTCCTGACTCTCAGATCCATTCCCAGGCTAAGCTGACTGCAGCTTCAGTTAAGGGAGGCAGTGTTGGGAAGGATGGATTAGGGAAACTTTATAAATACGAGTGCCCAGCAAAAGACTTTGAGAATATGGAAAATATAAGCGAAATAGAAATGGCAGCAATTTTTGACTGTGTGGCTGAAAGCAACTGAATGCCTGAAGGCCCCTTTGTTTAGATAATGTTAGATGCTGCAAATACCAAAGAGCAAACAGACATCCTCCCTAGGCATGGCAGGAAAGGTCCCAGATAAAATTTAGAGATGAGAAAAGCAGTAAAATATGGTAATATAGTGATTCCTATAGGTTGCATGCAAATGTTAGAGAATTTGTATCTTGTATTAGATTGGTTAGTGAAAATTAGAATATTCAACATAGAAGAAGATTTAATGTATTGTAAACGGGAAAATCACTCTCTTATGCTTTTACTCTCTTATGCTTTTATTCTCTTCGTTCTTACTTTCTTAAGTTCCTTTTTCTTACTCTCATTTTATCCCTCTCTCCGCCCTGCTCTGAGCTGTGGCTGCAGTTCCCAGCAGGGCCTTATATAAACCCACACCCGACAAAATAAACTGCAAACTTTAAGACCAGAATAAAAGGAGCGCCTGAGTTTGTCCCGACCGTCCCAAAGCAAAGATTCCTACAAGGCAGTCTCCCAGAGTGATAACTTGGTGAAAAACACAAAGGAATTCATAATAAAGATTAACACCTGGTGTCTTTCCCATGGGACATCCGGACATGCTGTCCCAGGGGATGTTTGTCCCAATTGTCCAATGAACTCCTGTCCTGTCCTAGCTGCACTTTAAGTACGGGATGTCCGTACAATAAATTGGCCTTTTTTCCCCAAAAGAGCTCGGTGTGTGTTGCTGTCCTTTCTCTCTCTTTGCAGCGCAGTGACCGCACACCGGGACCGACACTGCCCCCCAAGATCCGTGAGCAGCTTCTGTCCCCTCCACCCTTGCCGTGGGGACACAGCCACCGTCACCGCCAGCGCCCCTGCAGCCGCCTGCGATCGCCACATCTCTGCCCCGCCGGCTGGAACGGCAACTGCACCACGGGGGAAAGGTGTCCAGGGCCGAGAGAACTGTTACTGGGTTTCTGTTCTCTTGTTAATTTAGTATTTGTTGTTGTTTTGTTTGCCTGGTTTTATATATACATATATATATATATATATGTATTATATCAGTAAAGAACTGTTATTCCTACCCCCAAATCTTTGCCTGAGAGGGGGGGTCTGCATTTTCCATTTCAAAGAGGAGCTCCTGCCTTTCTTAGCAGAAACTTTCAAACTAAGACACGCTGTCACTGTCACTGCCATCATCACCATCACTGTCACAGCACCCACCGGCTGTGAGGCCACAGAGGTACCAGGGAACAGCCAAGGGACACTCGAGAGGGACACGAGTGGGACACCAGGACAGACATGAGGCACACGAAAGGGACATGGGAGGATACAAGAAAGACATTCAGGGGACACTTCGGGACATTTAGGGACACTTGTGGACAGTCAGTGTCACTGAAGGTGTAACAGCCGGGGATTTTGTGGTTCAGCAGCGTTTGGATGTCCATGGCCTCGAGCTGGAACTTCATGGTGACACTGATCAGCCTCAGGGGACAAAAAAAATCACATGACGCCTCAAAATCACCAAAAAGAGGGAAAAATTAACCTCAAAATCCCAAAGAAACTAATGAAAGAGGGAAAATTTAGCCCCAAAAAAATCCCCAAGAACAGGAAAGGCAACAAATCTGCCCCAAAATCCCCTGTGAGTTCCCAAAGTCTCAAAAAAAAACAAAAAAGGAAAAATCTGACCCCAAAATCCCCCAAAATTAAAATTCCACCCCAAAATCCCCAAAAAAAACAATGAGAAAAGGAAAATTTCCACCCCAAAATCTCAAAAAAATCCAAGGAGAATGGAAAATTCCACCTGAAATCCCAAAAAAACCTCAAGAGTTCCCAAAATCCAAAAAAAACCACCCTAAAAATGGAAAAATTATGCCCCAAAATCCCCAAAAAAACAACAGGAAACGGAAAACTTGGCCAAGAATTCCTCAAAAAAAATCCTGGGAAAGGGAAAAGGGAATCCTGGGAAAGGAAAATTCCACCCCAAAATCCCATGCAGGAATTTGGAAAAAGGGACCACAAATCCCACACTTGGATTTTATGGATGGGAAACGTCCCTGGGTGGGATTTTTGGGAATTTTGGGGGTTTTGGGGATTTACCTGTGGAATTGGAGGGTGAAGTTGCTGTCAGTGCCATCCAGTGCCAGTGGCCAGGGGTCCCCAGGGTGCACCCCCAGGCACTGTGTGGGACTGGGGTCAGGGAATGCCAAGAGCCCAAAGCCCCTGGGACTTCCCAAATCCTGAATCTCATATGCTCCAGGACCATTCTGAAAGCTCCAGGACCATCCCAAACCCCAAACCCCAAATCCCAACCCCCAAATGCCCTGGGACCAACCCAAACCTTGCACCTCAAACCCAAACCCCAAACCAAAACTCAACTCCCAAACCTCTTGGAACCATGCCACATGGCCTGAGAGCATCCCAAATCCCCTGAGAGCATCCCAAATCCCCTGAGAGCATCCCAAATCCCCTGAGAGCATCCCAAACCCCGAATCTCAAACTCCAAACCCTGCACCCCAAACTCCCAAACCCCAAGTGTCCCCACTGGTGATGATGCTGGGGTCAATGTCGAAGGCACAGCCACAGCCCAGTGCCACCCCTGGTGCCACCCCCAGTGCCAGAGTAGGGGTAGCGGCCCAGGGTCTCGTTGAGGACAGCCAGGTACTGTGGGGACAGGGAAACAGTGCTGGGGGTGGCACTGAGGCACTTCAGTGTCCCCAAATCACCCCGGTGTCCCAAATCACCTCCATAAGCCTGAGGACCTCCATGTCCCCAAACCACCACTGTGTCCCCAATGTTCCCAACCCCTTTTGGTGTCCCCGTGCCACCTTCTCAAGGATGAAGGCCAGGAGTGGGAGGTGCTGGCCTGGCACAGCCCCCTGGTGTGCCCAGTTCCTCCTGTCACTCCCACATCCCTGCGTGTCCCTGTGCCACTGACGGTGGCCCCACAACACCGGCACAGAGACCGACCAAACTGGCTCGGAACCGGCAGGGCCACCCCGGCCTGGCCTGTCACTGTCACACTGCCACGCCCACCAGCATTGCCACCCCATGGACACGTGTCCCCTGGCACTGCCAAGCGCCTGGTGGCACCTCCGTGGGCATCCCGCCACCTGCAGTGGCACCTCCGTGGCCATGTGTCCCTTGGTGTCACCATACCCCTGGCGGCGCCTCCATGGCCACCTCATCCTGGCACCCCTGGTGGCACAGCCATGCCACATCCCCCTGTGGGTGACAGGGACACTGTGGGCACCCACACCCTGTTCTGTCGCCTTGGGTACATCCCCACTGCCAGTGGCACTAGTGCTGCCCGATGCCAACATGTGAGACGTGTCCTAGTTCTAGCTGGTGGATGGACGCCCGGTGCCACTAGGCAGGGATGAGGAGGTAAGTGGGGACATCGGGAGTGTCCCCTGGGGTGCCAGGGTGGCACCTCCTGACCCCACAGTGTCCCCAGGGCTCGTGGTGGAGCAGGACCCGCAGTGAGAAGGCCACGTCCAAGGCCATGAACCTGAACCCGGCAGGCAGGAGGGTCCCCGGTGACGACATGGGGGTCCACATGTGGGGCACGTGTGGGCACAGAGACCCTTGGGTCACAGGCTGGGGCAGGTACCCTGTCTCCATGTCCTGTGCCCCATGTCCTGTGCCCCATATTCCATGTCCCATGTCCCATGAAACCCTTCACGCCGTGCCCCAGCCATGCCCAGGGCCCCACACCAAGCCCAAGCTTGGCATCCTGGCCCCGGGAACCGGGACCCGGGGCTGCACACTGGCACTGGGGATGGAAGCCACCTGGGGCAGTGCTTGGCATCATGGCACAGCAGCTGGACACGGGGTGGGGATCAGGACAATGGACACTGGCACTGGAACTGGACACCAAACCAGGATCAGGATAAAGCCTCTGGCCTGGTCTGGCGATACTGGGAGGTACTGAGGTTACTGGGAGTACTGGGAGCTACTGGAGGGGTACCAGGAGTGCTGACGGACCCCCAGACTCAGATGAGAGGAACCCCCAGGAGACACTGAGAGGCACTGGGGATACTGAGGGAGCCACTGGAGGTACTGGGAGGAACTGGGGGACACTGGGAGGTAGTGGAGGGCACCGCGGGGTGCTGGGGGTGCTGACTGCTCCCCCCCAGAACAGGAAGAGAGGAACTCCGAAAATGCGACCCCCGCCACGAGCTCCCAGTTCAGCAAGGTCACGGTGCGACAGCCCAGTCGCTGTCCCCTCCTCGCCCCCCAGGGGATGACACGGGGCTGTCCCTATCCCAGTCCCCATTCCCATTGCCGGTCCCGTGTTCCCGGTCCCTGTCCCCATTCCCGGTCCCTGTCCCCATTCCCGCTCCCTGTCCCCATTCCCGTTCCCGGTCCCCTCTCACTGGACGCCGCCGCCATCGCTCCGGGCCCCACCCCAGCCCTCACGTGACCGGGAAACACCGTGCTGCTCCCGCCCACCAATCACAGCACGCGATCGCTCCTAGATTTGCATAGCCACGCCCTTGGCTCTGGCCCCGCCCACCGCCGGCTGTAGCTGCCTCCGGCTCTTTGCTCCCAGTTCGCTCCCAGTGCGCTCCCAGTAAGAGCGGTGCTGGCAGGGAAAGCGCTCCCAGTTTCTGCCCAGGGCTCCCAGCATCGCTTCCACTGCTCCCAGTATCGCTCCCAGTGCCGCGCGGGGCGGGGCCGCTTTGCAACCCCCTCAGTGCAGAGCGTGGTTGCTTTTAGGTGTCGCCACCTGTCCGGGCCGGGTTGGGAGCGGAGGAGGAGCGGGAGGAAGAGGAGGAGCGGGAAGAGGAGGAAGAGGAGGTGCCGGAGGAAGAGGAGCTGCAGCAGTGGAACCGCGCGGCTTCGCCGCCTGCCCGCTCGATCAGGCCGCAGCTCCCCCGGCTCCGCCCGGGACCCGCAGGTGAACGGGAAGGGGGGTCTCGCTCCAAATCCTTCGCGAGAGGGTCTTCGGGAGGGGTTTTTTGCGGGATAGGGAATGTTTGGATCTTGCAGGACGCCAAAGCCGAGCCGGAAATGCCTCGGGAGGGATCTTGGGAGGGGTCCCACGTTGCGGGGAGGGGCCGATATCGGGTCTGGGGATCCCCGGGAGAGCCGGGGGTGAACGGGGGAGCCCCGGAGCGGGGAGAGCGCAGAGGGGCGATCCCGGAGCCGGGGACCCCCGGCAGCCTGGAGGGGTGCGGGAGGTCGGTGCTGAGCGGGCTCCGGGCCCCCCGAGGCTGAAAGGGGCGCTGACTTCTGCAGCCGCCCTTGGGCAGCGGGACCATCGAACACAACGCGCTCGGCCCTTGTTTCCCCCTAAAACCGGATTTCTTATTCCCAAACCTTGGTCCGACAGAGGAGGAGGAGGCCGTGAGGAAGGGGAAACATGCCCCCGGATCCCCAGGCAGGTGAGGAGGAAGCCCCTGGCCCTTTCCCCCTGTGTCCTGCTCCATGTCCCAGCCCAGCACGGCCCCCGGCTGCAGGACAACCCCCCGACCTGGGGGGATCTCCTTCCCCTTCCCTGTGGCACGGAGGCAAATCCCATCCTCTGCTTGTCCTTCCTGCCCCAGGCAAGGAGCTGAGGATGGAGACCAAGGAGGAAAAATCCCCGCGGCAGAACTTCGTGGAAGAGGCCGTTTGCAGTGGCTCCGTGGAGCAGGAATCCAACGGGGAGGAAAAGCCTCAGACATCGCACATGGTGAGCGACTGTGAGCACAGATCTTGGGTATCCGAAGAGGAAAGACCCAGCCTGGGGCAGGGAAGCGAACAGAGCTGCAGCCAGAGCTCGGAGCTGGGGGACCATGAGCAGCTTCACGATGGGGAGAAGCCCCACAAGTGTTCAAACTGTGGGAAGAGCTTCAGCAAGAGATCCTCCCTGATCTGCCACTGGAGAGTCCACGTGGAGGAACGGCCCTACGAGTGTGGGGAGTGTGACAAGAGCTTCAGTACAAGATTCAAACTTCTCCGCCACCAGATGATCCACACCGGGGAGAGGCCCTACGAGTGTGACAAATGCAGGAAGAGGTTTCAGACCAGCTCCAATCTCCTTATGCATCAGCGGACTCACACAGAGGAGAGGCCGTTCCGCTGCCCCAGCTGTGGGAAGGGCTTCAAATACAACTCCCGCCTTGTCTCCCACCTGCGGATCCACACTGGGGAGATGCCCTACGAGTGTGGCCACTGTGGGAAGTGCTTCAGGACGAGCTCTGAACTGATTGTCCACCAAAGGATCCACACAGGGGAACAGCCCTACGAGTGTGATAAATGCAGCAAGAGGTTTTCAACCAGCTCCAGTCTCCTCCTGCACCAGCGCATTCACATCGAGGAGAAGCCCTTCCACTGCCCAGAATGTGGGAAGACCTTCAGGCACAACTCCAACCTCGTCACCCACCGGCGCATCCACACCGGGGAGAGGCCCTACGAGTGTCTTGAGTGTGGGAAGAGATTCTCACAGAGCTCTCACTTGAACAAACACCAACGGAGTCTCCACTAAGGGAAGCCCTGTGGTTGCCCCGAGTGCTGGAAGAGCTTCGTGCTCTGCTCCAGCTCCATCCCCCATGGCAGGATCCACGCTGGATGATCCCCAGTGGGCAGAGCCCCAATGACCCCTGGTGCTGCTGATCCGTGTTGGGAACACACCTGGCTGGGGGCTCCACATCCTCCCGGCTCCCTGTGGGCACCTGGACACATCCACTGACCAACATCAGAAATCCACTGTGGAGAGCACATTTGTCGACTTCTGACCCCAGAAAAATCTCACTTTTTGCATCTTCTGGTGGCATGAAGCAACACTGGGTGGCCTTGGAAGTCTTCTGCAATTTAAATCCATCGTTTCAATTCTCTCTGGCCCATGGGCACCTTCCACAGCCAAATGGGAACAGACTGGGGCAAAACCCCTGATTTTGGAGACAGTGGGATGGAAATGCCTCCAAAAAAGTTTCTTCCCACCCAGCCAAGCATGTGGATGCTCTGCCAGCAGGGACAAGTAAATCCTTTTTTTTTGGCCTTGAAATGCCAAGGTTTCCACTCATCCCTTTGAAAATTCTGAAACTGGTAAGGCCTGGATGGGGAGACCATGGTGGACAATGACATGGGTGAGATCGTGGATGAGGACACGACAGGACACAGCCTTTCTTGGGGACATTGACATTGATGGGGACACAGAACTAGCTGGGGATATGAGGGGACATGGACATGAGTGGGGACACGAACTGGGAGAGCATCAATGCCACCAGGACCTTCATCTCGGCCATGACGAAATGCTGCCCAGTTCAGTTCCTGCCACCACATCCCCGCTGTCCCTACTGCAGTCACTGAATGTCACCACCCACCAGAGCAGGAGGGTTGCTGACAGGGCTTGTTCAGTTGGTGACAAGTGGCCTGGAAGCAAAGTGATGGCCACCACCCTCAGGGAAACCCAGCCACCTCTGGGGACAGGGCAAGGGTCAGTGCCACCAGCAGTGTCACGTGGCCTCACTCAGGGTGTCACCAGAGGTGTCCTAGTGGCAATGTCCCCACAGGTGTGGCAACATTATCCCCTGCTGTGTGTCCTGGTGGCATCATGTCCCCTCCCCTCCATTTGTCCCCATCCTCCACTGTGCCTCCCTATCACCCCTCAGTGTGTCCCTGTCCCCTTCCATGTGTCCCTGTCCCCCACCCCTGGCAGGGCCTAAGTCCCTGAGGTCCCGGGCCCGTGTCCTGCAAGGTGTCCCGTGTCCCTCAGGATGTTTCTGAAGCTGCTCCTGGCGCTGAGTGTCTGCACCCACCCTGGCACAGGTAGGGACACGCCATGACACCCTGTACCCTGTGACACTTCATGAAACCCTTTCTCCTCTGATTTTGGGTCCTTCCCCCCTGTTTTGGATACTTTCCCCCCTATTCCAGATACTTTCTCCCTTACTCTGTATCTTTTCCCCTCTTTTGGGTCTTTCCCCCCGATTTTGTTTCTTTTCCCCTTATTTTGGTTCCCTTCCTCCTCTTTTGGATCCTTTCCCCCCTTTTACATCTTTTCCCCTAAACTCAGGCGCCTTCTTGCTTCTGGTACTTTTTTGGGTGCCTTTCCCCTCCTCCAGTCCTCTCCCCACCCCTTAACCCCCCTCACCGGCTGCCCCCCGGGCATGTCCCCAGCTGTCCCCCCAAGCCACCTGGACTCGGTGCTCGCCATCCTGGATGCCCTCAAGTCTCCGTCCCGGGATGGTTCCCCTGCGACCCCCGCGGCCTTGGGGAAGGGGTTGGGGGTCTGCAGCACCCTGGAGTGCTGAGCAGTGCTGGGCGAGTCCCCTGGGACCCCCAAACCTCCCCCCCCGGGCTCTCACTGTGAGCCAGTGGCAGCTCCTGACTGAGCTCCTGTGCCACAACCTGGCGACACCGGAGCTGGGGGCGGTGCTGGCCCCTGCCAGCTCCACGGTGGCCCTTGGTCCCGTCCTGGCCGGCATCAGGGTGGAGCTGAGATCCGGCGACTTTGGGCAAACCCTCCCCGCCCTCGACGCAGCTGCCGAGCCCCTCTTGGCTTTTGGGGACATCCTTCCTGCGCAGGGGGGGTGACAACAATGCCACCGCTCTGGGACCCAGCGACTGCTGGGATGACGTGAACAACCACCAGGATTTCACCTTGAGGTGACCCCAGTCCCATCCCGGACCTTATGGCCATCGGGGCCATGGATGGGGTGGTCCTGGGGGTGTGGCTGGCCCGGAAAGCCGAGCTGCTGTGGAACCGGGAATGGCTCAGATGCAGGATGCAGTCAGCAGTTACCGGCGCCAGGATTTTGGGGAACTGGCAGGACACAGAGTTCTGAAGAAGGAGGCAGTTTTGGGAGTGCTGAAGATGCTGTTGCCCAGCCCGGAGCTCCTGAGGGACGTGGGGACACAGAAGGTGGCAACCATGGCTCATTGGGCGTGGGAATTCAGCGAGTGCTATGTGGGTATGGGCAGGGTGGCACCTCCTAAATGGGGGTGTCAGCCATCAAATGGGACTTGTCACCTCCCAAACTGGGGTTGTCACCCTTCAAACAGCAGTTGTCACCCCCTAAATAGGGATTGTCACCTCCCAGACAGGGATTGTCACCTCCTGTGTCTCCAGAAGGCCTCTGCTTTGTCCCCATCAAGTCTCGTGTCGTCAAATGGCCTCTGCCATGTCCCCAAAGAATCTCTTGTCCCCACATGGCTTCTGTCATGTCCTCAATGGCTAAGGGGACACCACCATGTCCCAAAGGAGCCCTTTGTGGATCTTCTGGTGCCAGCACAGGTAGGAATTGTCACTGAAGCTCTTCCCACATTCCAGGCATTTTTTGGGCTTCTCCCCATCATGAAGCTGCTCAGGGACCACAAGATAAGAGCTCAGATTATATCTCTGCCCACCTCCCCGGCCCAGGCCGGGTCTTTCCTACTGGGATCCCCGGGATCTGCATTTGCAGCCCCTCCTGGTGCGGGATCTCCGCGGCTTTTCCTCCCCGTTGCATTCCTGTGCCGTGGAGCCGCTGCAAACGGCCTCTCCCACGAGGTTCTGCCGCGGGGATTTGTCCTCGCTGCTCTCCGTGCTCAGCTCCTTGTCTGGGGCAGGAAGGACAAGCAGAGGATGGGATTTGCCTCCGTGCCACAGGGAAGGGGAAGGAGATCCCCCCAGGTCGGGGGGTTGTCCTGCAGCCGGGGGCCGTGCTGGGCTGGGACATGGAGCAGGACACAGGGGGAAAGGGCCAGGGGCTTCCTCCTCACCTGCCTGGGGCTCCCGGGACATCTTCCTTCTCCTTGCAGCCTCCTCCTCCTCCGTCAGGCCAAGGTTTGGGAATAGGAAATCCAGTTTTGGGGGAAACAAGGGCTGAGACCGTTTGCCTGGGAATTCCTCCTGCCCAGGACCATCTCTAGAAGTCACTAGACATTTTGTTTTCATAAAAATCTTCACTAAGACTGAGTCTAAAAATACTTCAGACCAAAAGATTTAGCTGGAAAACCCCTTAGAAATACCAAGATTTAGCCCTCCAGTACTTAAATGGATCTGAATGGATCATGATTTTTCCTAAGAAAACTCCCCAGGATGTCTCCCTCTCTGATCTCTCCAGTTTGGACTTCTGGGGGTCCTGCATGTATTGAGAGTTCTCCTGTCTCAGGTCCCCACCCTCCCCGGCTGGCAGGGGTCTCAGGAATCCCTCGGGTCCCCCCTCTCCTGTGGGACGCATATTGAGAAAGTAAGAAAATTACAGCCTGAAAAATATTCCAGGCTGGAGCTTCTCAGCTCTGTTCCCAGCCCATGAGCTGGTCCAGCTCAAGGCTAGGGAGAATTTCTGCCAGGGTGATAATTTGGTCAAAATAAAAAGGAATTAATAACAAGATAGAACACCTGTTGTGGTGCCTGACCAGGCCCTGGCAATGGGGTGTCTTCTCTCTGAACCAATCACCTTTTCTCTACTCTTGGAATTGCGAGTCATGCTATAAAACCAAGTGTGTTTCTCAATAAACTTGTCTCTTTCTTCCTGTCATGACAGACGACCATGTAGCTGTGCATCTTATTTCTGCTGCACTTAAAGAGTTAAAACCCCTTTCCACGGCTACATCTCTGCTCTTCCATCCTTGGGCTTCTGGGGCTGCCCCTTCTCTGTGCTGCCGGGGGTCCCGGTGTTCCCCTTTCCCCTGACTCTGCTCCAGCCTGCGGGGAGCTCCAGGGGCTCCCCCTCCCCAGGGTGTTCCCCTCTCCAGGCTCCATCTGGGGTCTCCTCTCCCTGGGCTGCACAATTCGGTGTCCCAGTGTTCTCCCCTCTCCTGCCCCAACCCCCCCGGCAATAAACAACCTCCCGGGAACCCTCCAAAATCTCCCCAAAGGCCATCTCTGGCTTGGCTTTGGGATCATTCAAGCGCCAAAAATTCACTCCCCCTGGATAAAAACATCTTCTCCCACGGAGCCCCCAGGATATTTGGGCGAGCTCCCCCTCCGCGCTCTCCTGTGAGATTGGGGGGACAATGGCCCAGGGGCGGGGGGGCTGCGGGCACAGCGAGGGCTGGACCGCGTGTTCCCTGCGCTTCCAGTTCCTGCTCCTCCTCCATCCCAGCTCTTCCTCACACTCCTCCTCCTCCTCCTCTTCATCCCTCCAGCCCTCCTCCATCTCGGCTCCACCATCCCCATCGCTCCCGCCCCGTTGCCGGAGCCCTCGCAGCCCGCGGCAGGAGCGGGGATGGAGCCGGGACAGGTCGGGATGGGCAGCGCGGGGCTCTCGGCTGCTCCCACCCGCTGGGGCCGGGGGGAACCCGGCCCGGCGAAAAGGAGAGGGAAACTGGGGGCTGCACATCCAAACTGGGGCTTGCTGGGGACCCTGGGTGGGAAATTCCAGCCCTTGGGGCTCCTCTCGGGGGGAGCCTGGAGGTCCGGGGTGGGGGATCCCAGATATGGCATCACTGGGAGTGACTAGGCTGTACTGGGATCGTACTGGGATCATACTGGTAATGAGTAGGAGCCTGCGGGAGGTAATTGAAACCATGATGAGGGCAAGTGGGATATACTGGGAATGACTGGGGTCGTCCTGAGAGTGACTGTGAGCAACTGGGAGTGACTGGGAGGAACTGGGAGTGACTGGGTGCCTGCTGGGGATGATTGGAAGCAACTGGGCTTACACTAGGATGAACTGGGATCATGCTGGAGGTGACTGGGATCGTACTCGCAGTGAGTGTGACTGCACCGAGGCTGGCTGGGAGTGGCTGTGAGCAAATGGAATCATGCTGGAGGAACTGGGAGTGACTGGGAATATACTGGGAGGAACTGGGAGTGACTGGAACAAAAGTGAGAGTGAAAGAGAGCAACTGAAACCATGTGGGGTGCAACTGTTTCATAGTGGCAGTGAGTGGGGCCACACTGGAGTCGTGTTTGGATGATACTGGGAGGACTGAACTAATACTGGGAGTGACTGGGAGTGACTGGGAACACATCATGCACGTCATCCCTGTACTGTGGGTGACTGCCAGCAACTGGGAACAAATGGCATCATACTGGGTCTGACTGGATCGATCTAGCTAGAGGCAACTGGGACCATACTGGGAGTCATTGGAAGCAACTGGGATTATACTGGGAGTGCTGGCATGTGACTAGGATCGTACTGGAGGTTACCAGGATCATACTGGTGTAAAAAGGGAGCAACTGGGATCACACTTGGGGCTACTGGAAGTGCCTGAGGGAAACTGGGCTGATGCTGCAAGCAAATTGGAGTAACTGGGAATGACTGGATGCATGCTGGAGGCAACTGGGATATTCTGGGCATGACTGGGATCATACTGGGCTACCTTTTTTTGTAAATTTAATTACATACTGGGGTAAGTAACACATTACTGGGGCCACTGGGAATATTTGAGAAGGACTATGGACATGCTGAGAGCAGCTGGGATATACTGGGAGTGTCCCTAACCATACTGGGGGTGACTGGAGACACACTGGGAACAGCTGGGTCCATGCTGGGTGAGACTGGGATCACACTGAGGGTGACTGGAGTCATACTGGGATTGACTGGCAGTGGCTGTGAGCAACTGGGATAATGCTGAAAGCAACTGGGAGGAGGTGGAAGTGACTGGGAGCAGCTGTGCCCTGTCCCTCGCCCGTTCTGTGTCCCTGGCTCTCTGGGGCAGGGGGTGGCAGCAGGAGCTGGGGCACCCCGGGGGGAACAGCCCTGAGCCCCAGCTGGGCCAGTTCACCCAGGGGTGCCCAGGTCACCCCCAGCATGGGCCCCGTGGCTCTCAGTCACCCCAGTATGATCCCAGTCACTCTCAGTATGGTCTCAGGTGTTTGCATCCACCACTAGGATGGTTCCAGCTGCTCCCAGTATGAATCCAGTCACTCCCACTATGGCTCCAGTCCTTCCCAGTATGATTCCAGTATGAACCCTATCACTCTCAGTATGATGCCATTTGCCCCCAGCATGGTCCCAGTCACTCAGTAAGATCCCAGTCATTCCCAGATAATCCCACTGTTATTCCAGTAACTTCCTTTATGGTTCCTCTGTGATCCCAGTCACTCCTGGTCTCTCCCAGGTGCCCCCAGTGTGCTCCCACTCACTCCCAGTATCTCCCAGTAGCTTCCAACATGATTCCGGTTGTTCATAGCCACTCAGTAAGCTCCAGTTCCTCCCAGTGTGATCCCAGTTGCTCTCAGCTGCCCCTAGCATAGACCCAGTCATTCCATGTATGATCCCAGTATGAATCCAGTACGATCCCAGTCAATCCCAGCATGGTCCCAGTAAACCCAGTTACCCCCAGTATGGTTAGAGACACTCCCAGTATATCCCAGCATACTCATAACCATTCCCAGTCACACCCAGCTGCCCCAGTAAGGTTCCAGTTTCCACCAGCATGATCCCAGTCACTCCCAGGTAATCCCACCATGATCCCTGTTGCCCCAGTCCTGGTCCTGCGGGGTCCCAGTGGGTCCCAGCCCTAACCCCGGTGTATCCCGGTGTCCCAGTCCATCCCAGCCTGTCCCAGTCCATCCCGGTCCGTTCCCGGCAGCCGCCGCCGTTTCCCGGATCCTGCCCCTCCCGGCCCCGGAGCTGCCGCCGGACGCCCCCCCCCCAAGACGCTGCCGGGGCTCGGGGGCTTCGTCTGCCTGGGCTGGGGCTCGGCCTCCACTGCGGGAGAAGGGGAGGGGGGGTCCCCGGGGGTCGTGTGACTCCCCCATGTCCCCCCATCCTGGTGTCGCCCCCTTTTCCCTCCCCACAGGGCTCCTGCCCCAGCTCCTGCTCCCCAGGAGGGAATTTGGGGAGGGGGCAGAGGGGGCTGACCCCGGCCCAGCCCCTTTGTTCAGCACCAAGCTGGGCTTGGGGCTGCAGGAGGAAGAGGCTGAGGGGAAGCAGATCCTGCAGGTGGGACAGTGCTTGGGCTCAGGGCAAGGTCCTGCCCTGCACACCTGGCTCAGGTGTGACCCTGCCCCGGGAAGGGAGCGAGACATTCCCATCCCCATGGATCAGGGCTGGGAGCAGCACTTGGAGCACGGACATGGAAATACTGGGATTGACTGGGACCACACTGAGGGCTACTGGGAACAACTGGGAATGACAAGTGTGTGCTGAAGGTAACTGGGATATACTGGGAATGAGTGAGATTATGCTGGGGACAACTGGAACCATACTGGGGCAACTGGGGTGACTGAGGATGAGCAGGCTGGGGTAATTAGGATATACCAGGAGTCTGTAATGATGCTGGAAGGGACAACACTGGGAACAACTGGGACCATTTTGGGGGCAACAGAGAGTAACTGGATGTGGCTGTGTTTCCACTGGGGGCCACAGAGTTTGTACTGACAGTGACTGAGGCTTTGCTAGGAGCAACTCAGTGCACCTGGGATCATACTGGGAGGAACTGGAACCATGCTGGAAGCAACTGGCACCACACTGAGGGGGACTGGAATCATTCTGGGAGTGACTAGAAGCATGCTGAGGATAGTTGGGCATGGCTGGGGGCTCCTGGGATATACTGGGAGCAACTGGAGCTGCACTGAGGGTGACTTGGAGTGGCTGTGGGCAACTGGAATCCTGCTGGAAGCATCTGGGAGGAAGTGGGAGTGATTGAGAGCATGCTGGGGTCAGCTGGGATGTACTGAGAGAGACTGGGAGTCACTGGGATCATACTGGGAGTGACTGGAACCACGGCTGGGTGATGTGGGGCAGCAGTGTGACCCTGCAGGGCCTGATGGCATCAAGGGGACATTGTGACACTGGGCCTGCCCTGCCCCTGAGGTGTTTCAGGAGCCCCTGGCTGAGGAGGCAGCAGCTCCCTGGGACACTCTGGGCAGGTGGGAGGCAGGGGATGCCCAGGGGGAATAGGGAGCCCAAGGCCTGGCATCCCAAAGGTGGCACAGACTGGGGGGACGGTGCTAGCCTTACCTACAGATCCACAGCTCGTTTGTAAGGACAAATTCAACATTCCTCTCACTGATGAATGGAAAGAGATGTTTGCCTTTACAAACAAACTGTAGGGCTGCTGGTAAATGAAATTGGATATCGAAAGATGAAAGAAGCAACGGGGGGAAAACTATGAATTCTGTAAGAATTAAAAATGAAAAGGGAGGGTTATACATTAGAGGGGAATTTCAGGTATCAGGCGTTCCGGGAAGTCTGTGCCTCTCAAGTACCTCAGCAATGGGGAAAGAGAAAATAGGGAAAATAGGATAAAAAGGAGGCTGCGTCCTCCAAAAATATGGAGAGATCCCAAGGGAATGTCCCATGGCCTCTCCCTTTATTCGAATAAAGCAAAAAGGACTCCTCTGTCTCCTTTTTGGACATAAACCTCTGATGTTTGTGGATTAATTTTCCTGACAATCAATCAGTGGAATCCACCCCATTGCTTCTTGTATCTCTCAGTGCTAGCCTTACCTACAAGCAGATCCACATTTGTAAGGACAAATCCAACATTCCTGTCACACTGAAGGATTCACCTTTAAGTGCAGCTCCTGAGGACCCATCTGTGATAGCAGCATTTAACTCCTGACTTGTGCCCTTGGGGAGAATGGTGTGATTAGCTGAGGGTATCAGGCTTTACAGGGTTGGGTTTTATACATCACACACAAATTCACGCACAAATTGTGTGAGTATGAGTTTAGTTTACTTGAAAAAATGTAAATTACTCCAGAGCAGTGGCTTACTGCCACTGAGAATAAGGAAAAACAATGACTTCCCAAATATTATGGTATTTACTGGGATTTGTTTCTAGTGCTCAAACCTGGCCTGTTAATCAACCAAAAACAAATGTCTGGGTAACCTTAGCAAACGCCACAGGACAAGGTACTTTGTGTTTGGCCACGGGGTCCCCAGATAATCCCTTTCAACCTATCTTGTTGCTCTGCCCCTAGACAATTGTCCTCACCTGCCTCAGGTAAATGCAGCGCTGCAGAGCAGCAATCATGCTGACACCTGGGACCAGTGGAGCCCTTCTCTTTCCTCAGGAGTTAGAACTTCTGATCTCAGTGAAAATGGATTTTTGTGTCAGGTTTAATTACTCTGGGAAAACCCAGTCTAAAGCGTTTCCCTCACCAGTCTGTGTATAAAAATGCGAGTGCTTGGTGTAATTATACAATTTCTTGCTCCACCAATGCTCCTTTACTTTTACCTCCTGCAGTGTTTTTAGTCTGCAGGGACAGGGCCTGGCCTGCAATCCCCTCGCATATTAAAGGAGGACCATTAGCCTTGGACAATTGTCCCTTTTAACCCCAAACACCTCTGTGATTTTCCAACATAAATATCCCTTCTAGAATTAAGAGAACCTGACATGCTTTTGACAAAGATCAGTAATGATCAGCTTGATTTTTGGTCTAAGGGACAGCGATGGGCAGCAGCATTTTTCAGCCCTGCTGTAGCAGCAGGAAAAGCCTTAGGTTTTACTGAACCGATTAGGATGTTGGCTAAACAAACCAATGCTACATCCTTAGCAACAACAGGACTTTCAGCTGGTGTTGATTCTGTCAGACATGCAAAATAGAGCAGCAATACCTTTTGCTTTTAGCACAGGGACGTGGGTAAGGAATTCCATGGGATGTGTTGCCTTAACCTTTCTGACCACTCCCAGTCCATCTATGCCAGCATTCAAAGAAAGTGTGAATAAACTGCAGGTAGATAATGGGTACGACTGGCTGAACCAGATCTTAGGGATTGGAGACTCACTGGCTGGGTTAGGAATTTAGTTAAAGCAGGCTTGTATGTATTAGGCATCATATTGTGCATTGTAGCAGTTATTCCTTGTATTTTACAGTGTGTTAGAAATTTAGTAGACAAATCGCTTAAGAGTGTATTTTTAGTTTGTGGCTATGGATAAAGCAAATGAGACTGATAGTGCTGCAGATTTAATCAGAACATGCAGCTTGATAATAAGGATGCCATGGCAAGAGCAAGCAGAGCTCTGACTGCAGGAAGACTGAATCAAGTCTGGCTTACAGGAAATAAGATTTTACCCAGCTGAAATGTAAAGTTTGTCTATGTGATGGTTAACTTGATGATTGGAGTAAAATATTACCACTCTTCCTGTACATAAGCACATGTAGTGCTCAGTAAAATTCGGATTCTGATCACCGTTCAGTGTCCCCATCTCTCTCTAACCTTTGAGTCAGGCACCGAGGGTGGCAGGAACTGGGGTGACACCAGGCTGGCACTGGTCACCAGTGGGTTCTGCAGGGCTCCACCGTCAGCCCCGGCTCTTCAACATTTTCCTTAAGGACCTGAGCACAGGACTAGGAGGGATAATCAGAGAATTTACTGATGACACGAAACTGGGAGGAGCTGTCGCCTGCCTGGAGGGCAGAGAGACCTCACAACCAGAGATGGGTGTGCGGTCACTGCGCTGCAAAGAGAGAGAAAGGACAGCAACACACACCGAGCTCTTTTGGGGAAAAAAAGGCCAATTTATTGTACGGACATCCCGTATTTAAAGTGCAGCCAGGACAGGACAGGAGTTCATTGGACAATTGGGACAAACATCCCCTGGGACAGCATGTCCGGATGTCCCCTGGGAAAGACACCAGGTGTTAATCTTTATTATGAATTCCTTTGTGTTTTTCACCAAGTTATCACTCTGGGAGACTGCCTTGTAGGAATCTTTGCTTTGGGACGGTCGGGACAAACTCAGGCGCTCCTTTTATTCTGGTCTTAAAGTTTGCAGTTTATTTTGTAGGATGTGGGTTTATATAAGGCCCTGCTGGGAACTGCAGCCACAGCTCAGAGCAGGGCGGAGAGAGGGATAAAATGAGAGTAAGAAAAAGGAACTTAAGAAAGTAAGAACAAAGAGAGTAAGAGCATAAGAGAGAGATTTTCCTGTTTGCAATACATTAAATCTTCTATGTTGAATATTCTCATTTTCACTAACCAGTCTAATACAAGATACAAATTCTCTAACTTTTGCATGCAACCCATAGGAATCACTACATTACCATGTTTTATTGCTTTTCTTATCTCTAAATTTTATCTGGGACCTTCCCTGCCATGCCTAGGGAGGATGTCTGTTTGCTCTTTGGTATTTGCAGCATTTAACATTATCTAAACAAAGGGGCCTTCAGGCTTTCAGTTGCTTTCAGCCACACAGTCAAAAATTGCTGCCATTTCTATTTCGCTTATATTTTCCATATTCTCAAAGTCTTTTGCTGGGCACTCATATTTATAAGGTTTTCCTAATTCATCCTTCCCAACACTGCCTCCCTTAACGGAAGCTGCAGTCAGCTTAGCCTGGGAATGGAGCTGAGAGACAGGAGAAACCCAGGCCTGAAAGGAATTGCCAAGCTGCAATTTCCAAGCTCTCTAAATGTGTGTGTCCACAGGTGGGCAGTCACCAGGTGTGTGCAGTGGAAGGGGGGCAGTGTCAGATTCTGCCCCTGGGATGGGGCACCCCTGCCTTGGTGTGTGGACTGGGAAGGAGAGGCTGGAGAGCAGCTGCAGGGAGGGACCTGCGGGTCCTGGCCAAGGGCAAGTTGAACACAGGTCAGCAGTGTCCTGGCAGTCCAAAGTGCCCCCGTGTCGTGGGGCAGCGGGCCCAGCAGCAGCTGGGCCAGGGAGGGGATTGTCACACTCTGCTCTGCACTGGGGTGGCCTCACCCTGAGTGGCAGCACAACACAGAAAAGACATAAAGCCATGGCACAGCGACCAGAGCAGCTCACGAGGATGGGGAAGGGTCTGGAAGGACTCAGGAACAGCTGAGGACACCTGGTTTGTTCAGCTGGAGAGGAGGAGACTCAGGTCAGACCTCACTGAGCTCTTCAACATCTTCCCGAGGGCCAGTGCAGGGGCCAGTACCAAAATCTCTTCACTCTCATGAGCAGGGACAGGACTCGAGGAAACGGCTGGAGCTGAGGCAGGGGAGGCTTAGGTTGGATATCAGGAAAAAGTTTTTCACCTAGAGGGGCCTTGAGCACTGGAACAGCGTTCCCAGGGAAGTGTTCCCAGCCCCAAATCTGTCTTGGGACAGGAAGCATTTGGACAGTGCTCTCAGGAATTGTTGTGGTGTCTTGTGCAGGGACGGGAGTTGGACTCAATGATCCTGATGGGGCCCTTCCAACTCGGCACATCCTGAGCTTCTCTGAAATTACTTCAGCATCCAGCACACGGATTTCACTCCAGAATAAAGCTGTTCCTGCCTGGTGAACTCGGACATTCCACTCCTCCTAAGTACAGTGTTGGGAAGGATGAATTAGGGAAACTTTATAAGTACGAGTGCCCAGCAGAAGACTTTGAGAATATGGAAAATATAAGCGAAATAGAAATGGCAGCAATTTTCGACTGTGTGGCTGAAAGCAACTGAATGCCTGAAGGCCCCTTTGTTTAGATAAAGTTAAATGCTGCAAATACCAAGAAGAAAACAGACAACCTCCCTAGGCATGGCAGGAAGGGTCCCAGATAAAATTTAGAGATGAGAAAAGCAGTAAAACATGGTAATGTAGTGATTCCTATGGGTTGCATGCAAACGTTAGAGAATTTGTATCTTGTATTAGATTGGTTAGTGAAAATGAGAATATTCAACATAGAAGAAGATTTCATGTATTGTAAACGGAAAAATCTCTCTCTTATGCTCTTACTCTCTTTGTTCTTACTTTCTTAAGCTTTCTTCTCTTACTCTCATTTTATCCCTCTCTCCGCCTGCTCTGAGCTGTGGCTGCAGTTCCTGGCAGGGCCTTATATAAACCCACACCCTACAAAATAAACTGCAAACTTTAAGACCAGAATAAAGAGAGCGCCTGAGTTTGCCCCGACCATCCCAAGGCAGCGATTCCTGCAGTACAGCACCTACAATATTCCTCAACTTCTTCGGACGAACGGAACAAACAAATTGCATTTAAGTGTCACGGTAACAATTCCGTGCCCTTCCTTGCTGGCTGCTCGTAAGGGAGGCGATTTACAGGGCAGCTCAGCAGGGGCTGTGGTGTGGCCCGGCCATGGGAGGGGACACAACAGGGTGTGGGTGGCCTGGCCATGCCACCCGGGGTGCCAGAACTGGGGACAGGTGGCCATGGAGGTGCCACCACGGGCGTGGTGACAGCAGGGCACACACGGCTATGGAGCTGCCACCAGGGGTGTGGTGACACCAAGGGACAGGTGGCCTTGGAGGTGCCAGGATGCCCACGGAGGTGCCACCAGGAGCATGGCAGTGCCAGGGGACACGTGTCCATGGGGTGGCAATGCCTGCGGGCCTGGCAGTGTGACAGTGACAGGGCTGGGGACAGGCAGGGGTGGCCCCGCCGGTGCCGACCCGATTCGGCCGGGTCCCGGTGCCACCATCAGTGCCACCTTGGCATGGGGACACATGGGGTCGTGGGAGTGACAGGGGGTACCGGGCAGGGCACTGTGCCAGGCCAGCACGTCCCCACCCCACATTCCAGAATTCCTCACCCCCCCAACCATCATCATCATCATCATCATCATCATCATCCCCTCAAACCATGACCACTAACCCATCTCCATCACCCCTCACCCGTAATTTTCACCCCAAAATTCATCACCCCACAATTCCCCACACTCTCTCACTCCCGTACCCCCCTCACCTGCCCCATCCTGCCCCCCCAGCTCTGCCCTGGCGCCGCTGTCACCGTGTCCCCTCCTCCTGCTGCAGGGGTGGCCTCGTCCCCTCGTGTCCCCTCGTGTCCCCGTGTGTCCCCGCGTGTCCCCGCAGCTCCTTGGGCACAAAACGCCCTCTGGAACAGCGACACTCTGGCCTTGGGGACAGCCGTGAGGCCAGCCCGGTGTCCCTTGGTGTCGGGGTGCCTGTGGGGGCGTTTCCAGCCGCGCCCAGCGCCGGCTCCCCGGGGACCCCCCGCCCCTTTCGGGGTCCCCTCCGGGGGTGGTGGCGGTCGCAGTGCGCCACTTGTAGGTCTGCAGTAGGGCAGGGGGCTCGGGGGTGTCCGGGGGGGCTTCCACCTCCATGTGTGGTGGGGGGAGAGGCAGTTTTGGGGGGTTCAGGGGCTGCATTTGGATGGGGGGAGTCACTCTGGGGAGTCCAGGGTTGGATTTGGGGGTGGTGGGATGGGGAGAGGAATTTTGGGGGGCTAAAATTAGGATTAATAGGACGGGGAGAATAATTTGGGGGTGGTGATGGCAGGCACCCCAAACTTTGAAGGGTCCCAAGTCCCCTGACCACCCAGGGGTCCCAATTTTTTTGGGTTCTCCTGCCCACCCAGTGGGTCCCCACTCAGTGGGTGCCCATGCCAGCCGACTGCTGTCCCCACCCCTGCCGGGGACGGGGTGACAGGGGGACAGGGGGACAGGTGCCCCTCCACCCTGTGCAGGTGGGACCAGAGGCATTTCTGTCACACCCTGACCGCACTTCGCCTCCCCTCCCTTGCTCCCCCCGCACCCTGGGGACAGCCCTGACCCTTCCTTTGTCACCCTGGGGTGCCCCTCAGTCGAGGGGGGGCTTGGTGCCACCGCAGGACCCCCTCTCTGTGCAATGCTCGAGGTGGCACCTGTGCTTTTTGTCACTGCCACCCACCAATCTGTCATCAGCGCCCCAAAGCGGGGGGTGGCACACAGCGTACAGGAGGGGGGGGGGGGGGTGGCAGCATTTTTGGGGTCATCTCCAGCGACTTCCATCCCCCTGTATTCCCCCGAGGAGGCTGCACGACCCTGCAACCCCCACACTGCCCCCACCGCAGCATCCCCCAGGGGACCTTCGGGATTGTCCCCGTGCTGGGCTTGGGGCTGGGTGCTCGTTTTGGAATCTCCAGGGTGGGTGCTGAGGTCCCCTACCATCACCACAAAGTCACTGTCCCAGCCCGTGCCTCAGTTTCCCCCTCGCTCTGCAGGGACCACCCGGAGCTGATGTTCAGGAATTGGGTTTATTTTGGGAGGTTTTGGGGTTGGGGTTACTGGGATGGGCTGGTGTGGCCAGAGTGTGGCCAGGCTGGTGGTCATCTGGGCTGGGGGGCTGCAGAGCCAGGGGCTGCCCAGACCAGCTGGGACCCATGGCTCTGGTGTCCATCTGGACCAGAATCCAACCTCTCCTGCTCCTGCCCATCCCAGGCTCCCTGGCCAGGGCTGCTCCTCACTGCAGAGAGGACAAGACCCACAGTCAGCCCCAAGACGACCCCAAATCCCTTCCCACCAGGAACTGCGTTGGGAATGGCCAAGATGAAGGTGCTGGTGGCACTGGTGGCACTGATGCTGTCCCAGTTCATGTCCCCTTCCACGTCGCCCCATGTCACTCTCCAAGTCTGTGTCCTCCCATGTCCACATCCATGTTCCCCACGTTCCTACTCATGTCCATGTCCCACCCCATGTCACTGTCCAGCACATGTCCTGATCCATGTCTTAGTTCAATGACTTTACCCCAGTTCTGGGTGTTTTGGAAGGACAAAGAGGAATACAAATAAAATCCAGGCCACGGGGAGGCAGGAGGATGTGGAGCCCCCAGCCAGGTGTGTTCCCAACACGGATCAGCAGCACCAGGGATCATTGGGGCTCTGCCCACTGGGGATCATCCAGCGTGGATCCTGCCATGGGGGATGGAGCTGGAGCAGAGCACGAAGCTCTTCCCACACTGGGCCACTGGTAAGGCTTCCATTAGTGGAGACCCTGTTGGTGTTTGATCAGGTTACAGCGCTGTGAGAAGCTCTTCCCACACTCCTCACACTCGTGGGGCCTCTCCCCGGTGTGGATGAGCCGGTGCCTGACGAGGGTGCAGTTCTGCTTGAAGCCCTTCCCGCACTCGGGGCAGCAGAAGGGCCTCTCCTCTGTGTGGATGCGATAGTGCTTGAGGAGATCAGAGCTGCTCTGAAAGCTCTTTTGGCATTTATCACACTCGTAGGGCCTCTCCCCGCTGTGGATGAGCCGGTGCCTGACGAGAATGCAGTTGCGCTTGAAGCCCTTCCCGCACTCGGGGCAGCGGAAGGGCCTCTCATCCGTGTGAATCCTCTGGTGCAGGAGGAGACTGGAGCTGGTCTGAAACCTCTTTTGGCATTTATCACACTCATAGGGCCTCTCCCCCGTGTGGCTCCTTTGGTGGACAATTAATTCCGAGCTTATCCTGAAGCTCTTCCCGCACTCCCCACACTCGTAGGGCCGTTCTCCCGTGTGGCTCCTCAGGTGGGCAATCAGGTGAGGCTTCTGCTTGAAGCTCTTCCCACACTCCCCACATCCGTAGCACCTCTCCCCGGTGTGGATCCTCTGGTGGCGGATAAGGTTGCAGCTCTGGCTGAATCTCTTCCCACACTCCCCACACTCGTAGGGCCGTTCCCCCGTGTGGATTCTCCAGTGGCAGGTCAGGCTGGATCTCTGGCTGAAGCTCTTCCCACATTCCGAGCACTTGTGGGGCTTCTCCCCATCGTGATCCTGCTCATGGACCCCCAGCTCCGAGCTGTGCTCGCCTCCCCGGCCCAGGCTGGGTCTTTCCTGCTGGGATCCCCGGGATCTGCGTTTGCAGCCCCTCCTGGTGCGGGATCTCCGCGGCTTTTCCTCCCCGTTGCATTCCTGTGCCGTGGAGCCGCTGCAAACGGCCTCTCCCACGAGGTTCTGCCGCGGGGATTTGTCCTCGCTGCTCTCCGGGCTCAGCTCCTTGCCTGGGGCAGGAAGGACAAGCAGAGGATGGGATTTGCCTCCGTGCCACAGGGAAGGGGAAGGAGATCCCCCCAGGTCGGGGGGTTGTCCTGCAGCCGGGGGCCGTGCTGGGCTGGGACATGGAGCAGGACACAGGGGGAAAGGGCCAGGGGCTTCCTCCTCACCTGCCTGGGGCTCCCGGGACATCTTCCTCGTCCTCATGGCCTCCACCTCTTCTATCGGACAAGGTTTTGCAATAGAAAAACCTGGTATGGGAGAAAACAAGGGCTGAGCGCGTTGTGTTCGATGGTCCCGCTGCCCAAGGGCAGCTGCAGAAGTCAGCGCCCCTTTCAGCCTCGGGGGGCCCGGAGCCCGCTCAGCACCAACCTCCCGCACCCCTCCAGGCTGCCGGGGGTCCCCTGGCTCCAGGTCCAGCAAGATCCAAACAAACCCTGGCCCGTAAAAAAACCATCCCGGTACCCCCCCTCCCTCATAGATTTGGGGCGAGCTCCCCCTCCCAGCTCGCCTGCGGGTTCCAAGGGGGGCGATGCAGCCGAGGGAGCTGCAGCCTGAGGGGGAAACTGCGAGGCTCTGCTGCTGCTCCTCTTCCTCCCGCTCCTCCTCCGCTCCCAGCCCGGCCCGGGCAGGTACCGACACCCAAAAGCAGCCGCGCTCGGCACTGGCGGGTTCCAAGGCAGCTGCGCACCTCGCGGCACTGGGAGTGCCACTGGAAGTGATCCTGAGAGCCCCGGAAAAAATTGGGAGCGCTTTCCCTCCCAGAGCCGCTCTTACTGGGAGCACTGGGAGGGAACTGGGAGCCAAGAGCGCCCGGACGCACTTAGAGCCAGAGGTGGGCGTGGCCACAGACTAGGGCGTGGTTATGCACATCAAGGAGCGATCGCGCGCTGTGATTGGTGGACGGGAGCAGCGCGGGCTCTCCCCGGTCACGTGAGGGCCGGGGGGTGAGACACGGAGCGATGGCGGCGGCGTCCGGTGAGAGGGGACACGGACAGGGACCGGGAATGGGGACAGGGACCGGGACCTGCAGTGGGAGCCGGGATAGGAATATGGGAACAGGACAGGGAATGTGTAAGCAGCAAGCAGCCAGAGAATATGGGCTGGGGGTTAGTGTTCAGCGGTGCTGCAGTGAAACACATCGGCGCTGTGAGCTCTGCAGCTCGGCCTCCCCTGGGCTGCTGCGGCCCAGGGCCCAAAGGCCGGAGCTGCAGCCTCGCTCCTGTGCCAAGAACAGGAGCCTGGTGCAGGCCCATGGGCCCTGCATGGCCCCAGCATGAGGGAGAGCTCTGAGGCGCAGCGGTGCTGGCAGGATGGGCTGCTGTGGCCAGCTGGGGCCTGTGAGAAATGCCCAAAGCCTTGTGCTGTCTGCAGCTGGCCAAGGGCAGCAGCAGCGCTGAAGAGTTCGTGTGGCACAGGCGGCCCGAGCTGTGGAGCCCTCAGGCCCCCATGGGAGAGGCGGCCCTCGGGAATGGGACAGGGAATGGGTATATGGGAACGGGACAGGGAATATGGAAATAGCAATTGGACAGAGAATATGGGATGGGGATTAAGACGATGGGACTGGGATCGGAAACGGGAATATGAAACAGAATTGGGAATACGAATATGAGAACGGAATAGGGAATACAGAAATGAAAATACCAGAATGGGAGTTGGACCAGGATAAAAGAATGGGAATAGGACAGGTAATATGGGACTGGGAATATGGGACTGGGAATATGGGACTGGGAATATGGGAACACAGCAGGGGAGAGAATACAGGACAGGGAGAGAGAAGGAGAATGGGATCCAGACTGGGATGGGAGCAGGATTGATGTGACACGGGAATGGGCTGGAGCCAAGGACAATGACAGCGGGGAGAGGGAGATCCTGCACAGGGGACAGGGGGAGCTGAGATGGGAGGACATGGGGACAGTGTCAGGGCCAGGGGTCCTTGATCAGTTGTCCCAGAACCTCCACCAGGGTCTCCCAGCGCAGCCAGAGCTGCTGGGCCTGGCGGGCACAAAGCCCCAAATACCTCAGGAAACCCCAAGTACCTCAGGAACCCCCAAATACCTCAGGAAACCCCAAGTACCTCAGGAACCCCCAAATACCTCAGGAAACCCCAAGTACCTCAGGAACCGCCAAGTCCCTCAAGCCCAGCGTCCCCCACATCCCCTAGAAGATCCCCCCATGTCCCAACCACGTCTTTGTTCAACGTCTTTATTTTGCCCGATCTGGGGTTTTGGGAAGGACAAAGAGGAATACAATGAAAATCCAGGCCACGGGGAGCCGGGAGGATGTGGAGCCCCCAGCCAGGTGTGTTCCCAACACGGATCAGCAGCACCAGGGGTCATTGGGGCTCTGCCCACCGGGGGTCACTGGGGATCATCCAGCGTGGATCCTGCCATGGGGGATGGAGCTGGAGCAGAGCACGAAGCTCCTGCACACACAGCGCTCCCAGGGCTCCCTTAATGGACACTCTGCTGGTGTCTGGTTAAGTGAGCCTTCTGTGAGAAGCTCTTGCCACACTCGGGACACTCGTGGCGCCTCTCCCCGGTGTGGATGCGCCGGTGAGTGATGAGGGTGGAGCTGTCGTTGAAGCCCTTCCCGCACACAGGACACTCATAAGGCCTCTCGTTTGTGTGGATGCGATAGTGCCGGAGGAGATCAGAGCTGCTCTGGAAGCCCTTTGTGCATTTATCACACTCGTAGGGCCTCTCCCCGCTGTGGATGCGCTGGTGCTTGGTGAGGCTGCAACTCTGCTTGAAGCCCTTCCCGCACTCGGGGCAGCGGAAGGGCCTCTCATCCGTGTGAACGCGATAGTGCAGGAGGAGACTGGAACTGCTCTTAAATGTCTTCTTACATTTATCACACTCGTAGGGCCTCTCCCTGCTGTGGGTGCGCTGGTGGGTGAGGAGGGTGCAGTTCAGCTTGAAGCTCTTGCCACACTCGGGGCAGCAGAAGGGCCTCTCCTCTGTGTGGCTGCGATAGTGCTTGAAGAGATGGGAGCTGCTCTGAAACCTCTTTTGGCATTTATCACACTCGTAGGGCCTCTCCCCGCTGTGCATCCTCTGGTGGATAATCAGTGTTGTGCTCTGGCTGAAGCCCTTCCCACACTCCCCACACTCATAGGGTCTCTCCCCACTGTGCATCCTCTGGTGGGCAATCAGGTTTGAGCCATGGGCGAAGCTCTTCCCACACTCCCCACACTCGTAGGGCCGTTCCCCCGTGTGGCTTCTCCCGTGTAGGATCAGCTCTGATTTACTCCTGAAGCTTTTCTCACACTCCCCACACTCGTAGGGCGTCTCCCCGGTGTGGATCCTGTGGTGGACAATCAGGCTGGAGTTTGTCGTGAATCTCTTCCCACACTCCCCACACTCGTAGGGTCTCTCCCCCGTGTGGATTCTCCTGTGCTCAGTCAGGTGGGATCTGCGCCTGAAGCTCTTCCCACATTCCGAGCACTTGTGGGGCTTCTCCCCATCCTGAAGCTGCTCATGGACCCCCAGCTCCGAGCTGTGCTCGCCTCCCCGGCCCAGGCTGGGTCTTTCCTGCTGGGATCCCCGGGATCTGCGTTTGCAGCCCCTCCTGCTGCGGGATCTCCGCGGCTTTTCCTCCCCGTTGCATTCCTGTGCCGTGGAGCCGCTGCAAACGGCCTCTCCCACGAGGTTCTGCCGCGGGGATTTGTCCTCGCTGCTCTCCGGGCTCAGCTCCTTGCCTGGGGCAGGAAGGACAAGCAGAGGATGGGATTTGCCTCCGTGCCACAGGGAAGGGGAAGGAGATCCCCCCAGGTCGGGGGGTTGTCCTGCAGCCGGGGGCCGTGCTGGGCTGGGACATGGAGCAGGACACAGGGGGAAAGGGCCAGGGGCTTCCTCCTCACCTGCCTGGGGCTCCCGGGCCATCTTCCTCGTCCTCATGGCCTCCACCTTCTCCTCTATGCGGCCAAAGTTTGGGAATGGGAAATCCTGATTTGGGGGAGAAAACAAGGGCCGAGCGCGTTGTGTTCGATGGTCCCGCTGCCCAAGGGCAGCTGCAGAAGTCAGCGCCCCTTTCAGCCTCGGGGGGCCCGGAGCCCGCTCAGCACCGACCTCCCGCACCCCTCCAGGCTGCCGGGGGTCCCCGGCTCCGGGATCGCCCCTCTGCGCTCTCCCCGCTCCGGGGCTCCCCCGTTCCCTCCCCGTTCTCCCGGGTGTGATAAATGTGATTCGTGCTAATTAAATTGTAACTATATTAACAAAATTGTATTTAGATCAATAGAAGACAATTGTTACCGAGTGAAAGGGGGGGAGATGGGTGAGACAGGATAAAAGACATCTTCCAGATGTTGGGAGTCGAAGATGAAGGTTGGAAGAAAGTCAGATAAGAATAGTAGAAGGACGGAGGTCTGATAAGCAGCATCTAGAAATACAGCTTCAACCTTGAAGCTGTCAAAAATGGAATGATTCCAAGCATGGGACTTAATTAAAGTCATGTTATGGAAAACATCTGCTCAGTCACACAGGGCGCCTGCGCTACCTGCAGGTCACACCTCGGTCACTGATGATGATGATGAGCCTTCACCGGAAATAAGACCCTCAAAAGGATGAGAGACCCCCTAACCCATTAGTAGAGCATGCGCCGTGCAGTATAGTTACGTAGATTTTAGGAATAGAAACTAGGAGGAGCTTTCTGGAAACTTTTGTAGCCTACAGTATATAAGTGGGATTGTTAGCCTGGATGCTTTGGTACGAGAGGAAGGGCGAGCCCCTCCCCGTACCCCCGGTCGGTTTTGCTTATGCTTTATACAAACCTCAATTATACTAAAACACTCTCAAATTTTATCCATCCCAAACTATACAACTGTAATACTTTACTTGGATTATATTCAGTTTCAATAATTTTTGTAATCACCTTTAATACTTCTGATTGTATTCATTTATAATTGTTACTATTAAAAATTTGTTGTTACTTTTAATCTTTGTTGTTTGTTTAATTGGAAAAATAGAAAACCATTCATAACACGGGGATCCCCAGACCCGATATCGGCCCCTCCCTGCCGGTACCGGGCGATCGCCAAGTGGGACCCGCCAAGATCCCCCCAGGGGCATTTCCGGCTCGGCTTTGGGGTCCTGCAAGATCCAAACATTCCCTGTCCCGCCAAAAAACCCTCCCGGACATCGCCCCTGTGATGAATTTGGGGCGAGCTCCCCCTCTCCGCTCACCTGCGGGTCCCGGGCGGGGCCGATGCTGTCGGACCCCGGGGAGCAGCGGCTCGAGAGCGCGGGAGAAGTGCTTGGTTCCAAAAACGCTCCTCCTGTTCCTGCCGCTCTTTCTCTTCCCGTCCCTGCTCCTCCTCTCGGTCCTCCTCCCACTCCTCCTGTGTTCCCTCTTCTTCCCCCCGCTGCTTCTCGTCCTCCTCTTCCCACTCCTCTTCCTCCCGCTCCTCCTCCGCTCCCAGCCCGGCCCGGGCTGGTGCCGACACCCAAAGGCAGCCGCGCTCTGCCCTGCGGGGTTTCGAAGTGGCTGCGCCCCACGCGCCACTGGGAGTGATACTGGGAGCACTGGTTATGAGGGAGAGCCCCGGGAATGAATTGATGAATTGGGAGCGCTTTCCCTGCCAGCACCGCTCTTACTGGGAGCACTGGGAGGGAACTGGGAGCAAAGAGCGCCCGGAGGCGGCTACAGCCAGTGATGGGCGGGGCCAGGGCCAAGGGCGTGGTTATGCAAATCAAGGAGGAAAGACGCGCTGTGATTGGTGGGCGGGAGCAGCGCGGGCTTTCCCCGGTCACGTGAGGGCCGGGGGGGAACGGAGCGATGGCGGCGGCGTCCGGTGAGGGGGGACAGGGACCGGGAACGGGGACAGGGAATGGGGACAGGGAATGGGGACCGGGAATGGGGACAGGGACCGGGAGTGGGGACAGGGAATGGGGACCGGGAATGGGGACAGGGACCGGGAGTGGGGACAGGGACCGGGAATGGGGACAGACACCGGGGACCGGGAATGGGGACAGGGACCGGGAGTGGGGACAGGGAATGGGGACCGGGACCGGGAGTGGGGACAGGGACCGGGAGTGGGGACAGGGACCGGGAACGGGGACAGGGAATGGGGACCGGGAATGGGGATAGGGACCGGGAACGGGGACAGGGAATGGGGACAGGGACCGGGAGTGGGGACACGGACCGGGAATGGGGACAGGGAATGGGGACAGGGAACCGAAATTCGGGACCGGAATTTGGGAAAGGGAGAGGAATTTCAGGCCTGGGCCCCGTACCGTGAATGGGACCCGGAATACAAGACACGAAGTGGGAAATTGGCACCTGGAATGAGGACAGGGACCTGGACTAAAAGACTGAGACTATGAAGGCAACCGGGAATAAAGGACAGCGACCAGGACCACAGGATGGAGACCAAGACTGGGAATGGGGCCGGGAGTGGGAATATGGGATCAGGCCAGGGAATGAGCGAGCAGCAAGCAGCCAGAGAATATGGGATGGGGATTAAGACGATGGGACTGGGATCGGAAATGGAAATACAGGAACAGAACTGAGAATGGGAATACGGGAATGGGAAATGAAATATAGAAATGGAAATATGGGAATAGGGTTGGGACCAGGAATACACGAAGGGGAACAGGACTGGGAATATGGGAACAGTACGTGGACAGAGAATACGGGACAGGGAGAGGGAAGGAGACGGGGAATGGGACCGGATTGGAATAGGAGCAGAAGAGCAGGAGTGTGGTGGTATGGGAATGGGATGGGGAGAAGGGCAGTGACAACAGGGAGAGGGGAATCCTGGACAGGGGACAGTGGGAGCTGAGATGGGGGGACAAGAGGACAGTGTCAGAGCAGGGGGTCCTTGGACCTCTGCGAGGGTCTCCCAGCGAGATGGAGTTGCTGGGCCTGGGGGGCACAAAGCCCTGAGCAGCCCCCAAGTCCCTCTCAGGAACCCTCAAGTCCCTCAAACCCAGCATCCCCCACATCCCCTGGAGGATCCTCCCCCATGTGTCACTCACGTGTTTGTTCAACATCTTTATTTTTGCCCCAGTTTTAGGTGTTTAGGAAGGAGAAAGAGGAATACAAATAAAATCCAGGCCATGTGGAGCCGGGAGGATGTGGAGCCCCCAGCCAGGTGTGTTCCCAACACGGATCAGCAGCACCAGGGATCATTGGGGCTCTGCCCACCGGGGGTCACTGGGGATCATCCAGCGTGGATCCTGCCATGGGGGATGGAGCTGGAGCAGAGCACGAAGCTCTTCCTGCAGTCATGTCACTCGCAGGGCTTCCCTTAATGGAGATTCTGTTGGTGTCTGGTTAAGTGAGAGCTCTGTGAGAATTTCTTGCCACACTCAGGACACTCGTGGGGCCTCTCCCCGGTGTGGATGCGCCGGTGAGTGATGAGGGTGGAGTTGTGCTTGAAGCCCTTCCCGCAGTCAGGACACTCATAAGGCCTCTCCTCTGTGTGACTGCGATAGTGCCGGAGGAGACAGAAGCTGCTCTGGAAGCTCTTTTGGCATTTATCACACTCGTAGGGCCTCTCCCCGCTGTGGATGCGCTGGTGCTTGGTGAGGGTGGAGTTGTATTTGAAGCTCTTCCCGCAGTCAGGGCAGCGGAAGGGCCTCTCCTCTGTGTGACTGAGATAGTGCAGGTGGAGACTGGAGCTGGTCTGAAACCTCTTTGTGCATTTATCACACCCGTAGGGCCTCTCCCCGGTGTGGATCCTCTGGTGGGTGATGAGGCTGTAGTTGTCCATGAAGCTCTTCCCGCAGTCAGGACACTCGTAAGGCCTCTCGTCCAAGTGGATTCGATAGTGCCTGAGGAGACTGGAGCTGCTCTGAAACCTCTTCTGGCATTTATCACACTCGTAGGGCCGTTCCCCAGTGTGGGTCCTCTGGTGGTCAGTCAGGTGTGAGCTATGGGTGAATCTCTTCCCACACTCCCCACACTCGTAGGGCCGTTCTTCCATGTGGATTCTCCAGTGTTGGATCAGGTCTGATCTACTCCTAAAGCTCTTCCCACATTCCGAGCACTTGTGGGGCTTCTCCCCATCGTGATCCTGCTCATGGACCCCCAGCTCCGAGCTGTGGTCGCCTCCCCGGCCCAGGCTGGGTCTTTCCTGCTGGGATCCCCGGGATCTGCGTTTGCAGCCCCTCCTGGTGCGGGATCTCCGCGGCTTTTCCTCCCCGTTGCATTCCTGTGCCGTGGAGCCGCTGCAAACGGCCTCTCCCACGAGGTTCTGCCGCGGGGATTTGTCCTCGCTGCTCTCCGGCCTCAGCTCCTTGCCTGGGGCAGGAAGGACAAGCAGAGGATGGGATTTGCCTCCGTGCCACAGGGAAGGGGAAGGAGATCCCCCCAGGTCGGGGGGTTGTCCTGCAGCCGGGGGCCGTGCTGGGCTGGGACATGGAGCAGGACACAGGGGGAAAGGGCCAGGGGCTTCCTCCTCACCTGCCTGGGGCTCCCGGGCCATCTTCCTCTTCCTCACGGCCTCCTCCTCCTGTTATAAATTCATGAGAAATTACGATTTCTCCAGTGACTGTTCATTAACAGAAAAAGCAGCAAACAAACAGCGCTGGGTGCGCCGTGGAGTCACCGCTCCCCCAAGGACGCACACCACATTGCATTAGTTCTGCTTTTTTATACAGTCTGAGCCCTGCTTTTCCTGGCACGCCCCGCCTTCTTTCGTTTCCTTGATTTCATGTCGATGGTTTTATTCTGCTCACGCTCTGGCTGTTGCTAGGGGGTCGTTTGCCCTCTTTCGGTGGTCTTTTGGATGAAGGCTCGTCGTCTTACTCAATGTCTTTTTCAATGTCTTACTCAATGAGCTTTTCTCCCCGCATGCGTTGTTATTAGCTATTTATATAACTAGTTATTTGCTTAATACATTTTTCACAATTTGCTTATTTTTTATTCTACGCAAGCAAATATAACCACAAGTTCCTCCTTTTTATGCAAGCCAGCATATCTAGAAGCAAGCGGATATAACCACAAGTTCCTTATTTTGATGCAAGCAGACATTGCTCCATGCTTTATTTAGCTTAAAACTGACTCTTCGCATCAGCCCAGGCACTTTTTCTGATTAGGTATAGCATTGGCATGGTTTTATTTCTACTATCGGCTCGTGTCACGAATCGCACATACATTTCTCACACTCACGGCCAATTCCTCTTCCATGGGGTCAACGCTTCGGGCAAGGGAAATCCTGGTTTGGGGAGAAAAGGCTGAGCGGGCGGGATAGAGAAACGCGTAGTTCCAAAAACGCTTCTCCCGTTCCTCCCACTCGTTCTGTTCCGGCTCCTCCTGTGTCCCTCCTGTTCCTCCCGCTGCTTCTCGTCCTCCTCTTCCCGCTCCTCCTCTGCCCCGCGCGGCACTGGGAGTGATACTGGGAGCACTGGGACTGAGGGAGAGCACCGGGAATGAATTGGGAGCGCTTTCGCTGCCAGCACCGCTCTTACTGGGAGCACTGGGAGGGAACTGGGAGCAAAGAGCGCCCGGAGGCGGGTGCAGCCAGCGGTGGGCGGGGCCAGAGGCGGGGGCGTGATTATGCAAATTAAGGAGTGATCGGGCGCTGTGATTGGTGGGTGGGAGCAGCGCGGGCTTTCCCCGGTCACGTGAGGGCCGTGTGGGGGGACGGAGCAATGGCGGCGGCGTCCGGTGAGGGGGGGACCGGGACCGGGAATGGGGACCGGGAATGGGGGATAGGGACCGGGAATGGGGATAGAGACCGGGAATGGGGACCGGGAATGGGGACAGGGAATGGGGACAGGGACCAGGAATGTGGACAAGGACCGGGAATAGGGAATGGGGACAGGGACCGGGAATGGGGACAGGGAATGGGGGATAGGGACCGGGAATGGGGATAGAGACCGGGAATGGGGACAGGGACCGGGAATGGGGACAAGGACCGGGAATGGGGACGGGGAATGGGGGATAGGGACCGGGAATGGAGGATAGAGACCGGGAATGGGGACAGGAATGGATGTGAAAATAGGAACAGGGATTTGGAATATGGGAACAGGACAAGGAATATGGAAGTAGGGATTGGACACAGAATATGGGATGGGCATTAAAAAGATGGGACTGTGATCGGAAACGGGAATCCGAGAATGGAACAGGAAATACAGAAATGCAAATATAGGAATGGGAGCTGGAGCAGGAACATGAGAATGGGAACAGGACAAGGAATATGGCCCTGGAAATACTGGAAAGGCAACCAGAGAGAGATTACGGGACATGGAATGGGACTGGGAACCAGACTGGCACGACACAGGAACAGGCATGGGACAAGGAGAGAGACAGGGGACAGATGGGGATCCTGGACAGGGGACACCATGGACCAGGACAGGGGGACATGGGGACAGTTCCAGGCCATGGAGTCCTTGATCAGTTGCCACAGAAGCTCTGCCAGGGTCTCCCAGTGCAGCTGGAGCTGCTGGGCCCGGGGTGCCCAAAGCCCTGAGCAACCCCCAAATCCCTCCCAGGAACCCCCAACTCCCTCCAGCCCAGCGTCCCCCACAGCCCCTGGACGATCCCCCCTTGTCCCCATCCACGTGTTAGTTCAACGTCTTTATTTTTGCCCCACTTTTGGGTGTTTGAGAAGGAGAAAGAGAAATGCAAAACAAATCCTGGGAGCCAGGAGGATGTGGAGCCTCCAGACAGGTGTTTGTTCCCAACACGGATCAGCAGCACCACTGAATCGTTAAAAGAAAACAATATAATCACAGACAAAGACTCTAACTAATTAAAGTTACAAAGTGCTATGTTTATTCACCAGCGGGTGGCACGGGAGTCTCCTCCCAAAGGCGTGACCACCCCGAACAAGGTTCTTTGCCATCTATTTATTGCCCAAGATCTCACATACAATACATCTGCATAACCCCAGCACCTCCCATCCCCACCCCATATTAAAATGACCCCATCAGTCCTTCACATCTGCACAGTTCTTCTCTTGAATTGGGTCGGTGGTCTCGAAATGGGTCAGTGGTCTCGAAGGATGAAGTCAGGAGAGTCTTCATCAGGTCTCAGTGACCCTCTGGCACGATCCAAGGCCCCGTGCTTCATGGTTAACGATTTACTTGTTTTATGTTCTTCTGTATGCAAATTTATAATAGCAGATAATTACACCAATTAGCTCCAGCCTAAGCATCTAGTAATCATTAACCTACCATTTACCTACCTAACTTACATCTTGGTCATGGAAACTACTTCAACCCTTAGGAAAAATCTTAACTCTTTAAAACCATGATTCATGAGGAGCAGCTGCTTCCAGCAGCCTCTCACAGAAGGTGCTCGTGGAGCCCCCCTATACCAAAATCTGGCCATGCAAACCTAGTATAAGTATGGTTTTTATTACCATTATTAATTCTTATTATTGCTATTAGCTGTATTATTACTATTAACATTAGAGTTATTATTACTAGTAGTAATATTATTATTATTACTAGTATTTTTAGTCTGGCTGTATTATGGCTATAAATTAAAATTCTTAATTGCAAAAAGAAGTTAGGATTTTGGCAGCTGCCTGCCCTGCCCTGTTATGTGTCACTGCTGTGTGTGAAGCTGCTGCTGCCTGGGCTCCCGATTTCCCTGGTTTGGGAAATTCGATGGCATTGCTCACACATCAGAGAGCTCATTCCAGTCCCATGCATTGCCTGAGCCCTTCCAGGCCCACTGTTCAAACCTTGTTTTCGAACGTTGTTGACTTGCTCAGCTTCTGTTCATATCTGTGATTTTATACCAGAATGTTCTCGAATGTGATTTTGCAAGATTGCCAGGAGCCCCAGCAGCCCAGGGAGAGGGGACACCAAC
The DNA here is from genome assembly GCF_052056855.1 of Sturnus vulgaris. Classification (NCBI taxonomy): domain Eukaryota; kingdom Metazoa; phylum Chordata; class Aves; order Passeriformes; family Sturnidae; genus Sturnus; species Sturnus vulgaris. Next base: position 71,925 of record NW_028276071.1, on the reverse strand, counting down.
ACATTCCAGACAGGAGGGACCCCCTGAACCCCAAAGTGGAGAGACCAGGGAGGGGGAACTCCTGGGTGGATGGGTTTTTGCTGAATCTTGGTGGTCTGGAGGTTTTTATGGACACCAGACACGTGGTGACTTCTAGAGATGGATTTGGGAAGGAGAAACATCCAGTGAAGTTAGAACTGTCGAGCTTTGCTCATTTTTTGTCCCTTTTAATCAATGTTTTACTACAACCTAGTGATCTAAATAGCAATTAAATGTTGATGACACGGTCAAACTAAACTAGAAGTTCAAAGTTAAAGAGTTTAAGGAAAAATGAAGTAAAGAAACTCTGATATAAAATATAAGATACAACATTTAGTTAAACTACAAAACCAGGTAAAAACAAACTACCAAACTAGGCAAAAATACAAAAGTCACCAGGGGGTGACGTTTGTCAATGTTCATTTATTTCCTCTGGATGTTCTGGCTTTTCCATTTTTTTTTTTTGCTGTTAAGTTCATCAGGCTTCACTGAGCCTTGGTGCACAGAGTCTTTTGGAGAGAAATTTCAATTCCCCTCCCCCTGGGCTGAGGTGAACATAGCCCTGATTAAAGTTACATTGGAAAATAGGAGAAGTTGTATCATTTCCAACAGGGAGCCCCCCCTGCACTCCCAGCTGGGCACGGGGATGGCCCTGATGCCTCCCCCACGACCCCCAACCCGTGCAGAAGCGATGGGGCAGTTTGGAGCAGTTTTGGGGTGAGCCTGGGCGGGTTTGGAAAAGGCAGAGGGACAATTTGGGGGCTTTTTGGGGTGTTGCCATGTCCCCCCCTTGCCCCAAATTTCCCCTTCCCCTGGCACTCCCGAGGAGATTCTTTAATATTGTGTGGTTTGAGGGGATGGTGCTTGGATCTGGAGCTTGCTCCCCACACTTGTCACTGGGGGGGTTTTGGGGTCCCTTTGGGATCCCTGAGGCTGCTCCTGCAGCCCTCAGTGACAGAGCAAATTCCCGAGCCTTGCCCAGATGGAATTGTGACTCACGGTGAGCTCTCAGAGCAGTGGGGAAAAGAGACCAGCACATGCAGAGAGGCACAAATCCAGAGTTTATTCTATTCTGGCATCCTATCTAGCATATACCAACAGCTATTGTTTTACAGGGGTTTTTATAACTTTTGGGGGTTTTACAATTTGCACCAATTACCAAGGGAATTCTACTCTCTGACCAATCCCTGAGGGATTTTGCATTCAAAGCTGGCCTATGGATACTAAAAGAAAATGAACCACTAATATTGAAGATGGATAAGAGGGTCTTCCAAAGGGGGGGAAGCTAAATTCCTTTTGTATTCGTCATTTCACAAGCCATTTCTTATCTCTAAGCTATGATTTTCCAAGGAGCTTGTTCTGAGGATGCAGAGAAACTTTCTTTTGTGTTTTCTGCTCCCTCCACCACACTCCAGGCCTGGCCCCGCTATGGAGGTGACTGTAGGAAAGGAGCACCCCACCATGGGACATTCCTGGGCCAACTCCAGCCACAAAGAGCACTGAACTGAAGGCCCTCTCGCTGCTGTGTGTTCTTTCAGAACACAGAAACCCAAAATGTTTTCGTGGGGATCTCTAAAGTGCAAAGCAGGCAGCTCGCCCAGGAGCCGGGAACTGCCCTTGGTGCTTCAGCACGTGGCGCTTCCTGCAGGGACTGGAATGAATAATGCAACATCCTGACCTGGCAGGGATGCACAAGGGTCACCAAGTCACGCTGCAGGCCCTGCACAGGACGCCCCAGTAATCCTCCCAGGGCCTGAAAGCGTTGTCCAAATGCTCCTGGAGCTCTGGCAGCCTCGGGGCCAGCACCATTCCCTTGGGAGCTGCTCAGTGCCTCATCACCCTCTGGGGGGAGAATCTTCTCCTGATCTCCAGCCTAACCCTGCCCTGGCACAGCTTCAAGCCATTCCCTGGGGTCTTGTCACCGCTCAGCAGAGCTCAGAGATTGGTGCCTGCCCCTCCAGTGCCCCTTAGGAGGAAGCTGTAGGCTGCTCTGGGGTGTCCTGCAAGTGCCTTCAGCCTGGTTAAACCTCATGTGGTTGATGATTGCCCCTCTCTCACATTTCTTAAGGTCTCTCTGCCTTTGAGGGAGTCAACAGCTCCCTCCAATTCCTTCAAGTCTCGCATCCAGGTCCTTCATGAGGATGCTGAAGAGCACGGGGCTGGCAGTGGAGCCCTGCAGACCCCACTGGTGACAGCTGGCCAGGCTGGTGTCACCCCAGGCGCTGTCACCCGTGCCTGACCCGTGAGCCAGCTGCTCACCCAGCACATGGCATGTTTATCCAGCTGGGGGCTGGACGTTTTCTCTGGGTTCACTTTGGTTTAGGGCTACAGACTCTCCACGCTGTCATTGTCCCTCTGGGATTCCCTCTCTCTCATCTCCAGCACCGAGCTCTGCCTGAAGCCTCCTCATACCATCAGACTTGGTGGTGAGCAGCCCCTCTGCCTGCAGCTTCTTTCCCTTCTCCTGATCATGCTCAGCAACAACAGCACCTTCCCCAAAGCCTGCTGTCCCTCTCCAGGGCATCTAAAGCCCCTGGACAATAGACAGCCCCCTGTGTGTGTGTGGGACCAGGGGTTATGAGCATCATTTACCCTTAGGAAAAACCCCTGGTTCCCAGGACCCTTAAGAGAGGGGCTGGGGCAGTTTGTGGCCACGGAAACGCCCCCAGGGCAGTGCCCGGCAGGGCAGGGTCAGAGCAGGCCCTCCACAGCCCCACGCCTTGTGCTACACCACCCCCTTAGTGCCCTGGGGCCCTGAGGGAAGGAAGAACTGCTGCACAAGCAGCTGGAAAAACACATCAAACCTCTGTGCCTCTCCTCCAGAGGCAAGCAAGGAGAGCAGAGGCAGCTGGGCACTCAGGAAAGCCTCCTCACCCAGCAGAGCCCTGCTCCTCCCAGGGCCAAAATCCCGGGGCAGCCCCTTTCAGGTGCTGTGCTGGGCAGATGGAAATGACCATGCATCAGGAGAGATGTGTCCCTGCTGTGCCAGAGCTCTCATGACACAGGAGGCTCCTGCCCTGGGCCACACAACCCTGGGGCAGAGGCTCTGCTGGCTGGGAGAGGAGAGCAGGGGCTCTGGCTCAGAGGGAGGTGTCTGCATTGCTGGGGATGACAGGAGCTTCCCAAGTTCTCCCTGCCATGACATTTCTGCTTGGAGTTTCACACAGCTCCCTGCCCGTGTGGCTGCTGCTGGGAGCCATCCCTGCAGGAACTGTTTCTCTGCCCTCAGATCTTTCCCTGCCATGGGGACAAAGCCCAGCACTATCTGCTCTGACCTGAAGAAACCTCCAGGTTTCAGGCCCTCCAGGGAGTTTCTCCCACCAATAGTCAGCTGCTGGGGCAGAGATCTGTCACAGGCACCCACAGAGGCTTCCTGGTGACATTCCAGGCTGCCTCTGGGGCTCTAAAGGACCAGCAGTGACAGGGACTCCATGATGACATCCCAAAGAACTGCGAGGTCACAGGCGTGCATAGTGACATCACAGGGATCTCCAGGTTTCTAAGGAGCCAGGAGCTCGTGCAGTCACGGGGTTCTCCAGGGTATTTGAGGACTCTTTAATCTGTCAAGGAATCATGGAGTGACAGGCAGGCACAGCGGCTCCATGGTGACAGCAGAGCTGTCCCTACATGCTAAGGAGCCGGTTTGTCACAGACACTCACAGGAGTTCTGCAGGGACATTCCAAGAGTTTCCAGGCTGCTGAAGAGCAGGGATGTCACAGACATTCACAGGGATTCCTGTCGTGGGCAGAGTGGGAACTTCAGACCAAGTTTATTACAGAAGATCTTGTGGAGTCACCAGGTGCACAAAGGATCCCCAACGTGCCCCATCTCCTCTTGCCAATGAATTCCTGATGTTAGTCTCCATGCTGATGGATGTTCTTGCCCCTGAGTTCATCCAGGCACTTATGGGGAACCAGGAGGACATGGAGAGCACCAGCCAGGTGTCTTCCCAACAGAGATCCCAGGCAATGTGGGACAGCAGGACTCTGCCCAATGGGGATCCTCTGATGGGGGATGGAGTTGGAGCAGCAGACAAAGCCTTTCCTGCACTCGGGGCCCTGACAGGGCTTCAGCTACCGCTGGCTCTGCTGATGTCTGGTTAAGACGTAGCTCCTGGAAAAGGCCCTGCCACACTCAGGACACTCGTAGGGCCTCTCCCCTGTGTGTGTGCGCTGGTGCTTGCAGAGATCCGAAGTGCTCCGAGCCTTTTTCCCACACTCGGAACACTCGAAGGGCCATTCCCCGGGGTGGATCTTCTGGTGGGAGGTGAGATTGGACCGAGCAATGAAGCTCTTCCCACATTGCCCACACTCGGAGGGCCGCTCCCCCGTGTGCATCCGAAAGTGGTTGGCGAGGCTGGAGCAATGGCTGAAACTCTTCTCACATTCCGAGCACTTGTAGGGCTTCTCCCTGCCACGAAGCTGGTCAGAAAACACCAGGTCTGAGCAGCAGCTGGATGATCTCTGACCACCTTTCTGGCCCAGGCTGGGTCCGTCCTCCCCGGAGGACACTGGGCTGGGTTTGCAGCCCCTCCTGCTGCGGGATCTCCGCGGCTTTTCCTCCCCGTTGCATTCCTGTGCCGTGGAGCCGCTGCAAACGGCCTCTCCCACGAGGTTCTGCCGCGGGGATTTGTCCTCGCTGCTCTCCGGGCTCAGCTCCTTGCCTGGGGCAGGAAGGACAAGCAGAGGATGGGATTTGCCTCCGTGCCACAGGGAAGGGGAAGGAGATCCCCCCAGGTCGGGGGGTTGTCCTGCAGCCGGGGGCCGTGCTGGGCTGGGACATGGAGCAGGACACAGGGGGAAAGGGCCAGGGGCTTCCTCCTCACCTGCCTGGGGCTCCCGGGACATCTTCCTCGTCCTCATGGCCTCCACCTCCTCCTCTATGCGGCCAAAGTTTGGGAATGGGAAATCCTGATTTGGGGTGGGGGAAACAAGGGCCGAGCGCGTTGTGTTCGATGGTCCCGCTGCCCAAGGGCAGCTGCAGAAGTCAGCGCCCCTTTCAGCCTCGGGGGGCCCGGAGCCCGCTCAGCACCAACCTCCCGCACCCCTCCAGGCTGCCGGGGGTCCCCGGCTCCAGGTCCAGCAAGATCCAAACAAACCCTGGCCCGTAAAAAAACCATCCCGGTACCCCCCCTCCCTCATAGATTTGGGGCGAGCTCCCCCTCCCAGCTCACCTGAGGGTTCCAAGGGGGGCGATGCTGCCGAGGGAGCTGCAGCCTGAGGGGGAAACTGCGAGGCTCTGCTGCTGCTCCTCTTCCTCCCGCTCCTCCTCCTCTCCCAGCCCGGCCCGGGCAGGTACCGACACCCAAAAGCAGCCGCGCTCTGCCCTGCGGAGCACTGGGAGCAATACTGGGAGCACTGGGAGCGATGCTGAGAGCCCTGGGAGTGATACTGGGAGCGCTGGGAGCGATACTGGGAGCACTGGGAGCGATGCTGAGAGCCCCGGGAAGGAACTGGGGGCGCTTTCCCTGCCAGTTCCGCTCTGACTGGATTCCAGCTGCAGGAAGACAAGGGCCAGGGGATGTCACCTGGGCAGTGCCTGGCCTTGGCGATCACTGCGTGCGCTGCTGTTCTGCAGAAATTGGGAATCGTTAGGGATCCCCAGACCCTGCACATCTCCATTCCCTGTGTGGGCCTCTGAACTGGGTCAGGCCCTGCTTAGGCCTCACCAATGAGGATCAGGCCCCCCCAGTTTATTGGAGGGGGACAGAGAGCTGGTCTCTCCCAGGGAACTGACCCCAGAGGCAGAAGCCACAATCCAAAAGGCACAGAAGGCTTTGGCCAAGGGCTAAGCTCAGCACTGTCAGCCCGAGCTGCCTTTCAAATTCATTGTCCTGGCAAAGCTGCCACACTTGCATGGTTTAATATTCCAATGGGTCAAAGGACACAAAGATCCACTCTTAATCACAGAGTGGGTTTTCCTCTGCCATCAATGATCCAAGACCATCACCAAGCCACAAGAGCTGATGGCTCAGCTGATCAGGGAGGCCCAGGTAAGACTGCATGAGCTGGCTGGTTGTGGCTTTGTGTGCATTCACTCCTGGTTAAACTTTCTAAGGAGGGGAAGAAGTCTCTTGAGAAGTTGACCAAAGAGATGTTTGAGCTCCTGCTCCAGAGCAATGCCAACCTCCAGTTATCTCTGGACAGCTACAGTGGACAAATATCAGTCCATGCTCTGGCACACGAGCTGTTTAATGAGGAATTCCAGCTCATTCCTCATGGGAAAAGGAGCTGTAGGCCACCCAAAGCTCTCACAGTGTTCACTGACGTGTCCAGGACATCCCACAAGTCGGTGATGACTTGGAGAAATCCCCAGACCCAGCACTGGGAAGCTGATGCTGAGTTTGTGGAGGGGTCACCCCAGGTCGCTGAACTGGCCACAGTCACGAGAGCCTTGGAGAAGTTCTCAGAGCCAATTAATTTGGTGACAGACTCAGCCTACGTGGCAGGGATAGTGTCCAGGGTGGAGCAGGCAGTTCTCAAAGACATTGAGAATGAGCATCTCTTCAGGCTGCTCCCAAAGCTAATTTGTGTAGTTTCACATCGAGAGCATCCATTCTATGTGGTGCATGTGAGGTCACACACGAGTTTGCCAGGAGAAATCACAGAAGGGAATGGTAAAGCAGAGTCCCTTGCTGCCCCAGCTGAGGAGGCACATCTCCCACACATCTCCAAGAGGCAAAGCTGAGCCTGCAGCAATACCATCCCAACGTGCCAGGTCTGATCCCTCAGTTCCAGCTAACACAGAGTCAGGCCTGGGCCATTGTGGCCGCCTGTCCCAGTTGCCAGCTCCAGGCCACGCCATCGCTGGGCATGGGGGTTAACCCCCGAGGCCTTGGGAGCTGGGAAGTGTGGCAGACTGACATCACACACATTCCCAGGTTTGGTGGCCTCAGATATGTACATGGAAGCACTGACACACGTTTGGGTGTGGTTTCTGCCTCTGCCCACGCAGGAGAAAGGCTGTGCACACCAAACAACACCAAGTGCAGCCTTGTCAGTGCTGGGGATCCCTAGGGAAATCAAGACCCAGACGGCCCAGTGTATAAATCCAAGGAGTTCCTAGAGTTTGTCCAGCAGTGGGGAGTGGAGCATAAAACCAACATCCCCCAGTCCCCACAGGCCAAGGTGTGGCTGAGCGTGCCCATCAGACACTCAGACAAGTCCTGGCTGGGCAGAGCAGCTCAACAGTCTGGATGCCACCACAACAGAAGCTCTGCAAAGCCACGTTTACTGTCAATGTCCTGAATTGCTCATTGGAGAATACGAGTCCTCCAGGGGTACGTCCCTTTAACAGCAGTGATCAGTTCAAGTTGTGCCAGCGTCCACCTGTCTGAATGAGGAGCCCAGAAACTTGGCAGACCAGGGGCCCTTTTGGACTCGTTCCCTCGGGCCGTGGCCATGTGTGTGTATCCACCCCCTCAGGCCCACGCTGGGTGCCCCAAAAGTGATAAAACCAGAAAAAGGAGAGAAAACCTCCCTAAGATCTGGATACATTACAGCAGAAACCACGACCTTTACAGTGCTTTGAAATGTTTGTTTTCCTTTTTAGAAGAAACCTGCCTCCCAGCCAGCCTCGCCATGAGCCCTCTCCAAGTTGTCATGGTGTTAGTGCTGAGCAGTCTGACAGCTGCCTGCATCATCCCTCAGCCACGCCAAAACATCTGGGTGACCCTGGCACAGACACTGCCACAAGAAAAGAGCTGCCTGTGCACTGCAGCAGCAAGAGACCCCATGTCCACCTGCCTGGTGGGGATCCCATTGCAGGCTGGAGAAAATCCAGCCAGCTTTGCACACCTGTGCCTAACCCAGGTCCAGAGAGGAGTGGCTGCCAAATGTGCCCAAGGCATCTCAGGAACCCCAAGAATTGGAGCTGTTGGGTTCCTCCCCAGCACCACAGCTCATTCATTTTCCCTTCAGCCCATTATCCAGCACCAAAGCCTTTCACAGCACACTGCAATATCGAGAGGAATTCACCACCAAAAGGTGGTGTAATATTCTGAGTCGTGTTGCAGCACACACCCCACACCATTCGTGTCCCAAAAGCCTCCCTAAGGGTCTGTTCCTAATTTGGGGATATTGGGCGTGGGCAGGAATCCCTTCTCAGCTTTTAGGAGGGCCATGAACCATGGGGCAGTTGTCCCTGTTAGCACCCAACCAAACCTTCATTGGTGAATGGACACACAGAAACAATTTGGCCAACAAAATTCAAAAGAGAAGTGCTGACCAATTGGACCCAAACTGTGATTCAGAAATTTTTCATGGGGCCAAGTCCAAAAGAATTTCTGCTCCTCTGTTCCTTCCAGGGGTTGCAGCAGCCAAAGCTCTGGGTGAATTGGGCCACCAAGAGTGCTGGGTGGTCAAACAGGCAAACTGCACATGCACTGCCATCAGCTCCCTCCTGGATGAGGAAATCACCGGGCAGGCCACACTGCAAAATGGTGCAGCCATGGACTTCCTGCTGCTGCTGCTGCACGGACACCAATGCCAGCAATTTGAAGGACTTTGTTGCATCAACCTGACCTCAAAAGCTCCCAACATCCACGCAGCCCTCTGAGACATGAAAAGCTTGATGGGATAAGTGAAGCAAGAATCCGAGGATTGGTTCATGGAACTGTTCAAGGGCTGGGGACTCACAGGGTGGTGGACTTCAATAGTTAAAACAAATTTGTCATTTTTTGTTGTTCTTTTCCTTATAGTGTTGGCATTCGGAATTCTACAATTGCTTAATTTTCAAAGCAATTAGCAGTCTAATTTCTCCTACCTCAGGAGTCAGTCACATGGAGCTGACAAACCAAAAGCAGTCTAACCTGCCTGCAAATCCTAAGTGGTGGGCAAATCCATATTCTGAATAAGTCCAACGCCTTTCTTTTCCCTTTATTTAACAAAAAGGGGAGATGTTGTATTGCACTGTTTGCTCGGTAGGTTGCCCTGTTCGTGGTTCTACACTGCACTGTGACGTTTCTGTATTGATTTGTCCAGTACTGCTGGCAGTGCACTGGTGAGGTGGCAATTGGTTCTTGTTGCTCTTTCACCTTCAGGAATCCCACTGCAGATGGGTTTTCTGATAGCCCAGGCAGGGTGTTCAACTGCTTAATGCCCTCTGCTGCCACAGCAGCTATTCCAAAAGCCCACCTGAGTCCCTTTGGGTCTTTGTAATAGCCATTCCTGAGGAAGTCTATGCCTAGGATACATGGTGCCTCTGGGCCAGTCACAATTGGATGTTTCTGCCACTCTTTCCCAGTCAGGCTCCCCTCAGCCTCCAGCAGAGTCAATTCCTGAGATCCCCCTGTCACCCCAGCAATGGAGACAGGTTCTGCCCCACATGTCCCCATGGCATTGGGGTACACTGAGAACCAGTGTCAATTAATGCCTCATATTTCTGTGGCTCTGATGATCCAGGCCATTGGATCCACACCATCCAAAAGACCTGGTTTTCCTCTGCCTCTCCCTGGCTGGAGGCAGGGCCCCTCCAGCCCTGGTTATTATTTCTTTTTTGGGCATACATGCTAGAGGTTTTTTTAAGGGGATCCAATAGGTCATCCTGCTTTCTATAATACCCTGCACCTTGGTCATGGGAGGCTGAGGCTGCCTTCACTTTAGTGGAACTCTCTTGGTTGGTGTTCCCCTCCCTGAGCTGACACACCCGTGCTGCCAGGACAGAAGTGGGTTTCTCATCTCACCTTCTCATGTTTTCCCCATGGTTGTGTAGAAGGAAACAGAGCTCAGCTCTTGGGGTGAACCCTCTCTCCTTAGCTGGGGGATGTTGGGGCTCGGCCTCCACTGCGGGAGAAGGTGAGGGGGGGTCCCCGGGGGTCGTGTGACTCCCCCATGTCCCCCACATGCCGGGGTCACCCCCTTTTCTCTCCCCCGGAGCTCCTGACCCAGCTCCTGCTCCCCCCGGGAGGGGATTTGGGGAGCCCCCCTGGGACCCCTTGAATCCCCGTTCCTGGGCACTGGGACCCCCTCCCCCACATCTCCTTCTCCAGCTCCGGGACCCTCTGCACCCCCTTTCCCGGGTATCCTCCTCTCGCAGCCCCTGGATCCCCTGTTTCCGTCACCCCGGGGACCCCCGGACCCCCATTCCCGGCCAGCCCGGGGCACCTCACCCCCAGGCTTCCCTTTCCTGGGAAAGCCGAACTGGGCACGGGGCTCTGCAGCCGCGCTGGGATGGATGATCAGCCAGAGGAAAGGCAGAGAACAGGAGAAAGAGAAGGAGATCGGGAATCAGGGCTCGCAGTCCCGCCGGGCGTGGGAGCCCGAAATGGATGCGCGGATCGCGGGGCTTGCCCCGCTTTGGGCAGGGCCCGGCGGGTTCCGGGCAGAGTTTGAGCGCAGGCCCCGGGAGTTCAGCACAGCTCGGCCCGGGGGTCCCGCAGAGCGCGGCCGAGGAGGGTCCCGGGGGATCCCAGGAGGGGATCCAGGAGAATTCCCGGGAATTCCCCCGCGCTCCCTCGGGCACTTTCGCTTTCGCTTTGCCCAGCCCGAGATCTACCCGGCGACCGATGACGTCACTGCAGACTCGGGCTGCCATTGGCTGCAGGGAAACAGCGGCGCCAATGGCGGGGCCGGAGGCTGCTGAGGGGGCGGGGCCGGAGCTGTGGGCGGGGCCGGAGCGGAGCAGCGCCATGGCTCCAGCGCTGGGGCTGGGGCGCTCCTGGGGGAGCGGCGAGAGGTGAGGGGGACCCCCGGCACCGGCACTCTTTGACCGCTCATTGCGGAGCACGGAGGGGCCCCTAAACCCCCATTCCCGGGCGCCTCGATCTCCCCGAACCCCCATTCTCGGCCATGCGCTCCACCCTGCACCCCCTTATCCGGCACCAAGAACCCCCGCACCCCTTTCCCTGCCATCCCGCCTCTCCCAGCCCGCAGAGTCCCCTTCTCCTTGACCCAGAGACCCCCTGGACCCCTATTAATGCCCTTCCCAGCAGCCCCCGTTCCTCTCAACACTGAGGACACCCTCGACCCCTATTCCCAGCCATCCCGGCTTTCCCCGCCCTGTGCTGGAAGTGGGGACACCGGGGACCCTCGGAGCTCCCTTTCCTGGGTACAGGGAACCCCTGCTGCGGGAAGTTTCCGCCTGTGACCTCCTGTCCGCGGATCCCATCGGCTCGGCAAGGACGGCCGGGAATTCCTCTCCTTCCTGCTGGATCCGGGACATTCGTGGTGGCCGACGGCGCTGCCCAGGTCACCAAGAGGTGCTGGGAAACTGGGGAGATCGAGGCTGAGGAATTCACAAGTTACCTGGGGCACACCTGCCGGGAATGCTGTGGAAATGTGTCAGGGATGAAAACCATGGAAGTTTCCTCCTGGAGGGCTCTGCCTGAGGCGTTCTGTGCAGTGAGAAGCACTCCTGTCACTCATCCCAGCTCTCAGGGTTTGGGCTGCGATGCTTGCAGCACATCCAGCGCTGAGGGCAGTTCAGGGGGGTCCCTTAGCATTTGGGGTCCCCTGGGATTTGCGGAGAAGCCCCCGGTCCCCCCAGGATGTCCCTGAACACGCTGGCGCTGCCCGTGCGCAGTGAGAAGGTTCATACCCGGCACGGGGTCCCCAGCTCTGGCACCGGCATGGCCCAGGTACCCCCAAAACCTCCCGGAACCCCCAAAACCTCCCGGAACCCCCAAAACCTCCCCCGGGATCCCGGAAACATCCCCCGGGATCCCGGAAACATCCTCGGGACCCTCCAAAACCTCTCCAAGACCGCAAAACACCATGTGGGCCCCCCTCAAACCCTCTCAGGACATCAAAATTCCCATAGGACCTCCCAACCCTCCCCCAGAATCACCTTGAGAAGATTTATACCTGGCACGGCGTCCCCATCTCCATCACCAGCAGGTACCCCAAAACAGCCTTGGGACCCCCAGTTCCACCCCAGGGATCGCCCAAATTTACCCATCGGGACCTCTGAAAACCCCCCTCGGGAACCCCCAAAAAATCACCATGGCACCCTGTCCCCCCTCTCCCACCACAGGGTCCCCATCGCCATCATCGGCATGACCCAGGGACCCCCAAATCCTCCTGGGACCCCCAAACCCTCCCCAAACCCCCAATCTCCCCGGGGCTCCGCTGCCGGAGTCAGCGGGAGTGGTGGTGCCGTTTTTAGGGGAGTTACAGTGGAACACGATTAGAGGCGCCCCTTAAAGCTGCGATGGCAGAGAGAACCCCAAAAATCCACCCTGGGCGCCAAAACATTCCTTACATGGGCTTGTAGTGGCTACAAATGTCACCTAAATCCGTCATGATCCCCCCTTAAAAGGGGCCTTTGGGGCTGCGGCCACACAAACACCCCAAAATGAGGAGGAAAAAGCACCCTTGTAGTGGTGGGATTCCCCCCCAAAAAACCTTAAAAAGAGAAAAACTCCTCTTCAAAGGGGCCTGAAGAGCCTTAAACGCCCTCAAAGAGGGGCAGGATTCCCTCCGAGCCGGGAACTCTCCGGTTCGCTGCCCTCGGGGGAGCCCCGAACCACGACGGGTCCTGGGCTGAGCCCCCCACCCCCAGCCGGGGCTGCGGAGGGAACTGGGGGGGCTGGGACGGGGCTTGGGAGTCCTGGGGTTCACTGGGGGACCCTCAGGGGGTCCCATTTCCCCCTGTCCCCCCTTTCCCATTGTTCCCCCAAAAGCTCCGCTCCCCACAGCTCGGTTTGGGGGTGACCCAGCGCCTTCCCTCGCGGCCCGAGATTCGGTGGAGGAGGAGGAGGAGGAGGAAGAGGAGGGACAAAGGAGGAGGAAGAGGAGGGATGAGGAGGAGGAGGAGAGCGAGAGGAAGCGCCACGTGCGTTCACCGCTCGCTGTATCCGCGGCTCCTTCGCCCCCCGAGCATCGCATCCCGCAGGTGAGCGGGGAGGGGGAGCTCGCCCCAAATATCCCGGGGGGTTTTGCTGAATGGGGAGGGGGATTTGGAGCTCCCACGAAATATATCTGCGGTTCCGTGGTTCGTTCTTTCTGTCGGGAGCTTGCAGGGCTCCCGAGCCGAGCCGCAGATGCCCCTCGGGGGGACATCGGGGGGTCCCCGGGCGGTGTTTTTGGGGGATGCGGGGTTGGGCTTCCCGGGCCGGGCCCTGCGAGCTGTGCCGGGATCGGCGGGGGGACACCGGTTTGGGGGAGCCCCGGGAGAGCCGCGGCTTCCCCGAGCGGGAGCCCCGAGACAGGAGAGCCCGAGAGGGGGGGAGCCCTGGGATTGCCGGGACCCCGGCGGGGGGTGCTGGGGCTGGAGGGGCGGCTTGGCCGGGAAAGGGGTTCGGGGGTCCCGGTGCCGGGAGGGGCTGCTCCCAGTATGAGCCCAGTCAGTCCCAGTATGATCCTGGTCATTTCCCCTCTCTGCCTGCATGATCCCTGTTGCTCCCAGTATGAACCCAGTCATTCCCAGTCGTTCCCTATGATGGTACAATTTGCCCCCAGCACGGTCCCAGTTGCTGCCAGTTCCTCCAGCCTTTGTCCAGTGTATTCCCAGTTCTCCCAGTTGCCCCTAGTATAGTCGCAGTCACTCCCAGTATGATGCCAGTCTCTCCCAGCAGGGCCCCAGTCACTCACACTTCCTCCCAGTTCTCCCCAGCACATTCCCAGTGGCTCCCAGTGTGGTCCCAGTCCCCACCCACACGGTCACAGGCACTCCCAGTATATCCCAGTTGCTGTGAACATTCTCGTAGTCATTCCCAGGCACTCCCAGTTACCTCAGCGTGGTTCCTTTGCCCCCAGGATTATCCCAGTCACTCCCAGTACATCCCAGCTGTCACCAGCATGCATCCTGTCATTCCCAGTTCCTCCCAGTGTGTGTGCAGTTGGCTCCCAGCATGGGCTTGGTAGCTCCCAGTAGCCCCCAGTCAGGGTCCACTGATACCCACTATAATCCCAGTATGATTGTAGCCATTCCCAGTATGATTCCAGTCACTCCCAGTATGATGCCAGTGGCCCCCAGTGTGATCCCAGCTGCTCCCTGTCAATGCCAGCATGACCCCAGTAGCCTCCAGTATGATCCCTGTGACTCCCTGTCTCTCCCAGTATATCCCAGTCATCCTCACTTCCTCCCAGTTCCTTTCAGCATGATTCCAGCTGCTCCCAGTCAATCCCAGTATGATTTCAGTAACTCTCAATGTGATCCCAGTATGATCCCAGTTGCTGCCAGAATACTTCCAGTTGTTCCCAGTTCCTTCCCATATGATCCCAGTAGTCCCTAGGATAGTCCCAGTCCCTCTCAGCATGGTCCCACTCACTCCCAGTTGTCCCCAGCTGTTCTCAGTGTGGTTCCAGTCCCCCCAGTATGGTTACAGACACCCCCAGTATGGTTACAGACACCCCCAGTATATCCCAGTTGCTCAGTAAGGTTCTAGTTACCTCAGAATGATCCCAGTTTTTCCCAGTTACTCCCAGTTGCCTCCAGCATGACCCGTTCCTGTCAGTTGCCCAAAGTCTAGTCCCACTTACTCCCAGTATGATCCCAGTTCCCTCAACATGGTTCCAGTATCTTCCAGTTGATCCCAATTGCTCCGAATGTGTCCCCATTAGCCTCCCAACATGGGCCCAGTAGCTCCCAGTAACCCCCAGTCAGGTTCCATTCACACCCATTTTAATCCCAGTGGCTCCCAGGATGATCCCAGTAGGATCCATAGTCACTCCCAGTATGGTTCCAGTCACTCCCAGTATGATCCCAGCCACTTCTGCTACAATCCCAGTCACCTCCAGTATGATCCCAGTCAGTCCCAGATACTCCCAGTATTATTCCAGTCATGCCCAGAGTGACTCCCTGTCACTCCCAGTCACCTCCAGCATGGTTCCAGTCACAAACAGCAATTTTCCAGTCACTCCCAGTTTGATTCCAGTAGGAATCCCAGTCACTCTCAGATACTCGCAGTACTATTGCAGTCAGTCCCAGTCTGATGCCAGCCAGTTCCAGTAGGATCCCAGTATGAGCCTGGCACGGCCATAGCTGCTCCCATTTTTATCCAGTGTATTTCCAGTTGCTCCCATTTACCCCCACTATGGTTTCAGTCTTTCCCAGTGTATCCCAGTTGCTGCTGGCATGTTCCCAGTCACTGCCAGCTGCCCTGAGTTGCTTCCAGCCTGATCCCAGTTGCTCACAGGCACTCCCAGTCACCCTCGGTGTAGTCCCAGTTGCTGCCAGTCTGATCCAGTATGGTCCCATTGTCCCTCAGCATGTTTGCAGTGATTCCCAGTCACTCTGAGTGATGCCAATCCTGGGATCCCCTCTCCCAGATCCCCCGAGAGGAGCCCCAAGGGCTGGAATTTCCCACCCAGGGTCCCCAGCAAGCCCCAGTTTGGATGTGCAGCCCCCAGTTTCCCTCTCCTTTTCCCCGGGCCGGGTTCCCCCCGGCCCCAGCGGGTGGGAGCAGCCGAGAGCCCCGCGCTGCCCATCCCGACCTGTCCCGGCTCCATCCCCGCTCCTGCCGCGGGCTGCGAGGGCTCCGGCAACGGGGCGGGAGCGATGGGGATGGTGGGGCCGAGATGGAGGAGGGCTGGAGGGATGAAGAGGAGGAGGAGGAGGAGGAGTGTGAGGAAGAGCTGGGATGGAGGAGGAGCAGGAACTGGAAGCGCAGGGAACACGCGGTCCAGCCCTCGCTGTGCCCGCAGCCCCCCCGCCCCTGGGCCATTGTCCCCCCAATCTCACAGGAGAGCGCGGAGGGGGAGCTCGCCCAAATATCCTGGGGGCTCCGTGGGAGAAGATGTTTTTATCCAGAGGGAGTGAATTTTTGGAGCTTGAATGATCCCAGAGCTAAGCCAGAGATGGCCTTTGGGGAGATTTTGGAGGGTTCCCGGGAGGTTGTTTATTGCCGGGGGGGTTGGGGCAGGAGAGGGGAGAACACTGGGACACCGAATTGTGCAGCCCAGGGAGAGGAGACCCCAGATGGAGCCTGGAGAGGGGAACACCCTGGGGAGGGGGAGCCCCTGGAGCTCCCCGCAGGCTGGAGCAGAGTCAGGGGAAAGGGGAACACCGGGACCCCCGGCAGCACAGAGAAGGGGCAGCCCCAGAAGCCCAAGGATGGAAGAGCAGAGAGGGGAGACCCTAGGGATTCCTGGGACCCCTGCCAGCCTGGAGAGGGTGAGGACCCCAAAGAGGAGAATCCTCAATACTTGCAGAATTTCCACAAGTCCAAAGTGAAGAGACCAGAGAGGGGGAGCTCCTGGAGGGTTTTTTTGGGAGGATCATGATGGATCCAAGTCTTGTGGGGGCTCAATCCTGGTATTTCTGAGGTTTTTTAAATCTTTGTGGTCTGGAGATTTTTTCTGCTGAATCCTGGTGGTCTGGAGGTTTTCATGGATACAAAATGTCTGGTGACTTGTAGAGATGGGCTTGGGCAGGAGGAATCCCAAACCAAACGCTCTCACACCTTGATTTTCTCTGGGAAACAGGATTTCCCATTCCCAAACAGTGGCCGGGTGACTGAGGAGGAGGTGAAGGCCATGAGGACGAGGAAGATGTCCCGGGAGCCCCAGGCAGGTGAGGAGGAAGCCCCTGGCCCTTTCCCCCTGTGTCCTGCTCCATGTCCCAGCCCAGCACGGCCCCCGGCTGCAGGACAACCCCCCGACCTGGGGGGATCTCCTTCCCCTTCCCTGTGGCACGGAGGCAAATCCCATCCTCTGCTTGTCCTTCCTGCCCCAGGCAAGGAGCTGAGGCCGGAGAGCAGCGAGGACAAATCCCCGCGGCAGAACCTCGTGGGAGAGGCCGTTTGCAGCGGCTCCACGGCACAGGAATGCAACGGGGAGGAAAAGCCGCGGAGATCCCGCAGCAGGAGGGGCTGCAAACGCAGATCCCGGGGATCCCAGCAGGAAAGACCCGGCCTGGGCCGGGGAGGCGACCACAGCTCGGAGCTGGGGGTCCATGAGCAGCTTCAGGATGGGGAGAAGCCCCACAAGTGCTCGGAATGTGGGAAGAGCTTCAGGTGGAGATCTCGCCTGATCCAACATGGGACGATCCACATGGAAGAACGGCCCTACGAGTGTGATAAATGCAGGAAGAGGTTTCAGACCAAGTCCAGTCTCCTCAAGCACTATGGCAGCCACACAGAGGAGAGGCCCTATGAGTGTCCTGACTGCGGGAAGGGCTTCAAGAGAAACCCACACCTCGTCAGGCACCGGTTCATCCACACTGGGGAGAGGCCCCACGAGTGTGAGGAGTGTGGGAAGAGCTTCAGAAGGAGCTCATACCTCATTGTCCACCAGAGGATCCACAACGGGGAGAGACCCTACAAGTGTGGGGAGTGTGGGAAGAGCTTCATAGTGAGCTCCAACCTGGTTGTCCACCAGAGGAGCCACACTGGGGAGAAGCCCTACGAGTGTGATAAATGCAGGAAGAGCTTTTACACCAGCTCCAGTCTCCTGCAGCACTATGTCATTCACACAGAGGAGAGGCCCTTTGGCTGCCCCGACTGTGGGAAGAGCTTCAAGCACAACTGTGCCCTCGTCACCCACCGGCGCATCCACAGCGGGGAGAGGCCCTACGAGTGTGATAAATGCACCAAGAGGTTCCACACCAGCGGCAATCTCCTCCTGCACTGTCGCAGTCACACAGAGGAGAGGCCCTTCCGCTGCCCCGACTGCGGGAAGGGCTTCAACCGCAACGAAAACCTCGTCAGGCACCGGCGCATCCACACCGGGGAGAGGCGCCACGAGTGTCCCGAGTGCGGGAAGAAATTCTCCAGGAAATCTGGCCTGACCCAACACCAACGGGGTCACCACTGAGGGACGCCCTGTGAGTGCCCCGAGTGTGGGAAGAGCTTCGTGCTCTGCTCCAGCTCCATCCCCCATGGCAGGATCCACGCTGGATGATCCCCGGTGGGCAGAGCCCCAATGACCCCTGGTGCTGCTGATCCGTGTTGGGAACACACCTGGCTGGGGGCTCCACATCCTCCTGGCTCCCCGTGGCCTGGATTTTATTTGTATTCCTCTTTCTCCTTCCCAAACCCCAAAAACCAGGGTAAAAATAAAGATGTTGAGCTAAGATGTGATTGGGGACATGGGGGGATCCTCCAGGGGATGTGGGGGACGCTGGGTTCGAGGGACTTGGGGGTTCCTGAGAGGGACTTGGGATTTGCTCAGGGCTTTGTGCCCCTCAGGCCCAGCAGCTCCAGCTGTGCTGGGAGACCCTGGTGGAGGTTCTGGGACAACTGATCAAGGACCCCCTGCCCTGGAACTGTCCCCATGTCCCCCCCTCTCAGCTCCCCCTGCCCCTGTGCAGGATCCCCATCTCCCCACTGTCACTCCCCTTGCCCCCAGTAATTCCTGTGTCACCCCATTCCTGCTCCCATCCCAGTCTGGATCCCATTCCCAGTCTCATTCCCTGTCCCATATCCTCTGCCCAAATGCCATTCCCATATTTCCAGTCCCATATTCCCTGTCCTGTTCCCGTTCTTGTATTCCTGCTCTCATTCCCATACCCTTATTTCCATTTCTGTATTTCCAGTCCTGTTCCCATATTCCCATTCCCAATCCTGTTCCCCTATTCCCATTCCCAATCTCTGTCCCATCTTCTTCATCCCCATGCCATAGTCTCTTCCATTTGCTATTTTCATATTCCCTGTCCTGTTTCCATGTTCCTATCCCCAGTCCATGTCTCCATTCCCCATCCCTGTGCCCATTCCCCATCCCTGTCCTCATTCCCAGTCCTTTCTGAGACAGAGAAATTAAGAGTTAAGAATCAAGCAGCAAGAAATGCTTTGAGCAAAGAGGGGCTGACAAAACCCTGTGGGATGCCTGAACATTTCCCGTGCTTACAAGGACAGGAGGAGAGCAAGGCTGCAAGACGAGATAAAGAGTTTGAATGCACAGACAGGGTGCAAGGACAAAGGCAGCACAGGATGAGGGGGATTCCTCCAGGAAAACTGGGATCCAAGTCTGGAGGATGGCCAAAGGACTAAAGAGGGCATGCACAATGAGACGAGGTGGAAAGTCCAGCTGGGAGGAAGATTTTACTTCATCCCAAAGACCCCCAGACAGCCACCAGAGCGACCAACGAGGGGCAGAGCAGTCACAAAGAGGCTGGAGCTGATTTTAATAGGAAGCTGGGACAGGAGGGGGTAGGAAATGAAAATGTGTTAGGTGTGTTGTGTAGTCCCAGTTTGTAGAGAATAAAAGGAGAGGTGCCAATCTCCACGGGGTGCAGGTTTTTGGAGGAGCTATCCCCCATGCACCTCAGTGCTGAATAAATACACACCTACTCTTAAAACTTATTTTGTGGGTTATAAAAAGGTTTTTCCCCATTTCACCATTCCCAATCCCTGTTCCCATTCCCTGTCCCTATTGAATCATGGTTTTAAAGAGTTAAGATTTTAGCTAAAGGTTAGAAACAATCAGTATTGATCAAAGTGTGAGTTAAATAAACCAATGATAGGTTAATGATCATTAGAAGCTTAAGCTAGAGCTAAGAGAGGTATTGTTCCCAATTATGAGGTTGTTTCAATTTTGTTTCTAGAAAAGGATGCAGTAAGTGAACTGTTATAAGAACAGATTGCAACCAGCAGAAGAATGGCTAACCTGGATTTATACCAATCCATCACTGCTGGGGAAGATGAAAATGGAAAACCTTAGAAATATGATTGCCTTCCAAAAGATTTTGAGAATATGGAAATGAAAGCCATCTCTGAGACACCAAAGCTCAGTTACTGAACAACTAGAAAACATTAGTATGGCCAGCTGGAAATAATCCCCTCTGGATTGAACAATCCCCTCTGCTTGCAGACGGGTCCAAGGGTCAGGAAAGACCCTGTTAGCTTGGTAAAGAGGGTCCAAAGAGCAGTTTTTAGGGTTCAAATGGAACACAGTATGGAATTGTAGTGATTCTTACAGGCTGTATGGAAATGCTATAGGATTTGTATCTTGCATTAGATTGGTGAGTGAAAATTAGAATATTCAACACAGAGGAAGATTTATTGTATTGTAACAGGAACCTCTCTCTCTTACCTCCCTGATGCTGACTTTTACTTCTTACCTCTTATTTCTTGCTCTCTCTTTACTCTTTTTACTTTTGCCCTCCTGCTCTTGGGGGCCTGCTCTGAGCTGGGGCTGGCAGCTCCAGGCAGGGCCCTTTTACCCACGGCAATAAAATCCAAGTTCCAACACGTGGCTTTAGAGATCTCTTTGTCACTCCTGACCATCCAGACTCGAGGCTCCTACACATCACCAAGCAGGGCAGCTTGGATTGTGCCAGAGGGTCATGGAGACCTGATGAAGACATTTCTTACTTCATCCATCAAGACCACTTGTCCCAGTTTGAGACCACCGACCCAATTCAAGAGAGGAATTGCACACCCATGATGGACTATTATTCTCATTTTAATGCAGAGCAGGGATGGGAGGTGCTGGGGTTATGCATTTCTATGGGATGTCAGACTTTGGGAAATAAACAGAGGACAAGGAACCTTGTACAGGACTGCCACATCTCTAGGGGACAACCCCTGTGCAGCCCGTCAGTGTCTTAATAAACAAACCACTTTGTAACTTTAATTAATTACAGAGTCTTTGTCCGTGAACAAATCAGTTTTAACGATTCACCCTTTCTGCACGTGTTCTTCTGTCCTGGGGGTCTCTTTGGTGGTCCCTGGTGATTGGAAACCCCAAAGTCACAGCTGAGCTGGTAAAAGTTGGCACAGCTGGGCTGGTTGCTTTCCAGTGCTTCTTCCTACACAAAGAGCATCGTGAGGTTCCATAGGCCAGTGGGTTTTTAAAAAGCAGCATTGGATTAACCTGATGCCTTTTCCAGGGCTACCAGAAAACAGAGGCCAGACGAGATTAAGGGAATGAAAAGCAATTGTGTTTATTGAAGGGCCTTCAGGTACATCTCGGGCAGACAAAGCCCTCCCACGGGCTACACCCAAAAATGGACAGAAACCTTTCCTGGAAACCAAGGAAAACCAGGAAAAACCCAGTCAATAACCACAGGTCATGAAAATTCAGGGGGAGCCATGTGGGGGTGTGAAGTCAGGGGGATCCCGCTGGGGCTGGGGGCTCCTGCAGCATCTCCTCAAACACCCCCAGGTTTGGGGACCTGGGTGTCCTCACCCCCCACCTCCACCCTGGGGCTCTGAGGGGCTCGGGGTGTCCTTGTCCCCCATCTCTGAGCCCCGGGTGATCTCGGGGTGTTCTCCAGGCTGGGATTGGCCAAAGCAGGGTTTGGGGTTTGGGCTCTGCGGGAAGTTTTGTGTCTCCGCTTCGCTGCCGTGCCCGGGACTTGGGGCCCGGAGTGGAGCGGGTCCATCCCCCCGGCTCGGGCTCTCCCGGCCCTGTGGAGTCCCCACGTGCAGCTCAACCCCTGCCAGAGCCGCTGATGGCAGCAACGAGCGGCAAAGGGGCCGGGCCAGGCTGGGAGCGAGGACACCCGCGGGTGGCAGAGCTGGGACAGGGTGTAAGGGTTGGTCTGACATTCCCTCGATTTTTGCCTCCCGACCGTGACAAGGAGACCTCGAGGACCCCACCCAGGTGACTCCCAACAATGGTTTCCTGGACTGGCCAGGTGGATGCTCGTGACTGTGTGCTGGTGTATTGTGTTCACTGGACCGTGCTGTCGTGGCACCAACCAGAGGTTGTGTTGTACCAACTGAGGACTGCTTGTCCGTACCTGTCTCCTGCAGCACCACACAATGGTCCATAAATCTTCCCACCTTTTGGCCAGAAGCCACTCGCTTTGGAGAAGGACTATAAAAGAGCGACCCTCTGGAAAAGACCCTTTGAGATCTCTCCGCTGATGAAGACCCCCTGGAGAAGACCCCTGAGATCTCCCCACGGACGAGGACTCGTCTATGGGATGACCCGCGAGGACGCCCGTCTCGTCTGTTGGTAGCTATTCTCCCATCCCTTCCTTTCCTTCCCCTCTCCCTATACTTTGTTTCCTGTACCTCTCCCCTCTATTGCAACTGAGTTGTTGGCATTTCATGAAATGCATTGCTGTTGTTGAATGTCAGGAAAATTAATCCACAAACACCAGAGGTTTTATGTCCAAAAAGGAGACAGAGGAGTCCTTTTTGCTTTATTCAAATAAAGGGAGAGGCCATGGGACATTCCCCTGGGATCTCTCAAATTTTTGGAGGACGCAGCCTCCTTTTTATCCTATTTTCCCTATTTTCTCTTTCCCCATTGCTGAGGTACTTGAGAGGCACAGACTTCCCGGAACGCCTGATACCTGAAATTCCCCTCTAATGTATAACCCTCCCTTTTCATTTTTAATTCTTACAGAATTCAGAGTTTTCCCCCCGTTGCTTCTTTCATCTTTCGATATCCAATTTCATTTATCAGCAGCCCTACAGTTTGTTTGTAAAGGCAAATATCTCTTTCCATTCATCAATCAGTGGAATCCATCCCATTGTTTCTTTTATCTCTCAGTGCTAGCCTTATCTACAGGCTGATCCACAACTCATTTGTAAAGACAAATTTAATATTCCTCTCAAAGGCATCCTATCCAGCATATACCAACAGCTATTGTTTTACAGCGGTTTTTATAACTTTTGAGGGTTTTACAATTTGCACCAATTACCAAGGGAATTCTACTCTCTGACCAATCCCTGAGGGATTTTGCATTCAAAGCTGGCCTATGGATACTAAAAGAAAATGAACCACTAATATTGAAGATGGATAAGAGGGTCTTCCAAAGGGGGGAAGCTAAATTCCTTTTGTATTCGTCATTTCACAAGCCATTTCTTATCTCTAAGCTATGATTTTCCAAGGAGCTTGTTCTGAGGATGCAGAGAAACTTTCTTTTGTGTTTTCTGCTCCCGCCACACCCTGGAAAGTTTTTTTTTCTTTTTTTCCCCCTGGAATTCTTTGAACCTGCTCTGGATTGGGGACCCGGGGGAGCACCAGGAGCTCACACCTGTGGCCACCAGGGCCTGAACAGACTGAGCCGAGCTGCCACCACAGGAAAGAGAATTCCTGAATTTGTCCTCTCTTCAGAGTGGTGAGAGCCTTTGTTGTTCAGTATTGTTTGCTCCTTTTTTTTTTTTTTTTTTTGTGCTGGGAAGCGCTTTGCCTGTTGAACAAACAGATTTTTCCCACTTCTCTCTGAGGAAATTTCTTCCCGAACCACCTGGGGGCCAAGTCACTTGGGTTTGTGTCCTGGTGGGAGCCCTTTGGAGGTTTTCTCCCAAATTTGCCCTAAAGCAGGACAGGAGCCTTGGTCAGGGATGACCCTGGGGGCTCCTTCATGCTCCCAGGAACTGCAGGATTTTCACAGGACTTTGGGTTTTGCTTTTGCCTTGGAGTCTCTGAGAGCTTTGTGAAATCATGGCCTCCAATTATCTGCTTTAATGAGTCCCTTGAGATTCTTAGTCAATAACAACACTCAGTGGGGCTCATGAATGCTTCAGGGCACTTCAGATTGTTTTTTGATGCCGACTCCATGAGAGGTTTGTGCAGTCATGACCTCCAATTATCTACTTTAACGAGTCCCTTGAGAGCTCTGTATTGACACTCAGGGGGGCTCATTAAAGCTTTGAGATACTCAAGGTATTTTAGGGTAATTTGCATTTTCCTTCCCACACTGAGTCTCTGAGAGGGTTTTGTGCAATCCTGGTGTCCAATTTTCTCCTCCAAGGAGTCCACGAGGAGCCTGTGTTGGGGATGGACCTCAGTGGGACCCATTAATGCCTTGAGACACTTTGGGTTTTTCTTCTGATTTGGACTCCTGGAAAGGTTTGTGTAATCTCCTCTCAGGCCCTGAGGTTCAAGGGCTCAGCACCAAATGCACCACGGGGCTCATTAGGATAAAGCAAATCCTAACAAACCATGGCTCTGCCTTGATTTCCCTCTGGTCTGGTGCAGTTCATTAGGAAGGTTTCCTACTATACTAATGGAGAGATACTTCAAGGAGCTTCTAATAAAGATGAATTCTTATTTTAAAGGGTGTATTTTATTAAATTTCTCTTTAGACCAGAGGTGATTGCAGCATTCTGTGGTTGATATTGATGCAGGGTGTCCCCTCAGGAGGTCTGGCCTGCTCACAGAAGCTGTGCCTTGAGGACTGACCCAGTGTGGACAACCTTGCTCCACATTGCCCAACCCCATCCTGTCTGTCCTCACTCACCTGGGTCCTGCTTTGCTTGGAGAACTGCCTGCACACAGCCACAGAAGGGTTTTCCTCTGATTTTTGGAGCAATCTAAACCAGTTTAGTTTGCTCCAAAAGAAAAGTTTTCCCATTGAAATCAGACACCCTCCTCAAGTGTGTGCCAAGGCAGCACCAGGACCACTGCAGAGCTGCCCTGGGCCAGCTGGGAGGGTGGATCATCATCCCCACCTGCCCTGGGCCACTGCAGGGCACTGCTGCCATGGACACTGCACTGACCCAGGGCTGGCTTTGGGTGCCAATGCCAACCCTCAGCAGTTCCAGTTTCCCTGGAAAGCAGCCCAAGGAGCCACTTGTGCCATCAGCTCCCAGGGCCACTTGCATGCAGAGCTGTTGTGTCCCGAGGACAAAGCGGTGCCGGGGCTGTGGCGGCTCCAATGGCACTGACACTCGTGGATGCACTCAGGAGCCACGGCAGCAGCCACAGAGAGCCCTTCCTTCCTTTGGTGCCACGGCAACCAACGCTGCAGCCACGGTGATGGCTGCTTGTCGTGTGTCCTGGGGTACAATGCCAAAATGTGTGTTCTCTCACCATCTGGTGAAATGTGGGAGGGGTGGTGATCCTTATCTCTGTGGGAGATATCCTCTGCTGATGTGCCATCTGATAAGATCAGGGGGATGATCATCGTTATCTATTCACAACCCATCCTTCCTCCAGAAGATATATTCTGTTAATGGGCCATTAAGTCCTATTGTGTGACTGATAAGATTACATCACCCCATTGGGAGATGCCCCAACCAGGTGCAGGAGCCAAGCCTTTCCTACCTAGATAAAAAACTGGGGTTTGGGACCCGAGGGCAGACCTTTCTACTGGATCCCAGAGGAAAGTCGGACCATTTCCACATCATCGCTGGATTTTCAGAGGAAAACTGCACTTCTACAGGAGCACTGCTTCAACTGAACCACATCTGTCATCCAGGAGGACTGCAGCCACCATTCAATCAGACTGCTACCAACACCCTGACTGACAGGGTGTCAGGTTGTATTTCTGACTCTGTTGGTGGTTGTTTCTTTTATATTATTGCATGTATTTTATTTTTTCTCTTTTTTTCCTATTAAATTGTATTGCTGACTTGGAGTCTCGCACTGGTTTTGCTTTCAAAGCAACACATGAGGCGAGAACATCCATTCAAATACATGCAGAGGATCAGGCCAGTGTGAATTCCACTGCCTGATAATTCCAGTTGGACGAAATTTAACAATGATAATAAACACAGTAACACACACCTCTGGGCATATCTGGTGGACTTGTTTCTTTGTTATGGCCTGCTCTACTATTTCAAGAGCAGCTTTTGCCTCTGGACTCAGCTTTCTTGGTGAAGTCAGTTCTGGATCACCTTTTAAAAGGTTGAATAATGGTGCCAATTGTGAATCAGTTAATTCTAAATACCATCTCACCCAGTTGATAGAACCCAAAAGTTTCTGTGCATCATTTAGGGTTTCCATTTTTGTTGAAAATTGAATGGTCTGTGGCTGTACGGTCTGATCTAAGATTTTTAGTCCCAAATATTTCCATGGTGCTTGCTGCTGCACCTTTTCAGGAGCTACTTGCAGCCCAAATGTTTTCAGTGTTTTTAGTAAGCTTGGTTGAATTTCTCAAAGGTCCTCTTTTGTCTGGGTTGCTACCAAAATATCATCCATATCATGGTAGCAATATGGCCCTGGAAATTTCTCTCTCACTGATGAGAGTGCTTGAGCCACATACAGATCATCTGACTATTCTCATGCCCTGTGGAAGCACACACCATTGATAACATTGCCCTGGTGCAGCATTGTTAATGGAAGGCACTGTAAAAACAAACTTTGGGGCATCATCTGGGTGTAATGGAAGAGTACAGAAACAGTCTTTCAAGTCCACAATCAGGATGTCCCAAGAGGCAGGTATCACTGTGGGGGATGGCATACCTGGCTGTAAAGCACCCATGCTTTCCATAACAGCATTGATTTTTGTTAGATCATGGAGTAACCTCCACTTTCCAGATTTCTTTTTTATGACAAATATTGGACTGTTCCATGGACTCATGGATGGTTCTATGTGCCCTTGAACCAATTGTTCTTGAACCAGGGTGTTGAGGGCTCCTAATTTCTCTTCTGGTAGGGGCCATTGTGGAACCCACACTGGCTGAGCAGCCATTTCAAAGCAAATGTGGGACCCTGTTCACCCTCTATTACAACAGCCTCTGTTAAAAACCCGTCCCCACCTGGACCCCCCATGCTGACAACACATCCTTCCCCCACACACTCATATATCCTGCTAGCATCTATGGCCTCACTGTGGCTGTTTGCCCTTTATCACTTTTGACCAGCACAGGATTATCACTGAGATAACTTTGTGTAGTCCCTGCAATACCAGCAATAGTAATTCCTGAGAGTGTAGTGGGCCAAGATAGAGGCCATTTGTAAGCAGCAATGATAGTAACATCAGATTTGGTGTCAACCAAACCCTTAATCTCCATCTGTGAAGGCTTGGCTTTAGGCACAGTAACAGTACATGTTAGGATAGGTCTGTCTTTACCTATGATTTGAGTCCAAAACACCTCTGGTTGTCCCATTGATCCAAAGCCTTGGTCTCTCTGCTCCTTTGCATCTGCACTGGGGACACAAGACTTAAAAAGAACAACTTGTGCAATCCTAGTTTTTTCAGGGATAGTTGTGGAGAACGAGGGGATACCATGGCAAATATTTGTCCTGTGAAGTCTGCATCTATTAACCAGGATGCACAAAGATACCTTGTAATGTAGCACTGGATCTTCCCAAAAGAAGGGCACTTAGTCCTTTCCCTGTGGGCCCTTGAGCCTCGGGGGGGACTCTCTGCACTTCTAATGAGTTTATGGTTACTGTGGCTGAGGTGTAAACATCCAGGCCGGCTGATCCCCTTGTCCTGGCTGGGAGCTGGTCACAAAGGCTTGTGCAGGAGGTTGAGGAACCATTTCTGTCCGGGCGCATTCCCCCATTGCGCTCGGTTTGGAGTTTCCCTGTTCCTGAAGAAGCTGATCATTAATATGATATCTGGATCTGCATACCTTAGTTTCATGTCCAGGTTTTCCACATCGTTTACAGGGTAAATTGACGTTACCCTGTCCCTGAGTGTTCTTTTGTGAGGTTGGTTTCTTGGGACACTTCGCTTTTACATGGCCTGGTTGTCCACAATTGAAACAATTCACTTTCATCCTTACTGCAGCTGCAAAAGAATTAGCTAACATATCCGTGTTATGTGATGCAGTCCCAGCCCTGGCACATGCATTAATCATTTATTCCAAGGATGGATTTTCTTTGGGCAATGCACTTATAATTTTTCCACAGTCCTCATTTGCATTATCTCGTGCTAATTGTAACAATGCATGACTCCTTGCATCTTCATTAGCAATTTGTTTTTCACGGACACGGGCATCTTGTAATCGTTCTATGAAGTGCATGTACAATTCACAAGGACTTTGTCTTATATTTGTATATCTCTGGGTTGGCACAGACGTGTTTGTAGCCTTATTTAGTGCTCTCATCCCTAATTCTTTTGCCTGGTTTAATATTGCAGAATTCAAGCATGCTTGGGTTTGAGGATTTTCCATGGGGCACACTCACATTAGTTGGGGGACCCCTGCCCCAAAGCACGAGTCTTGGTGTGATAGTCTCGAGTTTTTTAACTCTTGTTCCTCTGCATATGTTCTCCAGGCAGATTCAAACATCATGTACTGAACTAGAACACAGATTAATTTCACAATCTGTTTTATATCACAGGGTGTCAGTTCATTAGCAGTCCTGAATCTCAGTATATTTGTCACAGCAGAGGATTCTAACCTATGCTTAGCAGCTACCTGGCGTAATTCTGCAAGTATTTAACAATTAAAAGGTACATCTTTATCTGGGGCAGTTCCATTTCCTCTTATTACTGGGAATGCCATTATTGTTTCCCCCCACCCTGCCAGTCCTCTTGTGTTGGTGAAGACACAGGCACAGCAATTAGTTCAGCCCCCTCTAAACCACCCCATTCCAAAGCCTTTTGCTTTACCTTCATCCAGAGGAGAGCCAGGTCCCAGGAAGAGACGACCTCTGATCAGAACATCAGTGGGGCTGGAGCTGCTGTTTGGAGGGAGTAACCAGGGGGCAACTTCTGTTCTTTTCCTGGGTGCTCTGAGTATTCATGTGCACAGTGGTTCCCTGGGGCTGTCCCATTCTCGGCTTCTGATGTGAAGAAGCTGTCGGTGCAGCAGGATCGGGGCTGAAGCTCGGTTCTGGAGCGGTTCTTGGGGCTTTGGTGTCGGAATCCCTTGATCCCGACGCACTTCCGGGTTTGTCGTGTGTCACTCCTGGTGTGATGTCATCACGGCGCGCCCCTTCTCGGAGGTCGGCAGGGGTTTCCATGGCGACTCGGGGTGAAGACACGCCCTCAGGAGGCTGGGCTGGGGTCAGGACCCTGCCGGGCTCCTGGAGGCTGGCCCAGGATCTGGACCCTGCCTGCCTGAGGCTGGACCAAGGCTGGAGGTATCACCCACCAGGGCATGGTCGGAGTAGGAGGCGCAGCCCAGCAGGGCTGGGCTTGGGGCACAGGCACGCCCCATGAGGGATGTCTGTGTTTCCTTTCTCCCACCCGTGACCACGTGGTCGCCGCCATCTTGGGATTGTTCCCCGGGCCTCTCATTTATCACGAGGTCGCTGCCATCTTTAGGGCTTTTTTGGTTCTCTTTTCTCCCCCCCCCAACTTTTCCCTGCGATATCGTGGATCGCTCTGCCGGCCCCTTATTTCTGGCTGCAGAGGCTTCACTGGTCTGTGGAGTTGCTTCACACTGAGAAGGTATTTCCTTCTCTGTGCTGCTGCCCGTGGGGGATCAGCTGTATTTTCCATGCTTTCCATTATCCCCGTCTGGTTGCCACCCTCCTTGTTGGTGCGCACTGCGGATTTTATCTGTTTTATTAAGTTTTTAATGAATCCTCCAAGGTTTTACCACCTTGACTGCTTCTGGATTGTTTTTTAACACTCTGTTTATGATTTCTTCTCCAATTTTATTGCAGTAGTCCATATCTAGTGCAGTTTCCCCGGTTGGTTCTAACCCCTTTTCTTTTGTCCATAATATTAAATCAAAAAGCGATTCCTCTTCATATTCAATTTCCCATTCCTCCAAATACTGTGTCCATACCTGGATAGCCATGTGTGTGTCTGTGGAGGAGATTCCTGCCATGTTTCTCGTGCTCATAGCTTAAGTTTTCTCCTGTCTCTGGGACATTCCTGGCTCTAGGCCAGAACTCCCTGCCTGTCTTTTTGGGCATCTCCCATCTCTCAGACAGACCTGGCTCTCACCAGAATTTCCTGTCTCTCGGAC
This sequence comes from Sturnus vulgaris, assembly GCF_052056855.1. NCBI lineage: Eukaryota > Metazoa > Chordata > Aves > Passeriformes > Sturnidae > Sturnus > Sturnus vulgaris. The sequence continues at coordinate 42,529 of NW_028276071.1, read as the reverse complement.
AGCCTTGTCTCCCCACTCTCTGGAGGAATTGGCTTTGCCAGATCACGTCAGCAGTCACAGATGTAACATTGACTGGCACTGTGCCCGAGACAGAGACACAGCACTCTATGATCCATGTGACAAAAAGCCTCTTTATTGTTCTGACTTCACCTCAAATACCTTTCTTCATGTTCCCGGGTAAGCACCTGGGATTGGTTCAAAGTTCAGGCTGCTCAGCTCTCTGACCAATAGCTCTCTGCAGCTTGGGCTGGGACTCATTGGGTCACATCCTTGTCTATCTCCAGTTCTGTCCTATCTCTGTTCCCTGGAGGCCTGTCTATCTCCCATATTGGCCAAATTAACTGCCCTGTATAAGCCAGCTCACACTGTGACAAAACAGCATGAAAACACTGAGGTCAGAGAGGAGGAAGAATCAGGTCCCTGATGAGGGAAGGAGGAGAGTCGTGGACTGAAATTTCTCCTTTTTTTTTATGCTATGGAGAGGAGACTCTTGTTTCTCTATAACACATAAGGGTATTATGGGGTGGATATGGCTGTTCTAACTGTAGATATGAGCAGAGGCATTGGTGTTAGAGTAAGCAGATGTTGACATGGCTGTGATCCCCTGAGTTTGAATAGTGAGAAGAAGACCCCTACTGCTCCCCAGGGAAGAAGAAAGACCTCTGTTTTTCAGGGATGAAGAGAGCTTTTGTTTGAATAGTTACAATCCTTAAATTGTGACCCACAGTTGATATGGCTCTCAATAATATCTGTGGGAAAACTGTTAATTGAGGAAGGGACTTTCACATAGTGATCAGATTTCCATTCTCCCGGGCGGCTGATCACTGGGACATCAAAGCCACAACAAAAGTGTTTCTTGTGGAGAAATCTCCATAGATTAAAGAGGGAAGTCTCCTCTTGTAACATCAACTGGTGCCAGGTCTGAGACAGAGACACAGCACTCTATGATCCACGTGACAAAAACCCCTTTATTATTCTCCACCTTACATCTTAACCCATCTTAATGTTCCTGGGCAGGCACTTATGATTGGTTGAAAGTCCAGGCTGCTCAGCTCTCTGACCAATAGCTCTCTGCAGCTTGGGCTGGATCTCACTGGGGATAATCCCTGTCTAGTTCCAAATCTGTCCTATCATTGTTCCCTAAAGGCCTGTCTATCAGACCAGGCTGCTTCTCCCATTTATGGCCGAATCAATGGCCCAGCAACAAGCCAGCTTGTACTGTGACATCCTCTCCCCAGTGAATTGGGGAAAGACCATTTTAGAGATGGTAAACTGAGTTGTTTTCTGAATGTTTTCACTGTGAAAGAGAAGAAGTGTCTTGGGGGAAGAAGAGTGGTCTAAAGTTTTATTCTGAGTTGGTTTTTTTTCTTATAGTTTCTAGTAATAAAGTTTCTCTTTGTACCATTTAACGTTTGAGCCTGTTTTGCATTCTTCCTAATTCTATCTCACAGCAGGAAATGAGTAAATCATTCTTGTGGGTGCACTGGCAATTTGGCCAATGCTAAATCAGCAACACAAATTGCTTCATTGGCTGGGAAATCTTAAATTGGCAAACCCAAACCACGACATGAAGTTGATGTTTCTGCCCAGTTGAACCGAAACCACAACAGGTATTTTGTTGGGGATGCCCCTGCCCCTGCCCCAGTCCTCCTGCAGCTGCAGGGGACCTGCCCTGCCCTCACCACGGGCAGGAAAGGGTGTCTGTGGCTGAAAAACGACTGGGACTGAGTTAATGTTCTGTTTGTTGTTAATGTCATAGCTGTTGTTGGTTTTTTGTTTCTCTTGTTAGATATATTAGTAAAGAACCGTTATTCCTATCCCCATATCTTTGCCTGAGAGCCCCTTAATTCTAAAATTATAATGATTTGGAGGGAGGGGGTTTTACACTCTCCATTTCAAAAAGAGGCTCCTGTCTTTTAAATCAGGACAGATTTTGGTGCAGAGCAATGGGGCCTGAGGGCATTGAGAGGAGGCTGAAAAAGGAATAAAAGTTCTTGAGTTACCTAAGTTTGGTGTTTGGTGGCACCATGTTGTCCAGCTTACCCTGGTTGGGGCTCCATGTGGTCACAGCTACATCTCTCCCATTTGCAAGCCCTTATTTGAAAATGGGTCCTATCACTAAGGCTACTGTGGCTATTATCCAGTTCATTTTGTGGGTTGATAAGGTGAGGAATTCACGGATTTTTAACTTCCTCTGGATAGCTAGCACCTGGATTCAGAGCTGTTGCACTCTAACTGCGTGGTTTTGGGGTTACTTCAATAATGGTACTTACTATGTAGAAGTGACAGTGGGGGAAATTTTCTCCCAACCTATCACCCAGTTTTTGAAATCCACCCCACCAGTTTTCAAGGGGTTCAAATCTGCTCGAAATGCTAATGACATTATACAGTGGCTGGTATTGCTGATATCCCTGTTAAACCTGTTCTATGTAACATTCTCAGATAAGGGGAGATTGACTTGGATAACGACCCTGATACCTACCCCAGGAAACAAGGATGCTGCCCCAGAGTTTGACCCTGCTCCACAGCCCACCTCGGAAAGGAACCACCCAGAATGGGTGGGGGTGCTAGCAAAGGAGATACGTGAGATGGGCCAGATGCTGAAGGAGTACCTCTCCCCAGCTGGTGAGAAACCCTCCCCCTGCCTTAAAGAGGGAGACTCTGATGATGCAGCAGTGGGACCCACAGATGTTACATCTGTCCAGGTTCCAGCTGAACTGCAAGGGCACTCACAGCCAGCAGCAGTTGCCCCTGTGGAAACTAGGAAGTCTAAGATGAAAACAAGGCACCTAGATAATAAGGGTCAGGAAGGGGGCCCCTCACAACCAGCAGGGGAGCCAGAAGTTGAGATCATCACCGAGTCCCTGTCATACGAGAGTCTCCGTAACCTGCGAAAAGACATTGTACGACGGGGCCGTGAGCCTTTTACAACCTGGTTACTGCGGGTCTGGGACCTTATGGGTACAGGTGTGCAACTGGATGGTACTGAGGCAAGGAATTTGGGAGCCTTGACCCAGGACTCAGGTGTGGACCAGGTATTTGTAAGGGAGACAGGTCTCCTTTCCCTCTGGGAGCGACTTTTAATGAGTGTGAGAGAGAGATTTGTCCACAGGGAAAGAATGCAGGAGTACCACCAGAGAACACGTTGGAATACCCTTGAGGAAGGGATCCAAAAGCTGAGAGAAGTGGCAGTACTGGAGGTGCTCTTTGGGAGGGATGGACAGCATGACAATGACCCTGACAAGGTCAGGTGCACAGGGCAGATGTTGTGGAATCTGGCAAACCTGGGCCCATCTCAATATACCCCCTTTATTGCAATGATTGATGCTGATACCAACCAAGTGACAGTGGGCTCTGTCACCAACAGGCTCAGGAATTATCAGAGAATGATCAATTCCCAGTGCAGGCTCATGGCTGTGCTGTGGTTAAGGAACTCAAAGAGAAGTTAAAGAGAAGATGAGAGGAATGAGGGAGGAGATGAGGAAGATCAGTGCAGCACCAGTGAGAGTCACAGGCCTCAAAGTTCAAACCCAACGTCCCCCAGCTAAGGAGAGAGGGTTCACCCCAAGAGCTGAGCTCTGTTTCTTTTTACACAACCATGGGGAAAACATGAGAAGGTGAGATGAGAAACCCACTTCTGTCCTGGCAGCACGGGTGTGTCAGCTCAGGGAGGGGAACACCAACCAAGAGAGTTCCACTAAAGTGAAGGCAGCCTCAGCCTCCCATGACCAAGGTGCAGGGTATTATAGAAAGCAGGATGACCTATTGGATCCCCTTAAAAAAACCTCTAGCATGTATGCCCAAAAAAGAAATAATAACCAGGGCTGGAGGGGCCCTGCCTCCAGCCAGGGAGAGGCAGAGGAAAACCAGGTCTTTTGGATGGTGTGGATCCAATGGCCTGGATCAGCAGAGCCACAGAAATATGAGGCATTAATTGACACTGGTTCTCAGTGTACCCCAATGCCATGGGGACATGTGGGGCAGAACCTGTCTCCATTGCTGGGGTGACAGGGGGATCTCAGGAATTGACTCTGCTGGAGGCTGAGGGGAGCCTGACTGGGAAAGAGTGGCAGAAACATCCAATTGTTACTGGCCCAGAGGCACCATGTATCCTAGGCATAGACTTCCTCAGGAATGGCTATTACAAAGACCCAAAGGGACTCAGGTGGGCTTTTGGAATAGCTGCTGTGGCAGCAGAGGGCATTAAGCAGTTGAACACCCTGCCTGGGCTATCAGAAAACCCATCTGCAGTGGGATTCCTGAAGGTGAAAGAGCAACAAGAACCAATTGCCACCTCACCAGTGCACTGCCAGCAGTACTGGACAAATCAATACAGAAACGTCACAGTGCAGTGTAGAACCACGAACAGGGCAACCTACCGAGCAAACAGTGCAATACAACATCTCCCCTTTTTGTTAAATAAAGGGAAAAGAAAGGCGTTGGACTGATTCAGAATATGGATTTGCCCACCACTTAGGATTTACAGGCAGGTTAGACTGCTTTTGGTTTGTCAGCTCCATGTGACTGACTCCTGAGGTAGGAGAAATTAGACTGTTAATTGCTTTGAAAATTAAGCAAGTGTAGAATTCTGAATGCCAACACTATAAGGAAAAGAACAACAAAAAATGACAAATTTGTTTTAACTATTGAAGTCCACCACCCTGTGAGTCCCCAGCCCTTGAACAGTTCCATGAACCAATCCTCGGATTCTTGCTTCACTTATCCCATCAAGCTTTTCATGTCTCAGAGGGCTGCGTGGATGTTGGGAGCTTTTGAGGTCAGGTTGATGCAACAAAGTCCTTCAAATTGCTGGCATTGGTGTCCGTGCAGCAGCAGCAGCAGGAAGTCCATGGCTGCACCATTTTGCAGTGTGGCCTGCCTGGTGATTTCCTCATCCAGGAGGGAGCTGATGGCAGTGCATGTGCAGTTTGCCTGTTTGACCACCCAGCACTCTTGGTGGCCCAATTCACCCAGAGCTTTGGCTGCTGCAACCCCTGGAAGGAACAGAGGAGCAGAAATTCTTTTTGTCTTGGCCCAATGAAAAATTTCTGAATCACAGTTTGGGTCCAATTGGTCAGCACTTCTCTTTTGAATTTTGTTGGCCAAATTGTTTCTGTGTGTCCATTCACCAATGAAGGTTTGGTTGGGTGCTAACAGGGACAACTGCCCCATGGTTCATGGCCCTCCTAAAAGCTGAGAAGGGATTCCTGCCCACGCCCAATATCCCCAAATTAGGAACAGACCCTTAGGGAGGCTTTTGGGACATGAATGGTGTGGGGTGTGTGCTGCAACACGACTCAGAATATTACACCACCTTTTGGTGGTGAATTCCTCTCGATATTGCAGTGTGCTGTGAAAGGCTTTGGTGCTGGATAATGGGCTGAAGGGAAAATGAATGAGCTGTGGTGCTGGGGAGGAACCCAACAGCTCCAATTCTTGGGGTTCCTGAGATGCCTTGGGCACATTTGGCAGCCACTCCTCTCTGGACCTGGGTTAGGCACAGGTGTGCAAAGCTGGCTGGATTTTCTCCAGCCTGCAATGGGATCCCCACCAGGCAGGTGGACATGGGGTCTCTTGCTGCTGCAGTGCACAGGCAGCTCTTTTCTTGTGGCAGTGTCTGTGCCAGGGTCACCCAGATGTTTTGGCGTGGCTGAGGGATGATGCAGGCAGCTGTCAGACTGCTCAGCACTAACACCATGACAACTTGGAGAGGGCTCATGGCGAGGCTGGCTGGGAGGCAGGTTTCTTCTAAAAAGGAAAACAAACATTTCAAAGCACTGTAAAGGTCGTGGTTTCTGCTGTATTGTATCCAGATCTTAGGGAGGTTTTCTCTCTTTTTTCTGGCAGTGTCTTCTTTCCGAAGCAGCTGCTACTTGCTTCTCATCCCCTGCAGCTGGAGTTGGATTTTTGGGGACCAAAGGTTTTATCACTTTTGGGGCACCCAGCGTGGGCCTGAGGGGGTGGATACACACACATGGCCACGGCCCGAGGGAACGAGTCCAAAAGGGCCCCTGGTCTGCCAAGTTTCTGGGCTCCTCATTCAGACAGGTGGACGCTGGCACAACTTGAACTGATCACTGCTGTTAAAGGGACGTACCCCTGGAGGACTCGTATTCTCCAATGAGCAATTCAGGACATTGACAGTAAACGTGGCTTTGCAGAGCTTCTGTTGTGGTCACATCCAGACTGTTGAGCTGCTCTGCCCAGCCAGGACTTGTCTGAGTGTCTGATGGGCACGCTCAGCCACACCTTGGCCTGTGGGGACTGGGGGATGTTGGTTTTATGCTCCACTCCCCACTGCTGGACAAACTCTAGGAACTCCTTGGATTTATACACTGGGCCGTCTGGGTCTTGATTTCCCTAGGGATCCCCAGCACTGACAAGGCTGCACTTGGTGTTGTTTGCTGTGCACAGCCTTTCTCCTGCCTGGGCAGAGGCAGAAACCACACCCAAAGGTGTGTCAGTGCTTCCATGTACATATCTGAGGCCACCAAACCTGGGAATGTGTGTGATGTCAGTCTGCCACACTTCCCAGCTCCCAAGGCCTCGGGGGTTAACCCCCATGCCCAGCGATGGCGTGGCCTGGAGCTGGCAACTGGGACAGGTGGCCACAATGGCCCAGGCCTGACTCTGTGTTGGCTGGAACTGAGGGATCACACCTGGCACGTTGGGATGGTATTGCTGCAGGCTCAGCTTTGCCTCTTGGAGATGTGTGGGAGATGTGCCTCCTCAGCTGGGGCAGCAAGGGACTCTGCTTTACCATTCCCTTCTGTGATTTCTCCTGGCAAACTCGTGTGTGACCTCACAGGCACCACATAGAATGGATGCTCTCGATGTGAAACTACACAAATTAGCTTTGGGAGCAGCCTGAAGAGATGCTCATTCTCAATGTCTTTGAGAACTGCCTGCTCCACCCTGGACACTATCCCTGCCACGTAGGCTGAGTCTGTCACCAAATTAATTGGCTCTGAGAACTTCTCCAAGGCTCTCGTGACTGTGGCCAGTTCAGCGACCTGGGGTGACCCCTCCACAAACTCAACATCAGCTTCCCAGTGCTGGGTCTGGGGATTTCTCCAAGTCATCACCGACTTGTGGGATGCCCTGGACACGTCAGTGAACACTGTGAGAGCTTTGGGTGGCCTACAGCTCCTGTTCCCATGAGGAATGAGCTGGAATTCCTCATTAAACAGCTCGTGTGCCAGAGCATGGACTGATATTTGTCCACTGTAGTTGTCCAGAGATAACTGGAGGTTGGCATTGCTCTGGAGCAGGAGCTCAAACATCTCTTTGGTCAACTTCTCAAGAGACTTCTTTCCTCCTTAGAAAGTTTAACCAGGAGTGAATGCACACAAAGCCACAACCAGCCAGCTCATGCAGTCTTACCTGGGCTTCCCTGATCAGCTGAGCCATCAGCTCTTGTGGCTTGGTGATGGTCTTGGATCATTGATGGGAGAGGAAAACCCACTCTGTGATTAAGAGTGGATCTTTGTGTCCTTTGACCCATTGGAATATTAAACCATGCAAGTGTGGCAGCTTTGCCAGGACAATGAATTTGAAAGGCAGCTCGGGCTGACAGTGCTGAGCTTAGCCCTTGGCCAAAGCCTTCTGTGCCTTTTGGATTGTGGCTTCTGCCTCTGGGGTCAGTTCCCTGGGAGAGACCAGCTCTCTGTCCCCCTCCAATAAACTGGGGGGGCCTGATCCTCATTGGTGAGGCCTAAGCAGGGCCTGACCCAGTTCAGAGGCCCACACAGGGAATGGAGATGTGCAGGGTCTGGGGATCCCTAACGATTCCCAATTTCTGCAGAACAGCAGCGCACGCAGCGATCGCCAAGGCCAGGCACTCCCCAGGTGACATCCCCTGGCCCTTGTCTTCCTGCAGCTGGAATCCAGTCAGAGCGGAACTGGCAGGGAAAGCGCCCCCAGTTCCTTCCCGGGGCTCTCAGCATCGCTCCCAGTGCTCCCAGTATCGCTCCCAGTGCTCCCAGTATCGCTCCCAGGGCTCTCAGCATCGCTCCCAGTGCTCCCAGTATCACTCCCAGTGCTCCCAGTATCGCTCCCAGTGCTCCCAGTATCGCTCCCAGTGCTCCGCAGGGCCGAACGCGGCTGCTTTTGGGTGTCGGTACCTGCCCGGGCCGGGCTGGGAGAGGAGGAGGAGCGGGAGGAAGAGGAAGAGAAGCGGCGGGAGGAAGAGGAGGGAAAGGAAGAGCGGCAGGAACAGGAGGAGCGTTTTTGGAACCAAGCACTTCTCCCGCGCTCTCGAGCCGCTGCTCCCCGGGGTCCGACAGCATCGGCCCCGCCCGGGACCCGCAGGTGAGCGGAGAGGGGGAGCGCGCCCCAAATTCATCATAGGGGCGATGTCCGGGAGGGTTTTTTGGCGGGACAGGGAATGTTTGGATCTTGCAGGACGCCAAAGCCGAGCCGGAAATTCCCCTGGGGGGATCTTGGGAGGGGTCCCACGTTACGGGGAGGGGCCGATATCGGGTCTGGGGATCCCCGGGAGAACCGAGAGGGAACGGGGGAGCCCCGGAGCGGGGAGAGCGCAGAGGGGCGATCCCGGAGCCGGGGACCCCCGGCAGCCTGGAGGGGTGCGGGAGGTCGGTGCTGAGCGGGCTCCGGGCCCCCCGAGGCTGAAAGGGGCGCTGACTTCTGCAGCTGCCCTTGGGCAGCGGGACCATCGAACACAACGCGCTCGGCCCTTGTTTCCCCCCCCCAAATCAGGATTTCCCATTCCCAAACTTTGGCCGCATAGAGGAGGAGGTGGAGGCCATGAGGACGAGGAGGATGGCCCGGGAGCCCCAGGCAGGTGAGGAGGAAGCCCCTGGCCCTTTCCCCCTGTGTCCTGCTCCATGTCCCAGCCCAGCACGGCCCCCGGCTGCAGGACAACCCCCCGACCTGGGGGGATCTCCTTCCCCTTCCCTGTGGCACGGAGGCAAATCCCATCCTCTGCTTGTCCTTCCTGCCCCAGACAAGGAGCTGAGGCCGGAGAGCAGCGAGGACAAATCCCCGCGGCAGAACCTCGTGGGAGAGGCCGTTTGCAGCGGCTCCACGGCACAGGAATGCAACGGGGAGGAAAAGCCGCGGAGATCCCGCAGCAGGAGGGGCTGCAAACGCAGATCCCGGGGATCCCAGCAGGAAAGACCCAGCCTGGGCCGGGGAGGCGAGCACAGCTCGGAGCTGGGGGTCCATGAGCAGCTTCAGGATGGGGAGAAGCCCCACAAGTGCTCGGAATGTGGGAAGAGCTTCAGGCGCAGATCCCACCTGACTGAGCACAGGAGAATCCACACGGGGGAGAGACCCTACGAGTGTGGGGAGTGTGGGAAGAGATTCACGACAAACTCCAGCCTGATTGTCCACCACAGGATCCACACCGGGGAGACGCCCTACGAGTGTGGGGAGTGTGAGAAAAGCTTCAGGAGTAAATCAGAGCTGATCCTACACGGGAGAAGCCACACGGGGGAACGGCCCTACGAGTGTGGGGAGTGTGGGAAGAGCTTCGCCCATGGCTCAAACCTGATTGCCCACCAGAGGATGCACAGTGGGGAGAGACCCTATGAGTGTGGGGAGTGTGGGAAGGGCTTCAGCCAGAGCACAACACTGATTATCCACCAGAGGATGCACAGCGGGGAGAGGCCCTACGAGTGTGATAAATGCCAAAAGAGGTTTCAGAGCAGCTCCCATCTCTTCAAGCACTATCGCAGCCACACAGAGGAGAGGCCCTTCTGCTGCCCCGAGTGTGGCAAGAGCTTCAAGCTGAACTGCACCCTCCTCACCCACCAGCGCACCCACAGCAGGGAGAGGCCCTACGAGTGTGATAAATGTAAGAAGACATTTAAGAGCAGTTCCAGTCTCCTCCTGCACTATCGCGTTCACACGGATGAGAGGCCCTTCCGCTGCCCCGAGTGCGGGAAGGGCTTCAAGCAGAGTTGCAGCCTCACCAAGCACCAGCGCATCCACAGCGGGGAGAGGCCCTACGAGTGTGATAAATGCACAAAGGGCTTCCAGAGCAGCTCTGATCTCCTCCGGCACTATCGCATCCACACAAACGAGAGGCCTTATGAGTGTCCTGTGTGCGGGAAGGGCTTCAACGACAGCTCCACCCTCATCACTCACCGGCGCATCCACACCGGGGAGAGGCGCCACGAGTGTCCCGAGTGTGGCAAGAGCTTCTCACAGAAGGCTCACTTAAGCAGACACCAGCAGAGTCTCCATTAAGGGAGCCCTGGGAGCGCTGTGTGTGCAGGAGCTTCGTGCTCTGCTCCAGCTCCATCCCCCATGGCAGGATCCACGCTGGATGATCCCCAGTGACCCCCGCTGGGCAGAGCCCCAATGATCCCTGGTGCTGCTGATCCGTGTTGGGAACACACCTGGCTGGGGGCTCCACCTCCTCCTGGCTCTCCGTGGCCTGGATTTTCATTGTATTCCTCTTTGTCCTTCCCAAAACCCCAGATCGGGCAAAATAAAGACGTTGAACAAAGACGTGGTTGGGACATGGGGGGATCTTCTAGGGGATGTGGGGGACGCTGGGTTCGAGGGACTTGGGGGTTCCTGAGGTACTTGGGGCTTTGTGCCCGCCAGGCCCAGCGGCTCTGGCTGCGCTGGGAGACCCTGGTGGAGGTTCTGGGACAACTGATCAAGGACCCCTGGCCCTGACACTGTCCCCATGTCCTCCCATCTCAGCTCCCCCTGTCCCCTGTGCAGGATCTCCCTCTCCCCGCTGTCACTGCCCTTGGCTCCAGCCCATTCCCGTGTCACATCAATCCTGCTCCCATCCCAGTCTGGATCCCATTCTCCTTCTCTCTCCCTGTCCCGTATTCTCTCCCCTGCTGTGTTCCCATATTCCCAGTCCCATATTACCTGTCTTATTCCCATTCTTTTATCCTGGTCCAACTCCCATTCCGGTATTTTCATTTCTGTATTCCCTATTCCGTTCTCATATTCGTATTCCCAATTCTGTTTCATATTCCCTTTTCTGATCCCAGTCCCATCGTCTTAATCCCCATCCCATATTCTCTGGCTGCTTGCTGCTCGCTCATTCCCTGGCCTGATCCCATATTCCCACTCCCGGCCCCATTCCCAGTCTTGGTCTCCATCCTGTGGTCCTGGTCGCTGTCCTTTATTCCCGGTTGCCTTCATAGTCTCAGTCTTTTAGTCCATGTCCCTGTCCTCATTCCAGGTGCCAATTTCCCACTTCGTGTCTTGTATTCCGGGTCCCATTCACGGTACGGGGCCCAGGCCTGAAATTCCTCTCCCTTTCCCAAATTCCGGTCCCGAATTTCGGTTCCAGGTCCCCCATTCCCGGTCCCTGTCCCCACTCCCGGTCCCTGTCCCCATTCCCCATTCCTGGTCCCTGTCCCCATTCCCGGTCCCCACTCCCGGTCCCTGTCCCCATTCCCGGTCCCTGTCCCCATTCCCGGTCCCTGTCCCCATTCCCTGTCCCCATTCCCGGTCCCTGTCCCCATTCCCTGTCCCCATTCCCCGTCCCCATTCCCCGTCCCCATTCCCTGTCCCCATTCCCGGTCCCCATTCCCGGTCCCTGTCCCCCATTCCCGATCCCTGTCCCCATTCCCCGTCCCCATTCCCGGTCCCTGTCCCCATTCCCGGTCCCGCCGCCGCCATCGCTCCGTTCCCCCACCCCGACCCTCACGTGATCGCGTAAACCCCGCGCTGCTCCCGCCCACCAATCACAGCGCGCGATCGCTCCTCGATTTGCATAACCACGCCCCTGGCTCTGGCCCCGCCCACCGCCTCCGGGCTCTCTTTGCTCCCAGTTCGCTCCCAGTTCGCTCCCAGTTCGCTCCCAGTTCGCTCCCAGTGCTCCCAGTAAGGGCGGTGCTGGCAGGGAAAGCGCTCCCAGTTCCTGCCCGGCTCGGCTGCTTTGGCTGTCGGCCCTGCCCGCCCGGGCTGTTTGAGGAGATGCTGCAGGAGCCCCCAGCCCCAGGGGATCCCCCCGAGTTCAATCCCACCTGAACGCGCCCCCAGGATCTTGATTGATCGGTGTCGATCGGGATTTCCCGAATTTTCTTTTGTTCCCCCAAAGGTCAAGGGTTCCCCAAACTCCGGGGGTTCCCCAAACTCCGGGGTTCCCCCAAACTCCGGGGGTTCCCCAAACTCCGGGGGTTCCCCCAAAGTCGCTCCCGCTCCCCCATCACCAAAGCTTGGCACGATCGGGACGTTTTAAGGAGCGAAGGCGTCAGCGCTCATTGGTTCCGGACGACATTAATTGATTATTAATTGATTAATTAACAGCCCCATTTGCTGGCTCTGTCCCCCCCTTCCCGTGTGAATTATCCCGGGCTCCGCGCTGCGCTCTGGCCGCAGCTCCCGCTGCCCCAATTCCCTTTTCCCGCTGGAATCGCTCAGGGAAAGCGCTCGGGGCTGCGGATCGTCACCTGTCACCTGAGAGTGACAATGACAGCGACAGGGAGAGTGACAATGACAGGGACAGCGACAGCGACAGCGAGAGTGACAATGACAGCGACAGGGACGGGGACAGCGACAGGGACAGGGAGAGTGACAGGGACAGCGACAATGACAATAACAGTGACAATGACAGGGACAGACCCAACCCAGCGACCCCCCAGTGTCCCCAGTGCTCCCAGTATCCCATGTGCCACTCCCAGTATCCCCAGTACGACCAGTTCCCCCCAGTGCTCCCAGTATCCCTTCCCAGTCCCTCCCAGTATTCCCAATGCTCCCAGTATCCCTTTCCAGTCTCTCCCAGTTCCCCCCAGTTCCCATCCAGTGCTCCCAGTATCCCTTTCCAGTATTCCCAGTGCTCCCAGTATCCCTTTCCAATTCCCTCCAGTCCCCCCCAGTTCTCCCAGTATCGCTTTCCAGTTACCCCCAGTTCCCCTCCAGTGCTCCCAGTATCCCTTCCCAGTATTCCCAATGCTCCCAGTATCCCTTTCCAGTTCTCCCAGTATCCCTTCCCAGTGACCCCAGTGCTCCCAGTATCCATCCCAGCCCTTCCCAGTTCCCCTCCAGTGCTCCCAGTATCCCTTTTCAGTATTCCCAATGCTCCCAGTATCCCTTTCCAGTTCTCCCAGTTCCCCCCAGTCCCTTCCAGTTTCCCTTCCCAGTGCTCCCAGTATTCCCAGTACTCCCAGTTTCCCTTCCCAGTCCCTCCCAGTATTCCCAGTACTCCCAGTATCCCTTCCCAGTCTCTCCCAGTGCTCCCAGTACCTGGCCCCCCCCGGGCTGGGGGGCAGCGCTGGGGCCGGGGGGGCCCGGGGGGCTGCGGGGGGGGGGGGGGGGGGGAGGGGCAGAGATCAGGGGGGGACCCACCCCAAATTGGGGGGTGAGGGGCTGAGGGGATTTGGGGGGGTCTGAGGGGGTCCTGGGGGGTTAAAGGGGAATTTTTGGGGGGTCCCAGCCCGGGGGGGAGGGGAGAAAGCCCAGGGATGGCGGAAATGGGGGAGGGGGATTATTTTTGGGGGGGGGGGGGGATTTTGGGGAGGGGGATTATTTTGGGAGGGGGGATTTTGGGGAGGGGGATTATTTTGGGGAGGGGGGTATTTTTGGGGGTGGGGATTTTGGGGAGGGGGATTAGGGATTCTTTTGGGGGGGTATTTTGGGACGGGGATTATTTTGGGGGGGATTAATTTGGGGGGATTGAATTATTTTGGGGAGGGGGGATTTTTTGGGGACTTGGGGATTATTTGGGGAGGGGGATTTTTTGGAGAGGATTATTTTGGGGGGGGACAGGGATGATTTTTTTTTTTTTTTTTGGGGTGGGGGTCTCTCACCTGTCCGGCCGTGCACGAGCCAGAGCCCCCCCGCCAGCGCCGCCCCCACCACGAAGGCGCCGAAGGAAACGGCGGCCACGACCCCGGGGGGCACGGGGGGGGCTGGGGGGGGGGGGGGCAGCGTCAGCCCCCCAAAATCCTGACCCCCCCCCCCCGTATTTGGGGGCCAGGACCCCCCAAATTCCCCCCTAAAGATCCCCCAGGAGGCCGAGACCCCCCCCCCCCAAATTCCCCCCAAATTGGGAATCAGAGCCCCCAGACTCCCCCAGCCCCCCCCAGGACCCCAGCCCCAAAATCCCCTTCCCCAAAAAGGGACTGAGCAGTTCGGGATCCCCCCCCCAGCCCCCCAAAAGGGTCCGAGATCCCCCCAAAATTCCCCCCCACCCCCCCAAAAAGAGACCCAGGAGTTCGGGACCCCCCCCCCCCCCCCCAGAAAGAGTCGGGGGTCTCCCCCCAGCCCCTCCAACCCTCCCCGGAAGGACCCGGGGCTCCGGGGACCCCCAGATTCCCCAATCCCGGGGATCTCGATGCCCCCTCCCCCCCCCCTTCCCCTCACTCACCCGCGGGGGGGGCCCGGGGCCGCTCCCGGGGGGGGGGCGGGGGGCGCAGGAGCGGGGGGGGCGGGAACGGCAGCGGGGGGAGCCCCGGGGGGGCACCTGGGGGGGGAGAGGCGGTCATTGAGGGGGGGGCACCGGAATGTGGGGGGGGGGGGGGTCCCGGTTGGGAGGGGTCCCGGGCCTGGGGGAGGAGTTTCGAGTCCGGGGGTCCCGGGAGAGCTGGGGGGGGGGTCGCGATCCGGGGGTCTCTGGGGGGTGGTCGCAGTGGGGGGTCCCGGGATTGAAGTGAAGTTTGGGGTCCCGAGGGGAGGGGTCCTGGGGGTGTCCCTGTCCCGGGTGTGTCCCGGGTGTGTCCCGGGTGTGTCCCAGTCCCAGGTGTGTCCCAGTCCCAGGTGTGTCCCCATCCAGGTGTGTCCCATACCGGGTGTGTCCCAGGTGTGTCCCAGGTGTGTCCCTGTCCCGGGTGTGTCCCAGGTGTGTCCCAGTCCCAGGTGTGTCCCAGTCCCAGGTGTGTCCCCATCCAGGTGTGTCCCATACCGGGTGTGTCCCAGGTGTGTCCCAGGTGTGTCCCTGTCCCGGGTGTGTCCCAGGTGTGTCCCAGTCCCAGGTGTGTCCCCATCCAGGTGTGCCCCAGCCCGGGTGTGTCCCAGGTGTGTCCCTGTCCCAGGTGTGTCCCCATCCAGGTGTGTCCCTGTCCCAGGTGTGTCCCAGGTGTGTCCCAGTCCCAGGTGTGTCCCTGTCCCAGGTGTGTCCCAGGTGTGTCCCTGTCCCGGGTGTGTCCCAGGTGTGTCCCAGGTGTGTCCCAGGTGTGTCCCAGGTGTGTCCCTGTCCCAGGTGTGTCCCAGGTGTGTCCCAGTCCCGGGTGTGTCCCGGTCCCGGGGGTCCCGTACCGGGCTCGGGGGTGGCGCCTGTCCCCAGTGTCACCACGATCGGGCGGGTCACGGTGCGCAGCGCGCGCCCGGGGGCGGGGCCGAGGCGGGGGCGGGGCCGAGGGGCGGGGCCTGAGCCGGAGGCTCCGCCCCCTGTGCGGGGACACGGCTCGGCTCGGCACTGGGGGAGGGGCGGGGTTAACGGGGGGGGGTGGCACCCCCGTGTCCCCCTGTCCCCGGTGTCACCCCCGTGTCCCCCTGTCCCGGTGTCCCCAACGTGTCCCAATCGTGTCTCCCCTTCCCTGTAACCCATCCCCGTTATCCCATCCCCGTTATCCCATTCCCGTTATCCCATCCCCGTTATCCCATTCCCGTTATCCCATCCCCGTTATCCCATCCCCGTTATCCCATCCCCCTTATCCCCGTTATTATCCCGTTGTTATTCCCGTTATTATCCCCGTACCGGGGGCAGCCCCGCCGGTGCCCCGTTATCCCCGTTATCCCGTTATCCCGTTATCCCCGTTATCCCGTTATCCCGTTATCCCGTTATCCCCGTTATCCCCGTTATCCCCGTTATCCCCGTTATCCCCGTTATCCCCGTTATCCCGTTATCCCCGTTATCCCCGTTATCCCCGTTATTCCCGTTATCCCCGTTATCCCGTTGTTATCCCGTTGTTATCCCCGTTATCCCCGTTATCCCCGTTATTCCGTTGTTATCCCGTTGTTATTCCCGTTATCCCCGTTATCCCGTTACTCTCCCGTTGTCCCCGTACCGGGGGCAGCCCCGCCGGTGCCCCGTTATTCCCGTTATTCCCGTTATTCCCGTTACTCTCCCGTTATCCCCGTTATCCCCGTTATCCCGTTATTCCCGTTATCCCCGTTATCCCCGTTATTCCCGTTATCCCCGTTATTCCCGTTATCCCCGTTATCCCGTTGTTATTCCCGTTATCCCGTTGTTATCCCGTTGTTATCCCGTTGTTATCCCCGTTATCCCGTTGTTATCCCGTTACTCTCCCGTTGTCCCCGTACCGGGGGCAGCCCCGCCGGTGTCCCGGGCCCGGCCCGCTGGCGGCAGAGCCGCAGGCGGCAGTGCAGGAACTGCAGCGGCTCCGGGAACCGCGGCGGGAGCACGAACGAGCCCCGGAGCCGCCGCCGCGCCCGCCCCGCGCCCCCCCCGCAGCCGCCCCGCAGCACCACGAGCGGCCGCGGCACCGGGGAGCGGCCCCGGGGGGGACACCGGCGACGACAGCGGCGACACGAAACAGCGGCGGAGAGAAAAACCCAGCCCGGGGGGAGCGCGGGACAGCGACACCTGAGGGGACAACGGGACACAGGGACAGTGACACCTGAGGGGACACCTGGGGGGACAGGGGGACACAGGGACAGTGACACCTGAGGGGACAGGGGGACACAGGGACAGTGACACCTGAGGGGACACCTGGGGGGACACCTGAGGGGACACAGGGACAGTGACACCTGAGGGGACACCTGAGGGGACAGCGGGACACAGGGACAGTGACACCTGAGGGGACACCTGGGGGGACACCTGGGGGGACAGGGGGACACAGGGACAGTGACACCTGAGGGGACACCTGAGGGGACACAGGGACAGTGACACCTGAGGGGACAGGGGGACACGGACAGTGACACCTGAGGGGACACAGGGACAGTGACACCTGAGGGGACAGGGCGTGACACCTGGGGGGACACCTGGAGGGACAGGAGGGGACAGAGGGGCAGTGACACCTGCGGGGACAGGGGGACACGGACAGTGACACCTGAGGGGACACCTGGGGGGACAGGGGGTGACACCTGGGGGAACACCTGCGGGGACAGGGGGACAGAGGGACAGTGACACCTGGGGTGACACCTGGGGGGGCATCGTAGGGGGACACGAAACAGCGGCGGAGAGAAAAACGGGGACAGAGACACCTGCGAGGACAGAAGGACAGAGGGTGACACCTGGGGGGACACCTGGGGGGACACCTGGGGGGACAGGGGGGTCACGGGGGGACACACGGGGTGAGTGGGATCGGGACCCCCCCCGTGCCTCCCTTCACCTGCACGAACAACCCCCCCCAGTGTCCCCACTGTGTCCCCCAGTGTCCCCAGTCCCCCCAGTCCCTCCCAGTCCTCCCAGTCCCTCCCAGTCCCCCCCAGTCCCCCCAGTCCTCCCAGTCCCTCCCAGTCCCCCCAGTCCCCCCCAGTCCTCCCAGTCCCCCCCAGTCCCCCCCAGTCCTCCCAGTCCCCCCAGTGACCTGCAGGAACACGCGGCCCCCCGCGGGCACGGCTCTCGGTCCCGGTTCCCGGCGGAATTCGGGGGAGGGGGCGATGTCCAAGCGGAGCCGGGGGGGGCAGCGGGGCTGCGGCAGCGGCGACACCGCGGGGACACCGGGACACACCGGGGACACACCGGGGACACACCGGGGACACACCGGGGACACAGCAGTGACACACCGGGGACACACCGGGGACACACCGGGGACACACCGGGGACACAGCAGTGACACACCAGTAACCCCCACAGTGACACCAGTGACAACCCAGTAACCGCCCAGTGCCACCAGTGTCCGACCAGTGCCACTCCAGTAACATCGCACTGACCTCCCAGTGCCACCAGTGACCTCTCAGTGACCTCCCAGTGACCTCCCAGTGACATCTCAGTGCTCCCAGTGACCCCTTCCAGTGCTCCCAGTGTCCCCTTCCAGTGCTCCCAGTGCCCCCTTCCAGTGCCCTCCCAGTACATCCCAGTACCTTCCAGTACATCCCAGTGTCCCCCCCCATGCTCCCAGTTCCCCCCAGTGCTCCCAGTGTCCCCTCCCAGTGCTCCCAGTCCATCCCAGTGCTCCCAGTGTCCCCTCCCAGTGCTCCCAGTCCATCCCAGTGCTCCCAGTTCCCCGCTCACCTCGGGCCGGTCTCCTCTGCAGCGCGGCCTCGGGGGTCCCGGGGGGGCTCCGGGGGGTCCCGGGGTGGGGGCGGGGTCACCCCACGGCCAGCCCGGGGGTGGCCCTGGGGACAGCGACACCTCTGGGTGTCCCCAAATGCCCCAAATGTCCCCAAATGTCCCCAGTGACCCCTCCCGTCCCCCCCCTGTCCCCCCTGTCCCCCCCCGTCCCCTCTGTCCCCCCCTGTCCCCCCCCCGTCCCTCCTCTGTCCCCTCTGTCCCCTCTGTCCCCTCTGTCCCCCCCCTGTCCCCTCTGTCCCCCCCCTGTCCCTCCTGTCCCCCTCTGTCCCCTCTGTCCCCCCTGTCCCCCTGTCCCCCTGTCCCCTCTGTCCCCCCTGTCCCCTCCTGTCCCTCCTGTCCCCTCTGTCCCCCCCACCTGCGGGTCCCCCCCGGGGCAGGAGGAGGATGACGATGAGGAAGGCTCGGAGGGGGGGGCTGGGTGGCGCTGCCATCGTTGTCCCCCGCTGTCTCCAGAGTGTCCCCAAGGTGTCCCCGCCCACGCTGGGGTTGGGGGGGGTGGGGGGGCGGGATGTGCCCGTGTCCCCCCCCCGAGGTCACCGTCGCCCCGGTGACACCCTTGGGCCGCGGTGACGTCACGGGAGGCGGCGCCCGAGGGCCCCCGCGTGTCCCTGAGGTGTCCCCGTGTCCCCCCCGGTGTCCCCAACACCCCCAGTGCTACCTGTCACTGTCCCCGTGTCCCCAACACCCCCCAGTGCCACCTGTCACTGTCCTCGTGTCCCCCCCCCGGTGTCCCAACCCTCCCAGTGCCACCTGGATCTGTCACCTGTCCCCGGTGTCCCCAAACCCCCCCTATTGTCACCTGGGTCCTCCAGCTGTCCCTCGGTGTCCCCCGTGTCCCCATCCCAACCCCCCCCCGGCCTCTGCCACCCTCCTGTGTCCCCCCCCTGTGTCACCGATGTCCCCTGTGCCATCCCCTCCTGTGTCCCCAAATGTCCCCAATGTCCCCAGTGTCCCATCCCAATGTCCCCAATGTCCCCAATGTCCCATCCCAGTGTCCCCAATGTCCCCAGAGTCTGACACCGACGCGGCCCCTTGGGTTCCACATGCGCATTTATAATAATAATTAATAATAATAATTAATAATAATTAATGAGGGTGACAGGGGGGGCGGCGCCGCCCGCGCCCCAATGCACTAAAACTGCACCAGCTGGCCTTGGGGACAGCGGGGACACGGCGGGGACACGGCGGGACACGGCCCCGCCCTGATTGTCACCGGGCCACCACCGGGCCACCCTGGCACCCGGGGCCACCCTGGGCCGTGTCCCCGGTGTCACATCCGTGATGTCACATCCCCGGTGTCACATCTGTGATGTCACATCCCGGTGTCCACATCCCCGGTGTCACGTCCCCGGGACCGGGCCCTGTGATGTCACACCCATGACGTGTCTGTGTCCCCAGGCCACCGCTCTGTCGCCATTGTCACAGCCTGGGGACATCTGTGTCCTGTGCCATGCTGGTGCCATCCTGGTGTCACAGCCCGGGGACGTCTGTGTGCCACGTCCTGGTGCCATCTTTGTGTCACATCCCGGTGCCATCTCCGTCCTGTGTCCCCGTGTCACTTCCCGGTGCCATCTCTGTGCCGTGTCCCTGTGTCACTTCCATCCTGTCCTATCCTGGTGCCATCCTTGTGTCGTGTGTCACTTCCCGGTGCCATCTCTGTCCTGTGTCACATCCCAGTGCCATCTTCGGGTCACATCCCGGTGCCATCTCTGTCCTGTGTCCCCGTGTCACATGCCGGTGCCATCTCGGTGTCACATCCCGGTGCCATCCTCGTGTCACATCCCGGTGCCATCTCGGTGCCATCCTTCCGTGTCCCCTCGCTGTCACATCCCCGTGCTGGCTCTCCACGTTGTCCCCTGTCCCCTGTGCCACGTTCCTGTGCCGTCTCCGTGTCCCCGAGTGCCATCTCCGTGTCACGTCCCCACGTCCTGGTGCCACCTCCGTGTCCCCTCAATGTCCTCTCGGGGCGAGTGCCACATCCCCGGGCCCCGGTGTCACACCCGTGTCACATCCCCCAGCCATGTCTGTGTCCCTGGGCCACGTCCCGGCGTGTCACATCCGAGTGTCGCCTCCCGGTGTCACATCCGAGAGCGTCACACCCCCGGTGCCACCTCCCCGTCCTGTCCCCAGCCCTGTCCCCGCACAGGACCCTGGGGGAAACTGAGGCACAGCCAGGGGGACACGGAGGGGACAGGGCTGTCCCCCCGGCCTCGGGAGGGTGGGGACAGTGGGAGGGGACACGCTGGGACACGCTGGGGACACACTGGGGACACTCCAGGCCGGGCTGGGGCTGTGGTGTCACTGTCACACTGGGTGGCACAGGGGAGTGGCACAGGTGTCCCTGTCCCAGGGCAGTGTCCCCTGGCCCAGAGGTGTCCCAGGGCTGTCCCCGGTGTCACAGGAGTGTCCTGGCTGTCCCTGGTGTCCCCTGCCGGGTGTCCCCGGTGTCCCAGGGCTGTCCCCCGGTGTCCCAGGGCTGTCCCCCGGGCTGTCCCCGCTGTCCCAGGGGGTGTCCCAGGGCTGTCCCCGCTGTCCCCGGGGTGTCCCCGGTGTCCCAGGGCTGTCCCGGTGTCTCTGTCCCCGGTGTCCCCGGGCTGTCCCCGGTGTCCCGGCTGTCCCAGGGCTGTCCCCGCTGTCCCCTGCCGGGCGTGGCGGCGCCGGGCTGGCGCTACCTGGTGAAGAAGGGCAGGTGGTGGCCCCAGGCCACCCCCCGGGCGCGGGGACTCTGTCCGGGCCATCACGTCCTTGAACCAGGTGGCCACGTCCACCTCGAGCGTCTCGTAGCGCTTGATGAAGGTGTGCTCCTGTGGGACAGGGGGACATCGGGGGACATCGGGGGGACATCGGGGACATGGGGACAGCGGGGATGGCAGGGACAGGGGGACATAGCAGGGACATGAAGGACATGGGGACAGCGGGGACATGGGGACATGAAGGACAGCAGGGACGTGACGGGGACATGGGGACAGCAGAGACATCGGAGGACAGGGGTGACACAGGCTTGGGGACACAGGGATGGGGCACTGAGGAACAGAGGTGACAATGACAGGTGATAGGTGTAACAATGACAGGTGACACTGACAGTGACAGATGTGACAGGTGTGACAATGACAGGTGACAGTGACGGGTGACACTGATAGTGACAACGATGACAATGACAGGTGACAGGTGTGACAATGACAGGTGACAGGTAACACTGACAGGTGACAGTGACAGGTGACAGTGACAGTGCCAAGTGTGATAATGCCAGATGACAGTGCCAGGTGTGACAATGCCAGGTGCCAGGTGCCAGGTGTGCCAGTGCCAGGTGTGCCAGGTGTGCCAGTGCCAGGTGTGACAATGACAGGTGACAATGCCAGGTGTGACAATGACAAGTGACAGGGCCAGGTGTGACAGGGCCAGGTGTGACAGGGCCAGGTGTGACAGGGCCAGGTGCACTCACCAGTAACTTGTTGTACTTTGGTCTCTTCCTGTGGTCCTTGGTGAGGCTGGGGGAGGGACAGGGGGTGAGCGCCT
This sequence comes from Sturnus vulgaris, assembly GCF_052056855.1. Classification (NCBI taxonomy): domain Eukaryota; kingdom Metazoa; phylum Chordata; class Aves; order Passeriformes; family Sturnidae; genus Sturnus; species Sturnus vulgaris. The sequence continues at coordinate 20,877 of NW_028276071.1, read as the reverse complement.
GCGGGCCCTGGCCCAGTGTCCCCAATGTCCCCAATGTGTCCCCAATGTCCCCAATGTCCCCAATGTCCTCATTGTCCCCATTGTCCCCAATGTCCCCAGTGTGTCCCCTGTGTCCCCAGTGTCCCCATTGTCCCTGTGTGTCCCCATTGTCCCCAGTGTCCCCAATGTCCCCATTGTCCCCAATGTCCCCAATGTCCCCAGTGATGTCCCCCACTGTCCCCATTGTCCCCGCTGTCCCCATTGTCCCTGTGTGTCCCCATTGTCCCCATTGTCCCCTCACTGTCCCCACTGTCCCCATTGTCCCCAACGTCCCCACTGTCCCCAGTGTCCCCATTGTCCCCATTGTCCCCATTGTCCCCAGTGTCCCCATTGTCCCCACTGTCCCCAGTGTCCCCACTGTCCCTCACCAGTCGCGGACGAAGGCCTGGAAGTCCCCGGAGAATCCCATGGCCGGGGGCAGCAGGGGCGGATCCTCCTGCAGCACCTTGGTCAGCACCTCGAAATCTGTCTTACAGTTCTGGTACGGGAACTGCCCCGTGGCCAGCTCCACCTGCACAGGGGACACAGGGGACACAGGGACAGGTGACACAGGGGACACAGGGGACACAGGGGACACAGGGGACACAGGTGACACAGGGGACACAGGGGACACAGGGACAGTTCTGGTACGGGAACTGCCCCGTGGCCAGCTCCACCTGCACAGGGGACACAGGGACAGGTGTGACAGGTGTTACACAGGTGTGACAATGACAGGGACAGCGGTTCTGGTACAGGAACCACCCCATGGCAGCCCCACCTGAGACAGGTGTGACAGAGACAGGTGTGACATACAGGTGTGACAGTGACAGGTGCCAGGTGGGGCACAGTGGGGACACGTGGCCCTGTGGGGCTGAGGTGGCACTGTGGGGACACACTGGGGACACACTGATTGGCTGGGGACAGCTGGGACAGCTCAGGACACCTGGGGACACCTGGGGACAGTTGGGGACAGTTTGGGGACAGGTGAGGCCAGTTTGGGGCTGGTTGGGCACAGCTGGGGAAGGTTGGGGACACTGGGGAGGGTCAGGGACACTGTGGGAACATTCGGGGGACACTGGGGACAGTTGGGGGACACTGGGAAGGGTGGGGGACAGTTGGGGGACACTGTGGGGACAGTTTGGGGACACTGTGGGGACACTGACCAGGGAGATGCCGAGGCTCCAGACGTCGGCCCGGATGTCGTAGTCGGGCTTGGTGGGGTCGGGGGGGTCGATGCGCTCGGGCTGGGGGGGAAGGGAGGGACTGGGGTGAGGGGACCCCCCCAGAACCCCAAATCTGGGGGGAGGGGACCCCAAAACCCCAAACCTGGGAACCCCCAAAACCCCAAATCTGGGGGGGACCCCAAAAAACAAAACCTGGGAACCCCCAAAACCCCCAAACCCCAAACCTGAGAACCCCCAAACACCAAAGACCCCAAACCTGGGAACCCCCAGAACCCCAAATCTGGGAAGGCCCAGAACCCCAAATCTGGGGGGGGACCCCAAACCCCCAAACCTGGGACCCCCCAGGGCCCCCATCCCAAATCCGGGGTGCAGCCCCTCCCCCCCCCAGCCCTGTGGATCCCCAGCACCCCCCGAGCCCCCCAAAGCCACCCCCAGCGCTGGGGGATGTCCCCAACCCCCTGTTCCCAGTGTCCCCATGTCCCCAATGTCCCTAACCCCGTGTCCCCAATGCCCCCAGTGATGTCCCCAATGATGTCCCCATGTCCCCAGTGATGTCCCAGTGTCCCCTCACCGCCATGTAGACCGCACAGCCCGCGCTGTGAGTGCTGTCCCCATGTCCCCAGTGCTGTCCCCATGTCCCCATGTCCCCAGTGATGTCCCCAGTGCTGTCCCCAGTGTCCCCAGTGTCCCCAGTGTCCCCATGTCCCCTCACCGCCATGTAGGCCGCACAGCCCGCACTCCGGGTCTTGGCCTTGGAGTCCACCAGGCGGCCGCTGATGCCGAAGTCGCAGAGTTTGACCTGGCCCCCGCTCGTCCAGCAGGATATTGGAGGGTTTGACATCCCTGTGGATCACCCCGTGCTTCTCCTTCAGGTACAGCAGCGCCTTCACGATCTGGGGACACCGATTGTCACCTCTGTGTCACCTCTGTGTCACCTCTGTGTCACCTGTGTCACCTCTGTGCCACCATCCCTGCCCAGAACCCAGACACATCCCCACTGTCCCCAGTGTCCCCAGTGTGTCACCCCGCGCTTCTCCTTCAGGTACAGCAGCGTCTTTGTGATGTGGGACATTGGTGACAGCCCTCGGTGTCACCTCTGTGCCACCCTCACTGCTCACTGTCACTGTCACCCTGCCCCAGACACCCAGTGTCCCCAGTGTCCCCTGTGGGTCACCCCGTGCTTCTCCTTCAGGTACAGCAGTGCCTCCATGATGTGTGGGGACAGCAGTGACAGCCCTCAGTGTCACCTCTGTGCCACCCTCACTGCTCACTGTCACTGTCACCCTGACCAGGAGCCACTCGGGAATCCTGGGGACCCCCTGCCTGTCCCCGATGTCCCCAGTGTCCCCATTGTCACTCACTGCCACCGTCATCTTGCCCAGGATCCCAGGGCCACCCTGCCTGTCCCCAGAGTCCCTAGTGATGTCCCCAGTGTCCCCATTGTCCCTGTGTTGTCCCCATTGTCCCCATTGTCCCCGTTGTCCCCATTGTCCCCAATGTCCCCAATGTCCCCACTGTCCCCACTGTCCCCATTGTCTCCAGTGTGTCCCCAGTGTCCCCATTGTCCCCAGTGTGTCCCCAGTGTCCCCAATGTCCCCCATTGTCCCCAATGTCCCCCATTGTCCCCACTGTCCCCAATGTCCCCACTGTCCCCATTGTCCCCACTGTCCCCAGTGTCCCCACTGTCCCCAGTGTCCCCAGTGTCCCCACTGTCCCCAGTGTCCCCAATGTCCCCACTGTCCCCATTGTCCCCAGTGTCCCCGTTGTCCCCGTTGTCCCCAGTGTCCCCAATGTCCCCGTTGTCCCCGCTGTCCCCGTTGTCCCCAGTGTCCCCAATGTCCCCGTTGTCCCCGTTGTCCCCGTTGTCCCCAGTGTCACTCACTGCCACCGTCATCTTGCCCAGGATGCGCTCGGGGATGGGGCCCTGGATTCGCTTCTTGAGCTTCTCTGCACAGGTGCCCATGAGCTCCATGGCAATGAACACGTCAGTCTGGGGACACAGCAACTGGGATGGACTGGGAGGGACTGGGAGAGACTGGGAGGGACTGAGAGGGACTGAGAGGGACTGAGAGGGACTGGGAGAGCACTGGGATGGACTGGGAGGGACTGAGAGGGACTGGGAGAGCACTGGGAGGGACTGGGAGGGACTGAGAGGGACTGGGAGAGCACTGGGAACACTGAGGGCACTGGGATGGCTCTGGGAGCACTGGCATATACTGGGAGCACTGGGAAGGCACTGGGGGGAACCACGGATGGATCCAGACCCCCAACCCGCAGGTGTGCCCAGGTACCCCCCAGGTGCCCCCCAGGTGTCCCCCAGGTGTCCCCCAGGTGTGCCCAGGTGTGCCCAGGTGTCCCCAGGTGCCCCCCAGGTGTGCCCAGGTGCCCCAGGTGCTCACGTTGGTGATGAAGGTGCCGAAGCACTGCACGATGTAGGGGCAGTCACAGCCCCAGGTGCCCCCAGGTGCCCCCCAGGTGTCCCCAGGTGTCCCCCAGGTGCCCCCCGGTGCCCCCCAGGTGTCCCCCAGGTGCTCACGTTGGTGATGAAGGTGCCGAAGCACTGCACGATGTAGGGGCAGTCGTGGCTCTTGAGCACCACGTCCAGGTCCATCAGGATCCGCTTGTTCTCCTCGCGGTTCCCCGAGCGCCGCATTTGCTGGGGGACACCCCAAAGTCCCCGGGGTCACCCCAAAGTCCCCGGGGTCACCCCAAAGTCCCCGAGGTCACCCCAAAGTCCCCGGGGTCACCCCAATGTCCCCAGGGTCACCCCAATGTCCCCAGGGTCACCTCCGTGTCCCCAAGGTCACCCCAAAGTCCCCGGGGTCACCCCAATGTCCCCGGGGTCACCCCCGTGTCCCCAGGGTCACCCCCGTGTCCCCAAGGTCACCCCAAAGTTCCCAGGGTCACCCCAAAGTCCCCGGGGTCACCCCGGTGTCCCCAAGGGTCACCCCAATGTCCCCAGGGTCACCCCAATGTCCCCAATGTCACCCCCCGTGTCCCCAAGGGTCACCCCAATGTCCCCCGGGGTCACCCCCGTGTCCCCAAGGGTCACCCCAATGTCCCCAGGGTCACCCCCGTGTCCCCCAGGGTCACCCCAATGTCCCCGGGGTCACCCCCATGTCCCCAAGGTCACCCCAAAGTCCCCAGGGTCACCCCCGTGTCCCCCAGGGTCACCCCCGTGTCCCCCAGGGTCACCCCAAAGTCCCCGGGGTCACCCCCATGTCCCCAAGGTCACCCCAAAGTCCCCAGGGTCACCCCCGTGTCCCCCAGGGTCACCCCAAAGTCCCCGGGGTCACCCCAAAGTCCCCGGGGTCACCCCAAAGTCCCCAGGGTCACCCCGATGTCCCCGAGGTCCCCCCAATATCCCCAAGGTCACCCCCATGTCCCCAAGGTCACCCCGATGTCCCCGAGGTCCCCTCCTGTCCCCAGTGTCCCCCCCTGTCCCCACGTCCCCCTGTCCCCACCTTGACGGCGATGACGTGGCCGGTTTTGCGGAAGCGCATCTTCCACACCTGCCCGCAGGTGCCGCTGCCGATCTCGCCCAGGTTCTCCAGGTCATTGATCTCGGCCTGGTACCGCTGGGGGGAGGGGGGAGGGAAACGGGGGGGGTCAGGAATCACCTGGGACACCCCTGAGCTCACCTGTGTGCCCACGGCCAGGTAAGGCCCCCCAGTCATCACCTGTACACCCCCACAGCCAGGGAACACCTGAGTAACCAGGTAACCCCTCCCCCAACCAGGTAACTCCCCCATAGCCAGGTACCCCCCATCACTCACCTGTCCCCCCACAGTCAGGTATCCCCCATCACTCACCTGTCCCCCCACAGTCAGGTATCCCTGTCACTCACCTGTCCCCCCACAGTCAGGTACCCCCCATCACTCACCTGTCCCCCCACAGTCAGGTATCCCGTCTGTTTCATGATTTCTTGAAGCTTCTGGTCGATCTCGATGCTGAGGGAGCAATGAGAGAGCTCAGCCAATCAGCTCAGAGCAGGGGGAGAGCTCGGCCAATCAGCTCAGGGCATGGGGAGAGCTCAGCCAATCAGCTCAGACCATGGGGAGAGCTCAGCCAATCAGCTCAGACCATGGGGAGAGCTCAGCCAATCACCTCAGGGCATGGGGAGAGCTCAGCCAATCAGCTCAGGGCATGGGGAGAGCCTGGCCAATCAGCTCAGAGCATGGGGAGAGCTCTGCCAATCAGATCAGAGCACAGGGAGATCAGGGCAAATCAGCTCAGTGTAGGGGGAAAGCCCGGCCAATCAGCACACAGGGAATCACAGCTCTGGCCAATTACAGCACAGGAATCCTGCCTGCCTGGCCAATCAGCACCCAGAGGTTCTTGCAGTCTTGGCCAATGAGCACACAGCTCTCCTGCTGACCCAGCCAATCAGCAACTGGGACCCTCTGAACCATCAACCAATCAGCAGCTGCAGGCTCTGCTGCAGCCAATGAGGACTCGAGATCACCCTGGAGCTCTGGCCAATGAGAACACAGCACCCCAGATCTCTGGCCAATCAGGGCCTGTGAGCCCTCAGAGCAGCAGCCAATCAGCACGAGCGGGCTCCTGAACATCCGAACAATCACTGAGCACGGGATCCTGTCCAGCCAATCAGAGCCCAGCACCTCCCTGAATCTCTGCCCAATCACCTCCTGTTCCGTGCTCAGCCAATCAGCTTGCGTTCTGTGTCTCGAGTTCTATCCAATCAGAGAACGGAATCCTCTCCAATCACTGGCCAATCAGAGTGTAGGATACTCCCAAGACTCTGGCCAATCAGGGCACATGACCCTCACTGAGCCAATCAGAACATGTGACCTTCTGCTGGCCAATCACAGCCCAGGATATCTGCAGACCTCTGGCCAATCAGAGCATAGGATCTCACTAGATCTCTGCCCAATTAGAATGCATGACCCTCTGCTGGCCAATCCGATTCTGGGATCCCTCCAGATCTCTGGCCAATCAGGGCACAGGATCCCACCACTCCTCTGGCCAATCAGAGCACATGACCCTTTGCTGGCCAATCAGGGCTCAGGATCACTGAAAACCTCTGGCCAATCAGAGCACAAGATGTCCCTAAACCTCTGGCCAATCAAGATGCATGACCCTTGGCTGACCAATCAGGGCATGGGATTCCCTTGGACCTGTGTCCAATCGAGCTTTGACTCTCCTCATCCCCTGGCCAATCAGAGCACAGGATCCCTGAAAATCTCAGGCCAACGAGAACACAGACCCTTTGTTGGCCAATCAGGACACAGAATTGCCAAAAATGTTCGGCCAGTCAGAGCACATGCAGCTGTGATGGCCAATCAGAGCACAAGATCCCACCAGACCTCAAGCCAATCAGAGCGCATGACCGTCTGCTGGCCAATCAGGGGCCAGGATTCCCCCAGACCTCTGGCCAATCAGAGCCCAGGATCCCACCACTCCTCTGGCCAATCAGAGCACATGACTGTTTGCTGGCCAATCAGAGAACAGGATCCCACCGCCCCTCTGGCCAATCAGGCCCTATGGCCCTCTGCTGGCCAATCAGAGCACAGGATCCCACCCCCTGTGGCCAATCAGGGCCTATGGCCCTCTGCTGGCCAGTCAGGGCACAGGATCCCCTCAAACATCCGGCCAATCAGAGCACATGACCCTTTGCTGCCCAATCAGGGCCCAGGATCTCCATCCCCCTCTGGCCAATCAGAGCACATGACCATCTACTGGCCAATCAGAGCACAGGATCCCACTGTCCCTCTGGCCAATCAGGGGCCATAGCCCCCTGCTGGCCAATCAGGGCACAGGATCCCACCCCCCTCTGGCCAATCAGAGCCCAGGATCATCCTGCCCTCTGGCCAATGGGTTGCCAGGCTGTCCCCGCCAGCCAATCAGGGCTGGGGGGCGTGTCCTCACCTCTCCAGGCTGCGCGGCACCAGGAACGGGGTCGGGGACAGCCCCAGCATGTGCCGGGGCCGGGGGGGGGGGCGCGGGCTGGGGGCTCTCGGGGGGCCCCCCCCGACCCCCCTCGCTCACCAGGGGCAGCTGCAGGGCTGGGGGGGGAGAGCAGAGTCAGCGACCCCCAAATCGGGGGGAGAACCCCAAAAAACGGGGACAGGAACCCAAAAATGGGGCAGGAACACAAAAATGGGGCAGGAACACAAAAATGGGGAGAGGAACCCAAAAATGGGGCAGGAACACAGAAATGGGGCAGGAACACAAAAATGGGGCAGGAACCCAAAAATGGGGAGAGAAACCCAAAAATGGGGCAGGAACACAAAATCAGGGAGGCCAAACTGGGACAGGACCCCAAAAATGAGGAGAAAAACCCAAAAATGGGGCAGGACCCTGAAAATGGGGGGAAAATCCCAAAAATGGGGAGAGAAACCCCAAAAATGGGGAGCTCAAAAATGGGGCAGGATCCCAGAAATGGGGAGAGAACCCTGAAAACAGGGAGAGGAACCCAAAAATGGGGCAGGACCCCGAAAATGGGGCAGAAACACAAAATCAGGGAGTCCAAAAATAGGGCAAGACCCCAAAAATGGGGAGAGAACCCCAAAAACAGGACAAGACCCCCAAAATGGGGCAGGACCCCCAAAAATGGGAACACAAAACCAGGGCAGGAGCCTGAAAACAGGGAACTAAAAATGGGGAAGAACTGCAAAAATGGGGACCCCAAAAACAGAGAGAGAAACCCCAAAAATGGGGGAAGAACCCCAAAAATGGGGACCCCAAAAATGGGGACCCCAAAACGAGGGTGGAGCCCAAAAACTGGGAACACAAAACTGAGAAAAAAAACCAAAAATGAGGAACAAAAAAAATGAATGGGGCAGAACCCTGAAAATTGGGAACTCAAAAATGGGGACAGAACCCTAAAAATGGGGAGAGAAACCCAAAAATGGGGAAAGAAACCCAAAACATGGGGAGAAAACTCCAAAAATGAGGGAAAATCCTGAAAATGGGGAAACAAAAAATGGGGAGAGAAACCTGGAAATGGGGAACCCAAAAAATGGGGGGGGGACAACCCTAAAAATGGGGAAAAAAACCCCTGAAAATAGAAAAAAAACAGAAATGGGGAAAAAAAACCCCAAAAATGGGGAGAGAAACCCAAAAACGAAGAATCCAAAAAATAAAGGGAGAAAACCCCAAAAATGAAGGGAAATGCCAGGGACCCCAAAACTGGGGGAGAAATTCAAAACCCCCCAAATTTTCTGGCCCCATTTCAGGGCAGGCCAATTTTTTTTTTTTTTTTTTGCCCCATTTTTGCATTTCCTGCCCCATTTTCCTGCAATTCCACCCCAAATTTTTTCCTCATTTCTCCTTTTCCTGCCCTATTTTTCCACCCCTTTCCTCCTTTTTTTTTCCCAATTCTCTCGTTTTTTTCCCCATTTCCCCCAATTTTTCCCCCACTTCCCATTCTCCCCAATTTTCCCCCCATTTTCTCCACTTCCCCCATCCTTCCCAATTTTTCCTCTTCTCTCTTCCATTTCCTCCCCATTTTTCCAATTTTTCCCAATTCTTTCATTTTTCCCCCATTTTTTCCCATTTCCCCCCCCATTTTTCCCAATTTTCCCCCCATTTTTCCCCCCAATTTCTCCCATTTCCCTCCCATTTCCCCCCATTTCATCCCATTTTTTCCAATTTCCCCCATTTTCCCTCCATTTCCTCCCCATTTCCCTCCCATTTCCCCCCCATTTTCTCTATTCCCATTTTTTCCCATTTTTCCCCATTTCCCCTGCCATATTTCCCCATTTTTTTTCCCCAATTTCCCCCCAATTTTCCCCATTTTTTCCCCAATTTCTCCCATTTCCCCACCATTTTTTCCCATTCCCCCCTTTTTTCCCAATTTTTCCCAATTTTCCCCCATTTTTTCCCATTTCCCCACATTTCCCCCCCAATTTCTCCCATTTCCCCACCATTTTTTCCCAATTTTTCCACTTTTTGTCCCAATTCCCCAATTTCTCCCATTTCCCCCCCCATTTCCCCCCCATTTTTCCCATTTCACCTCAAATTTTTCCCATTCCCATTTTTTCCCGTTTCCCCCCTCTTTTGTCCCAATTTCCCCCCCATTTTTCCCAATTTTTCCCATTTCTCCCAATATTTCTCTTTTTTTCCTCCTCAATTTTTCCCAATTTTCTCCATTTTCCCCCGATTTTCCCCAATTTCCCCCCATTTCTTCCCATTTTTTTTCCCATTTCTCTCCCATTTTTACCCATTTCCCCCAGTTTCCCCCCCACTTTTTCCCAATTTCCCCACATTTTTTCCCATTTTTCCCCCCAATTTTCTCCCATTTCCCCCCATTTTCCCCATCCCCATTTTTCCCAAATTTCCCCCCATCATTCACATTTCCCCCCATTTTTCCCATTTCACCTCAAATTTTTCCCTTTTTTTTCCATTTCCCCCCATTATTTCTCATTTTCCCCCATTTCCTCCCAATTTCCCCCCCATATTTCCCAATTTCCCCCCATTTTCCCCACTTTTCCTCCCACTTTTTCCCATTTTTCCCAATTTCTCCATTTCCCCCCCCATTTTCTCTATCCCCATTTTTCCCATTTCTCCAAATTTCCCCCATTTTCCCCAATTTTCCCCCAATTCCCCCCATTTTCCCCCAATTTTTCCAAATTTTCCCCATTTTTCCCATTCCCCCCATTTTTTCCCATATTTCCCAATTTCCCCATTTTTTCCCCAATTTTTCCCCCGCATTTTCCCCCCATTTTTCCCCATTTTTCCCCAATTCCCCCCATTTTTCCCATTTTTTCCCAATTTTCCTCCATCTCCCCCCAATTTTTCCCACTTTCCCCCCAATTTTTTCCATTTTTTTTTTCCCATTTTTCCCCATTTCCCCCAATTTCCCCCAATTTTCCCAAATTTCCCCATTTTTTCCCAATTTTCCCCCAATTTTTCCCATTTTCCCCCCATTTTCCACCCATTTTTCCGCCCTATTTTTCCCCATTTTTCCAAATTTTTCCCATTTTTCCCCATTTTCCCCAAATTTTCCCATTTTTCCCATTTTTCCCCCCATTTTTCCCGAGCGGGCCGCATGCTCCACGGGCCGGGGGGGGAGGGGCGGGGGGGGAGGGGCAGGTGGGGGAGGGGCAGGGGGGGGGGAGGGGCACTCCATGCCACAGCGGGGGGGGGAGGGGACACGGGGGGGACATTCGGGGTGGGGGGAGGGGCAAAGAAACTGCGGGGGGTTGGGGGGGAAATGGGGGAGGGGCCCCCAAAATTTTAATTTTTTTTTTCGGGGGGGGGGGGGGTCCCCAAAATTCGAATTTTTTGGGGGGAGGGGGAGGTACAGGAAGGGTTAAATTGGGGAGGGGGGTCCCCAAAATTTGAATTTTTTTGGGGGGGGGAATTGAGGCACGGGAAGGGTTAAATTGGGGGAGGGGGGTCCCCAAATTTTCAATTTTTGGGGGGAGGGGTCCCCAAAATTCGAATTTTTTTGGGGAGGGGGTCCCCAAATTTTTGGATTTTTTGGGGGGAGGGGTCCCCAAAATCTGAATTTTTTGGGGGAGGGGAGGCACAGGAAGAGTTAAAATGGGGAGGGGGGTCCCCAAAATTCGAATTTTTTTGGGGGAGGGGTCCCCAAATTTTCAATTTTTTTGAGGGAGGGGTCCCCAAAATTCGAATTTTTGGGGGGAGGGGTCCCCAAAATTTCATTTTTTGGGGGGGGGAAGGGTCCCAAAAATTCCATTTTTTGGGGGGGAAGGGTCCCCAAAATTCGAATTTTTTGAGGGAGGGGTCCCCAAAATTTCATTTTTTGGGGGGGGAGGGGTCCCCCAAATTTTGGGATTTTTGGGGGAGGGGGCGGTACAGGAAGGGTTAATTGGGGGAGGGGGTCCCCAAAATTCGAATTTTTTGGGGAGAGGGGGTCCCCAAAAATTTGGATTTTTTGGGGAAGGGGTCCCCAAAATTTGGATTTTTTGGGGGAGGGGGAGGCACGGGAAGGATTAAAAAGGGGAGGGGTCCCCAAAATTTCAATTTTTGGGGGGGGAAAGGGTCCCAAAAATTCCATTTTTTTGGGGGGAGGGGTCCCCAAAATTCGAATTTTTTGGGGGAGGGGTCCCCAAAATTTCATTTTTTGGGGGGGAGGGGGTCCCCAAAATTCGGATTTTTTGGGGGGGGGGCGGTACAGGAAGGGTTAAATGAGGGGGAGGGGGTCCCCAAATTTTGGATTTTTGGGGGAGGGGGAGTTACAGGAAGGGTTAAATGGGGGAGGGGGGGTCCCCAAAATTTCATTTTTTTTGGGGGGAAGGGTCCCCAAAATTCGAATTTTTTGGGGGAGGGGTCCCCAAATTTTCAATTTTTTTGAGGGAGGGGTCCCCAAAATTCGAATTTTTTGGGGAGGAGGGGGTCCCCAAAATTTCATATTTTGGGGGGGGAAGGGTCCCAAAAAATTCCATTTTTTTGGGGGGAAGGGTCCCCCAAATTCGGATTTTTTGGGGGGAGGGGTCCCCAAAATTCGGATTTTTTGGGGGGGGGGGGCGGTACAGGAAGGGTTAAATTGGGGGAGGGGTCCCCAAATTTTAATTTTTTTGGAGGAGGGGTCCCCAAAATTCGAATTTTTGGAGGAGGGGGGTCCCCAAAATTCCATTTTTTTTGGGGGGAGGGGTCCCCAAAATTCGAATTTTTTGGGGGAGGGGTCCCCAAATTTTGGGATTTTTGGGGAGGGGTCGGTACAGGAAGGGTTAATGGGGGAGGGGGTCCCCAAATTTTGGATTTTTTGGGGGGGGGGGCGGTACCTGCTCGCTGGGACGGAGCGGGGGCGGGGCTAAGGGTGATGACGATGACTGAAAATTGGGGGAGGGGGAGAAAAAAACAAAAAAAAAGGAGGGAGCAGAAAAAAAAAAAAAAACAACAAAAGAAAAAATTATAAAAGTAAAATTAAATTAAAAAACGGAAAAAAATGAAGGAAGGAAAGAGAACGAATTGTAAACGGATGAGATGGGGGGGGGTTAATTAATTGGGTGGCAGAAATTAATTGGAATTTGGGGAGAATTAATTCAAAATTTCGGGCAGAAATTCATTGAAATTGGAGCAAAAATTAATTTAAATTTGGGGCAGAAATTAATTGAAAATTGGGGCAGAAATTAATTGAAATGATGGGACAGAAATTAATTGAAATTATGGGACAGAAATTAATTTTAATTGGGAGGAATTAATTGAAATTGGGGAAAATTAATTCAAATTTCAGGAAGAAATTAATTCAAATTTCGGGCAGGAATTAATTGAAAAATTGGGGCAGAAATTAATTGAAAATTGGGGTCAGAAATTAATTGAAATTGTGGAGAATTAATTCAAATTTGGAGCAGAAATTAATTGAAATTCGGGAAAAAATTAATTCAAATTTCAGGAAGAAATTAATTGAAATTGGGGGCAGAAATTAATTAAAAGCTGTGGGGGATTAATTGAAATTTCAGGCAGAAATTAATTGAAATTGTGGAAAAATTAATTCAAATTTCAGGAAGAAATTAACTGAAATTATAGGAGAGAAATTAATTGAAATCGAGAAGAATTAATTAAAATTTCAGGCAGAAATTAATTGAAATTGGGGGCAGAAATTAATTAAAATCGGGGGAAATTAATTCAAATTATGGGATAGAAATTAATTTAAATTAGGATGAACTAATTTGAGGAGCAGAAATTAATTTAGAGAAATTAATTGAAATCAAGGGGCAGAAATTAATTGAATTGGGGGAATGAATTGAAATGGGGGCAAAAATTAATTTAAACTGGAGAAAATGAATTTAAATGTATTGGGGAATTAATTTGGAAAAAATAAATGTGTTATGCAGAAATTAATTTAAATTATTTAAGTATTTTAAATTATTAAAGAAATTTAAATTGGGGGAAAATAATTAAAGAAATTAATTTAAATTATTTCAATATTTTGAATTATTAAGGAAATTTAAATTGGGGGAAAAGAATTTAAATTGGGGAAAAATGAACTTAAATGCAGAGAAATAAATTTAAATCGGGGGAAATTAAGGATTTTAATTGGGGGAAATTAATTAATTGGAGGGGATGAGCTTTAATTAGGGTGGGGCAAAATTGGATTTAAATTGGGGAGGGACAAAAGAAATTGAGGGGAACGAGAATGAAATGGAATGAGCAGAATTTAAATAGAATTTAAACAGAATTAAATGAAATTTAAATAAAAATTAAAGTAAATTTGAATAGAATTTGAATAGAATTTAAATGGAATTTAAATGGAATTTAAATGGAATTAAAGAGATGAAATTGGGGGGGACAGGAGCGAAATTCAGAGGGAAAAAAAAAACATTTTGGGGGGCACAGAAATGAATTTAAATTGGGGGGAAAATCAACTTAAATTGGGGGGGGGGGAAATTTAAATTTGGGGGGGGGAGGGGAGAGAGGGAAGGGGGGAAGGGGGAGGGGGAGGGGCTGCTCCCCCCGCCCCCCCCCCCCGGCCCAGAAAATCCCAAAAAAAAAAATCCCCAAAAAATTCCCAAAAAAATCCCAAAAATCCCCCAGAAAATCCCCCCAAAAAATTCCCCCAAAAAACCCAAAAAATTCCCCCCAAAATTCCCATAAAATCCCTGAAAAATCCCCAAAAATCCCCAAAAAATCCCCAAAAAATCCAAAAATTCCTGGAAAAGCTGAGGGGTCCTGCCTGGCACTGGGGGGGTCCTCGAGGTGATAAAAGGTGGGGGGGGAAACCCCCCCCAAAAAAATCCCAATCCCGACCCAGAGCCCCCAAATTCCTCCCTCCAACCCCCCCAAAAACCCCTAAAAAAAATCCTAAAAAAAATCCTAAAAAAATCCTTAAAAAATTCCTTTAAAAATCCTTTAAAAATTCTAAAAAAATCGTAAAAAAACCTAAAATAATTTCTTTAAAAATCCTAAAAAAAATTCTTAAAAAATCCTGAAAAAATCCTAAAAAACCCTAAAAAAAACCCCCTAAACCAGCCAGAACTGCCCCAAAATGGCCTCAAATTCCTCCAAAGTGCCCCTAAAATGCCCCAAAATTGTCCCCAAAACCCCAAAAATGCCTTCAGACCCCCCAAAAAAACCCCAAAAGACCAAAAGGGCCCCAAAATTGCCCCAAAACCGCCTCAAACCCCACTAAAAAAAAAAAAACCCAAAACTGCCCTAAAATGTCCCCAAAAACCCTAAATTGTCTCCAACACCCCAAAAGCGGCCCGGGATCCCCCAGAAAACCCCACAAAAAACACAGAAGTGCCCCAAAACCCCCAAAACCCGGCCCCAAAAACCCAAAAACGGCCCCAAAAACCACCAAAAACGGCCCCAAAAAACACCAAAAACGGCCCCCAAAACCCCCAAAAAGGCCCCAAAAACACCAAAAACGGCCCCAAATCAGACTCAAACACCGCTAAAAAAACCCCAAAGTTGCCCCAAAACTGCCCCAGGCAAGTCAGAACTGCCCCAAAAACCCCAAAAATGCCCCAGAACCACCAAAAATATCCCAAAAAACACCAAAACTGCCCCAAAAACTCCAGAAATGCCCCCAAAACCCCTAAAAATTGGCCCAAAGACCCCAAAACTGCCCCAGAATGGCCCTAAACGACCCCAGACAACCCAAAACTGCTCCAAAAACACCCCAAAACCCCCTCGAAAATGGCCCTAAAAGACCCCAAAACTGCCCCAAAATGATCCTAAACTGCCCCAAACATCCCAGACAACTCAAAATTACCCCAAAGATCCCAGAACCGCCCCAAACACCCCAAAACCTCCCCAAAACTGCCCTAAAGTGCCTTAAAAACCCCAAAAATGTCCCAAACACCCCAAAACTGCCCCAAGATGGTCCAAAATCATCCAAACATCCCAGACAACTCCAAATTGCCCCAAAGATCCCAAAACTGCCCCAAACACCCCCAAACCGCCCCATAATTGTCCTAAACTGCCCCAAACACCCCAGCCAGCTCCAAATTGCCCCCCAAAAACCCCAAAACCGCCCCAAAGATCCCCGAACCCCCCAAAACTGCCCCGAAATGGTCCCCAAGTGCCCTAAATTGTCCCCAAACGACCCTAAAGTGTCCCCAACCCCACAAAAAGCGCCCCCAAATTCCCCTCGCCCCCCTCAGGGGCCCCTCAGGCCGGATCCCCTCCCCCCCCCCTCCCCCCCTCGCGGCCCTCCCCTCAGGCACCGCGGCCCCCCCGGGGCCCTTCCCCCCCCGATCCCCGGCCCCGCTCACTGGGACGGGCGCGGGCGGGGCCGATGTCGAGGTTGAGGTCGATTCTCCGCCGCGCCTCGCGGTTCTCCTGCTTCAAGCTTCGCCTCCAGTCGCGACAGCTTCTGCTCCAGCGAGGACGCCGCCATCTTCCCCCCCCCCCCGCGAGGCGCATGCGCGGCGCCAGAGAGGGGCGGGCCTTGGAGACCCCGCCGGCCGCCGTACGGAGGGAGGGCGCAGAGGGCGCCGCCATCTTGCCCCTGGAATGGTTGTTGCGCATGCGCGCAGCGTTTACTCGGGATGTTTGGGTCTCGCCGGCCGCCGTACGGAGGGAGGGCGCCGCCATCTTGCCCCTGGTGTGGCTGTTGCGCATGCGCGCAGCGTTCTCTTGGGATATTTGGGTCTCGCCGGCCGCCGTACGGAGGGAGGGCGCTGCCATCTTGCCCCTGGGGTGGCTGATGCGCATGCGCACGGCGCTCGCCTGTGGTCCGTGGGTCTCTCCGGCCGCCGTACGGAGGGAAGGAGCGGAGGGGCGCCGCCATCTTCCCTCCGGGAGCCGTCATGGCACATGCGCGGAGTAACGGAGGGCAGTTATGAGGCTCATCCGCCGCTGTAGACGGAAGAGAACTGAGGGGAGGACAAGGGGGGGTTTCGGGTTCCTTTGGCCGCTGTAGGAACGCGGGGTGAGGCCGTGGGGAGAGGAGGGCCCCGCTGGCAGCCGTACGGAAAGAAGGCACCTGCACGCCACCATCTTCACCGGGGAACGGCCATTGCGCATGCGCACAGTAAAAGCCTTTCGGGGCTCTCCGGCCGCCGTAGAAAGCGGGACACGAAATTTATGTGGCGCCACCGGCCACCTTAGGGCGGGGGAACGGGATGGGAGGGGGGGACAGAGCGGCTTTTGGGCCTCTCCAGCCGCCGTAGGGGGACACGGTGGGGAAGCGATTCTATGTAAATATTTATAGGCTTCACGGACACGTGGGGGCAATTAGGGCCGGTTTAGGGGATTCTGTGGGTCGGAAGGGCTGGATGGAGGCTCAGGATGTGTCAGAGCGGCTCGAAGCACATTAGGAGTGTCGGGGCATTTGTAGCTTTAGCGGCATCTGAGGCAGTTTCTGGGACACTCGAGGCTGGTTTGCGGGCAGCCACCGGCTCCTTTAGTGAAGCCTGGGGCTGTTTTGGGGGCGCTTGAGGCAGCTCAGGGATGTTTTGGGGCATTTCAGGGGTGCCTGAGGCCGTCTTGGAGCAGTCGAGGAATAGGGCGGGGCTTTTGGGCCCTGCCGGCCACCGTAGGGGCTTCAGCTACGGAGCGGCGCATGCGCAAGGATGGAAGGAGCGGCTCCCCGAGACCTGAGCGGCACAGGCGCCCCCTGCCGGGCGGGAGGACCAGCGCATGCGCAGCACGTTCCCCTCACTGGGGGTCCCCCCGCCACCCCCATTGCACCCAAATCCCCCCTTTTGGGGGGGCTCTAAGGCGGAAGGACCCCCCGAAATGTGGGGCTGCCACCCCCCAAAAGCCCCCGCCCCCTACATTTCGTATTTCTTCCTTTCATTTTTCCGTTTTTATTTAAAAAAAACCCAAAACGAGCCAGGCCCCGGGGAAGGGGGGAGGGGCACAGACTGCGGGGGGGGGGGGGGTGGGTTTGGGGGGACTCCCCCCCCCTCGTGGCCAAGGGGTCGGGGGGTCGCACCCCAATTTGGGGGTGGGGGGGGGTGGCACAGGCTGGGGCAAGGTTAAAAGATCTCCGGGCAGAGCCCCCCCCAACCCCCCTCCCCCCCCCGCGGTAAAAATCCCCCCCCCCAAAGAAAAGGGGGATCCCCTAAAAAGGGGGCTCCCTCAAGGAGGGGCGACCCCCCTCCCCGAGAGGGCCCCCCCCAAAACAGGGGTGACCCCCCCAAAAGAGAGGGGTGGACCCCCTAAAAGAGGGGTCCCCCCCAAGGAGAAGCCCCCCCCCCAAAAAGGGGTGAGACCCCCCCCTCAAAGGAGAAATGACACCCCCAAAGAGAAGCCCCCCTGAAATAAGGGGTGAGAGCCCCCCCAAAAGAGAGGCAAAGCCTCAAAAGAGGGGGGGGTCCCTCAGAGAAGCGCCCCCCCCCAAAAGAGAGACTCCTCAAAGAGGGGTGGGAGCCCCCAAAATAGAGATGAGACCCCCTCAAAGCGAGGTGGGACCCTCAAATAAGAGCAGGACCCCCCCAAATTCGAGGTGGGACCCTAAAGAGAGGCAAGACCCCCCCCCCCCTAAACAGGGCTGGGGACTCCCTCAAAGACAGGCGGGACTCCCCAAAAAAAAACCGGGGTGGGGACCCCCCCCCAAAGTCTCTGTGTGCAGCAGCAGGGGGAGGGAGGAGCCCTCCCGCATCTGGGGGTGCCCCCCCCGTGGGTCTGGGGGTGCCCCCCTGGATTTTGGGGAGGGGTCTCAGGCCGGGAAGGGCTCCGGGGGGGGCTCCTCGTCCTGGAAGTGGCTGCGCTGCAGGAGCTTCACGTGGTACTCGTAGATCTTGAGCGCCGGGCCCAGGCGGATGGAGAGACCCGTGAGCACATCGGCCCTCTGCATCAGCAACAGCGACTTGCCATCGATCTCCTGGGGACATGGGGGACATTGGGGACACCATGGGGACATTGGGGACACCATGGGGACACCATGGGGACACCATGGGGACAGGGGACAGCCAGGGCACACAGAGCCCCGTGAGCACATCGGCCCTCTGCATCAGCAACAGCGACTTGCCATCGATCTCCTGGGGACATGGGGACATTGGGGACATGGGGACACCATGGGGACATTGGGGACACCATGGGGACACTGGGGGACACCATGGGGACACCATGGGGACAGGGGACAGCCAGGGCACACAGAGCCCCGTGAGCACATCGGCCCTCTGCATCAGCAACAGCGACTTGCCATCGATCTCCTGGGGACATTGGGGACACCATGGGGGACACCATGGGGACACTGGGGACACCATGGGGACACCATGGGGACAGCCAGGGCACACAGAGCCCCGTGAGCACATCGGCCCCTCTGCATCAGCAACAGCGACTTGCCATCGATCTCCTGGGGACATGGGGACATTGGGGACACCATGGGGACAATCCTGGGGACACTGGGGACAGCCCTGGGGACAGAATCTGGAGCAGCCCCAGGCGAGGGAGGAGGGTGGGGTGAGGGGGGGGTGAGGTTATCTATGGGGGGAAATGGCACTGGGGGACACAGGGACAGTGGGGACACCCCCAGGGACAGAGGGGACAGTCTAGGGACACCCTAAGGACACCCCAGGGACAGAGGGGACAGAGTGCAGGGATGGACACGGAGGAATTTTGCAGGGTAGGGAGGGAGCATTGCTGGGGACACCCAGGGTGACAGAGGGAGCCCTGGGGACACTGTGGGGACACTGTGGGGACACTGTGGGGGACACAGGGTGACAGGGGTGTCCCCACCTGCTCCTGGAAGGCCCCGGCCTGCTCAGGGAAGCCGGCCTCGGTGAAATACTCGACCACGTCCCCGCACCGACCACTCCACTGGATCCACGGCCTTGTCCTTGCGCCCGGCCCTGGGGACACGGGGACACCGTCACCAGGACGGGGACACGGTCACTGCGACACTGGGAAGGACGGGGGGACACCAGCGGGGACAGGAGGGACACCGGGACACGGTCACCGAGACAGGGGACACTGTAGGGACAGGGGTCACGGCAACAGCGGGGGTGACACAGGGACAGGGGACAGCCAGGGGGGACATGGGGACAATGGTCATGGGGACAGCAGGACACTGGGTAGGACACGATGGGGACACAGAGGGACATGAGGACACACTGTGGGGGACACAAGTGACAAAGAGAGACACAGGTGACATGGGGACGGGAGGGGACACTGGGTGGGTCACAGGTGACACAGGTGACACAGAGGGACAGGAGGGGACACAGGTGACACCGGTCCCTGACTCACGTGCAGCTGAACGGGGCCCCCTCGGCGCCCTGGGGGCCCGGCCCGGCCTGGGGGACAGTGGCACTGAGGGCTCTGCCCCTGCCAGAGCTGGGGACACTGCAGGGACAGGGAGGGGACAGTGAGGGGGACAGCCCGGACTGACCCCCCCCCCATCCCTGAACTGCCTCACTCCAATCCCCCTACCCCAAACACCCCCAGAACTGCCCCCAGCACCCCCAGAACCACGGCCCTCCCCCTCGTACCTGCTCTGTCGGGCTGCCCAAAGGCCCCCTCCTTTTTGAGGGGGGCCATGTGCTGGCAGCCCCCTCCCCCGGGGCACAGGCCTTGGGCTGGGGGGGCCTCTCGGGGGGCGGCTGCCCCGGGGGGGCGCAGGGGGGGCCCCCCCCGGCCCTCCCCGTTCAGCTGCCGGGGGGGCCCCGCGTCCTCCGAGGCCTCCGAGCCCGTCCCGTCCTCGTCTTCCTCGTCCTCATCCTCCTCCTCCTCCTTCCTCCTCCCGTGCCGAGGCCCTCGCTGCTGCTGCAGGGGGGCTGGGGGGAGCCCCCACAGGTCACAGCATTAAGGTCACCCCACTGAGAACCCCAAAAAACTGGACCCTCCCCCCGAAAACCTACGGCCCCCCGAAAGTCTGTGAACCCCAAAAAACTGACACCGAAATTTACAGCGAAACAGGGGCTCCAAAGCTGCACCCTCACCCCTGTGTAACGTGTCTCCACCTCACAAAAAATTCAGAGCACCCTCAGTCCTGAAAGCCACCCCCTCCCAAATCCACTACACCCCAAATTCTGCAGGGTCCCTCAATTCTGCTTTCCCAACATGTCCTGGGGTTCCCCCAACCTCCAGGCCCCCACCTTGGTTCTTGGTGACCCCAAAACCCCCTCAGATCCCCTAAAGTCCCTTCCACCCCCCACCCCCCAGTTCTCTTGGGGGTCCCCAACATCCCCTTGAGATCTCTGCTGTCCCCTCAGGCTCCCCCCCAAATCCCTTTCTGTGTGTCCCATGTCCCCTCCACCCATTTAAGCCCACTTGTGTCCCCACCAACCCTTCAGGGGTCCCCCTCCCGGTCCCCAGGAGCCCCCTCAAGACCCCTCGGACACCCCAAATTCCCCAGCGCTTCACCCCCTAGAGCCCCTCCAGTCTCCTCCATGCCCTCCAGGGTCCCCTCAGCCCTCCCGGCTCCCCCTCACGACCCCCGAACCCCTCAGGGCCCCGGTGCCCCCTCACGACCCCCGAACCTTTCCCAATGTCCCCTCAGGGCTCCCCCCCGGGACCCCTCACGACCCCCGGGCCCCTCATCGTCTCCCCCCCATTCCCGCAGCCCCCATCCTTTTAGGATCCTCTCAGGCCTTCCCGGTGTCTCCTCACGACCCCCGAACCTTTCCCCAGCGTCCCCTCACGGTGCCCCCGTTCCCCTCAGGCCTCTCCGGTTCCCCCTCACGACCCCCGGGCCCCTCCGTTACCCTCAAGGCTCTCGGCCCTTCCCGCGCTCCCCCTCACGACCCTCGGGCCCCTCAGGGTCCCCCCACACGACCCCCCCTGTCCCCGGACCCGCTCTTCCCCTCACGTCTGGTCCCTTTCACGACCCCCGGACCCTTCCCCAGTGTCA